>NC_060158.1:13275553-13336451 GCF_021292245.1 Micropterus dolomieu | reverse complement strand
AAAAAAAAAAAAACTCATCTTTGAGGGTACGTGATGGGGTAGAAGAGCGTTTCTCTGGATACAAAAAGCAAATAATGCAACAAAAGTACAAAACAACAGATATTGACCCAAAACATGAGCGTCACCAGAGAGAGAGAGGAAAAAGGAAACTGTGAATGTTTAAGGGAGGCGAAGAGGGGGGCGATAGTTTCCCTCAGTCATGTCTGCTGTCCATCAGTTCATGTTTTTTATCCGTCCGTCACTGACATCCATCTAAATGTTCTCTTTGTGATTGGCCGAGAGCTTCTCCATCTCCACAGCAACAGAAACTCCCGGGGCCACACCCCCTCTCGTTTTGATTAAATCCTGATCATCTTGAGTCGTGATTGGTCGATGACATCCAGCAGGTTCTTGGCGTCGACTGCGAGGGCGTGAGCTGCCATTAGCATGTGTTTCTTGTAGTCCTTTTGTAAACTGTCCAGAACACAGAAAACAGCAGGTCACCGGTGCTGTGAGCAGTAAATCACCATCATCAGTTGAATACATCTGTGGTGTTGGTACCTACCTTGTCATGACATACTGTTGGGCCAGTTTCATCTTCGATATTAACTCAGCCAGATCTGAATTCAACAACTTCTGGGCCATCTCAATCTGTGATATCGCAAACAAAATGTAAAAATCATACAACACATTCTCCATGAGAAGAAGAACTAAAAAGATACTTAAAAATAAAGAGAACAAAGCTTGTGGGCCACTTCAATATATGCTTCTCTAACTAGCCAGAATAAGTGGAAACCCTTCAATATTGCGAAATCATAAATTTGGAAAAGTCACAATAAACAATTTAATAAATATATTTTAAAATTCTGTAAAACCAGAGATACTTGTCCCTCCTTTATAGTCTCTATACACTTTTCCCCTCCACAATTTAAACTTGTATAACAATGTTTGGGAATTAGAGGTCATATGGATTTTATTTGTTTTACTGCAAGGAACATGCAGGGTTTTTAAAGTGTGATAAACAAAACATTTGTGTATGACATTACAGCATGAGCCGGTGTGGAAAAGACAAGTGATATCTACTGTAAATATAATAGTCTATTCAAGTGAAAAAGTGCCTTGTTTATATATGTTATATACTGTACATGTTCTCACAACGGCACAACATAGAAATCTGTTTGCTAGGGTCGTCACCATCAGGATTCTTTCCAGTGGTTTTACTCTGAGGCACCTTTAAATATAGTATTCAGGGAAACTGTTATGTATTTCCACCCTCCATTATACACTTTTAATTGTGTGTGTGTGTGTGTGTGTGTGTGTGTGTGTGTATGTGTTTACCTCTCTGTGTGTGCTGGCTGGCAGCACAGGAAGTGTCTCATCCACTGTCGCTAGCAGAGTCCTCAGCGCCAGACCCACCTCCTACCACACACACACACACACACAAAAATTAGTCTTCAGGTAATATGCACTTTTAAATCTGTTGATGATGATGGATATTTAACTTGTGTCCAAATATTTTTAAGTAAAGGAAAGAAAAGTGTAGCATTATAACATTTTCCTACCATTATTCCATTAGCTTACCTTGACCATTGGGACATACTCTTCCGGGGCTGCAGGCTGAATCCTATTGGACATCTCGATCACAGCTTTAACCAATCCTGTCACATTCTCATAGACCTTGTCATTGGAACGATCCAAGTTGGCGGTGGGGGGCGGGCTGATCTCCTGTGGCTGCAACTGAACCAATGAGAAAAGTACATTGAGTTACAATGAGCTGCTAAAATAGACATTTTACACGTTTTGTTTTATAAATCTTATTAAAGGAAGATTAACTCATTTTAGAAATTGTGTTACAATTAAATTCTTAAAAGCTCTTTCTGCTACTAGGGTCAACGTAGGGGACTGTAGTTAGACAGACACAACACTGGGGGGCAGTATCTGACTAGATTTACACACACAAAAACTAACAAAATACATACTGTCACTCTCTCTCTCTCTCTCTCTCTCTCTCTCTCTCTCACACACACACACACACACACACACACACCCCCTCAAGATGTTATTTCTATCTACATGCATTTCTACCTACATACTAGATACCTTAACTTTTTCTACTACTGACAGAGGAGTGTGCAGGGTTGTTAGTATGGTGTGATGGCAGGACAGACATGGTCAGTTATCTACTGAGTTCAACCTACATTAAGGGATAGTTTTTATACTAATGTTAAATCAACTGATTTAGTGTAATGTCTAGAGGTCACAAATCCCTTAATGCAGGTTTAATTAATGTTAACAAACGACCTAGCTGATTCAATTTTGTTTAAGCTACAAAAATATTGTGGTGTGGCGCAGCAATTAATGTCAGGACATAATAGAAGTATGGCTGAAGCGATTTCAAAAAGCCAGAAACTACACTCATAAACATAATATTTATATACATTTTGGGTGGATGTTTCTTCTACACCAAACCTACAACCACTACTACATTAATTTAACTACATTTGACATGTAAAGACACAATGGAAGACATACAGTGATCAGTTTACAATGCTTCTATTGATCGAAGAAAAACAAAAAACACTATGGTGACTTTTACATTTTGGTTTTATTTTCCTTTACCAGAGATATTTTTCATAAGACTCTCCGCTACATGGCTACTACAAACCTTAAGCCAACTTATTAACATGTGATTAGTTGTATCCATTACTTTGAATGGGGAATAGTGGAACAAGCTTACAATGTTTTATTTACAACAAAATAATATCAACTCATTTACATTTTAGTACCTTTTTGGAGCTTTCACATATCTCACAGTCACCATCTTTGCTAATGACCATGAGATGCACTTGAAAGTTTGTTTGCCGCAAGTTTGGCAACAGGGATATTTTGTTCTGTCTCTGGTAAAGAAAAATACAATTCAGAAAGCTTCGCAAAGCTTCTCTGCACATTTTACTGATGGTAACTATTAGCTAACTAACTCTACAATGATGACAGACACACACAAAGATCAGCTTACCCTCCACGGCTATGGGGAGGTTGAGGAGATGGGAGGGAGGTGTGGTTGGGTGGATGGGGGTTTGACAGGGGAAGAGGTTGAAGGGGATGGAGGTGTGCAGATCGTGAATAGAGGGGAAAGGGTTTGGAAGATTTATTGGTGGATAAATGGATGCAGAGTAACAAGTCAGAAAAGCAGCATGAGGAATAACAAGATGGCAGGGTGTTAAGGGGAAACAAATGGAATGAATGAATGGATGTTAATGAGAGGGGAACAAGGAGTAAAGGGGGGAGAGAAGAGGGACAGCACATTAGCCAACCAAAGGTGGCATAGCATGCAACCCATCAATGCCAAATAGTGTTGAAGTCAACTCAAAAATGATATGCTAGAATAGGAACGTCCATACTAAGCGTGCAAGATTAACACAAGTGAAAGAGGCTATATAAGTTCACAAAATGTTCTAATTCAGCTTCATCTGATCATTTCTAAAACTGGGGAATACATTCTGTATTTTTAAGGAGATGAATTGTTCAAAGCCCGTATGTGTTATGTCCTCCTTTGAGCTTGTGCATATGTATGTGTGCATATATACCTTGACCCCCTCGTTGTAGCTGTCCATGGGGCAGAGACCTGCCAGGTTCCCCAGGTGAGCAGGAGCTCCAGGGCGGGGCGGTTTCTTAGGAGGAGCCACGTGTTCTGTGGAGAAAAAAAAGGAGTTTGACATTATTATCCGTATGTAGCATGCTAGCATGCTAAGTAATACTAGTATCACCAGTACAGAGTTTATATGTAAGTTTGATGCATGCTAACAGGTACTTTATGCTGGTATGCAGAGGTGGAAAGTATGTGACTACATACATTTACTCAAGCACAATACAATTTAAGGGTACTTGTACTGTGAGTTTTTTCATTTCATTTGCAACTTTAAACTTATATTTTACGATTTAACAGAAAACGTGTTCAGTATCTAACAGTGTATAAACTAGTTAACGTGCAAGCTTCATTGTATTCCTGTAGCGTATTGAGGCTCTACAATGACAACTTACTGATAATAATTCTATACTCTTATTTGAATAATTTTTTTACTCAAGTATGTCAGTATGCTCGTTCTCTCACCTGGTTTCCCTACAGGCTGGTAGATATGTTGGCTTCCTCCCTGTGCAGAGATAAACACACACAAAGACACACCAGATTGATGGTAGGCAAACCTTCAGTTCTCATTAAAGGGGACAAACTCTTTGAATAAGAAGATAAACTTTGCTAAAACGTTTATGTGATTCTGAATTCACAAGCTTAACATAAGAAAATATACCTCCACATTCACAGTTGTATTCCCACAGGCAATGTCAGCACTCCGCTACAGTTACAGTTGATACAGTGCAGAAATCATAAGGTTAATGCTGAGAATTTGCCTTAGGATATTATAACACACATTTACAGTAAAGTTGACTGTGCAGTGCTTCTGGGTTTAAAACTCCCAAGAGCCCTCTGTGGTCATGTGGTTGGTGTGTAGGCAGTACCCTCCCTGGCTCACAGACAGAAATACTTTCTCTCTTTCTCCCAGCCTTCCTCTGTCTGTCTGTCGGACTAAAGACTTTCTCCTCTTTGCTATAATGTGCTTATTTTCTCCTCCTTGTCTCTTTTTTCTATACAACATAGCTTCCTGTCTTTTCAGCATTTCCCCAATTGCACGTTGACTCTGTTTTAACTTGACATTGCTCTCTGCAATCTCTCAGTGTGTGGAGCTAAAAAATCATAACTCACTAACAGGTAAACAGACGATTTTCAATATATGTATTATCAATACACACACACACACACACACACACACGCAGTGACTTACCGGTGCTTGTAGTGTGCCATCCTCTCTGTCGATGCTTCCTCTGCTGTTTCTAGACTCTGTCTTCTGCAAGGAAGAGACAGAAAGACAAATTGAACGGGAAAAAAATGTAAATATAAAATCCTAAACTATGCATGTGCTTTTGGAGCGATTTGCAGCACTGTAAAATTATATCCATTTGTTACAGGTAATTCTACTTTAGTGACAAAATAAAGTAAAACAAAACTGTGACCACAGCTTTGATTCTAAATCATCAACATTTTATACAAGACTGACGTTAATAAATGGCATGGGGCATTCACAAACAAACAAGAAATATAAAAAGCAAGACACAAACATCAACAGTTTGACAGCCACCTGCAGGTTACGGAAATAAAAGCTATGCAAAGCAGCTAATATAGTTATCATTTCCATTATTATTAACCAGCAAAATGCAGAATTTCAATTCCACTGATTACTACAACCTGCAGCAGTTGGTCAGTTTTCCATCTGCACTGCCTAAAAAGTGAACATCATCACCACCAAGTCAGTGAGGAAGAAGAGCAGCAGGTAAACGCAATCCTGTTCACACAGATGACTTCACGACTTCAAGTCTGTTTACACACATTTAGTCTCAAGAAAACAGTAACATCACAAAACTCTGTCCACATTTGCACCACTAAAACCAAGCATGTAACTCCTTCTCCCCTGTCTGTGTCAGTACCGTTTTGGTGAAGCACGCCTTGAAGAGATGCATCCTGGGAGAGCAGAGGCTGAAGAAGACAGGAGGAGGAAAGCAGAGAGTGGAGGCCATCGAAAGAAGGGCGGAGATGGGGACAGAAAGTATGGGATGAAGAGAGATTGAGGCAAAGAAATCCTTAGGACATAGAGAGAGGAAGGCAGATCATAAAGGGAAGGACAGAGACTCCAGAGATACTGGGAGGGGGAGAGAGAGAGAGAGGAAACTAAGAACGTGGAAGATGGTGCAGAGAGAAATAAACTGAGAAAGACAGAAAAACTGAGTCAGAGAAGAATGGAGGGGGAGGAAAAGATAGACAGAAAAAGAGGGAAAGTTTTTCCAAAGGAGGAAAAGCTCCACTGAGCCGCAGAGACTAAATCCTGGAGAGAAAAGATCCAACCGCCTGACTCTCCTCTCCGTTTCTCTCCCTCAGTCTGTTTCTCCCTCCCACTTTTTCCATCTCTCTACATCTTCCTCCGTTTGCCTCCCTCTCCCTGATGGTTCGTTCCACCCTCTCGATGGCTCTTGCCAATCCCACTTCCTTTCTCCCTCCTTCTGTCCTCCAGTCTTGTTCCTCCTCACAAACTTCCATCTCTTTCTATTCAGGCCGTGCTTTCCTTTTCTCTTATTGCGCCTTGTTTTTATTCTCCTTTTAGAGTTCATCACAAGGTTTATTTGCATATATAACCAATAGAGCTTAGAAGTAGTGACATTGCAAGCATGAACAGCAAAAGGTACTTCAAGTACTCATTAAGCAGCAGATTGGCCCCTTTCACAGTATTATATCATTGGATAGCTGATATTATTTGATTATTTTTACTTTCTTGTTTCTATGAACTGACTTGTACAAATTGATGGTGAGTGCTTCAGAGGGAATGGGAAAGTCCCTGGGCAGTGGTTGCATTAGGCCCGCTGTGATTTATCAAGTGTCATGAATGTGGTTGATAACGGGTCTTAAAATCATAAAATAGCACAATATTTTATTCATTCCTGTGAAGGAAGTTTCCTCTGATTATGTTTCCACATTCTAAGGTCAGGGCTGTAAAACTCTGGGGATGTGGTGAGCCACGAGTGCTATTTGTGTGTCCCCAGCATTAAAGCATAGTCTATCAAAAGTTTCTGAAGGTGCAGAGAGGAACTGGTGCATCAAGTGAACATACAAGCCAGCAAGAAAATAATATGCCCAGAGGTTAGCTAACAACAAATAAGATATCAGCAATTCAGTCTGCCACGTCCGTCCTGTGAGACTTCCAGTTCTGTGAAGCAATAAATGTGCCTTTCAAATATGGCAGGCTAACTGGACTTTATCAGTAAGAACAACGACAGACTGCCCATCACTCATCTTTTTTCTCTCTCTCTTTTCTGTCAGCTCGCCTACAGCTGGCTCAGAAATGAAAACAGCTCATCCAGACAAGAGGAGAAAACAATCTGACCTGAAGAGAGAAGAAAAACAGACCTGTTTTGCAAAAGTGGTGATTTGGCTCCTTCTACGGGATGTTTCAGTGTCTGATGAGATAAATCAAGCACAACTGAGCCAGTTCAAAGATATTCTCCTCTGGCATATTTGTTTTGTTCGTTCAACGTCCAGTTTTCATTTCCTTCTTTTTCTAATTTATCTCAGTCCAGTCGGTTATGTCAATTAGGGTTTTGATGATATCTTTTCAGATGATTTTGTTTGTGCATGCTTTTAGGTTTGTTGTGTGTTTTTCCATGGTGTTAATAACGCCACAATCTTCTCCATATTAACAGATTACTGCCTTTGGATGACCCAAGTATTCTGATTACTAAATAACTAGCCATTGCACTTAAGTTTTCTTGAACCTCCTGGTAAGACATAAACATCTTCTCTCATGCTGCTACTGCTCCTCTAGCATGCATGAACGCTCAATAGCCAGAATCTGACTTCCTGACACATGTGTATGAAAAGTATTATGATGACCCATAGAAAGGCTGACCTGTTTGTAAATGTGTTACTAGAGGTGATGTTTTGAAACAGTAGCTTATATGTGAATATCTCTGTGTTTGTGTATTACCATGAAGCTCTCCTCCTGCTCCAGCCACCGCTGGTCGTCCTCCATCTGTTGCTGCTGCATCATCAGCCTCTCCTCCATCATAGCGTGGCCTACACATCCACTGTCCTGTACAAAACATGGGTGCTTAAATGTGAATTACTGGTCTTTTCTTTTACTTTAAACGTTTAGTCATACTAAATAATGAAATTCAAAAAGTACAAAACTGGATAAACAGAATCAGGACAGCAACATGATCACCTCAATCTTCTGTACATGCTGACAAGTGATTGACTGAACTGTGTGATTATCTTAAATATATATATGGAAATGATTGCAGGGATCAAGCTGTTGTTTAAACATTTCCCTGACTGCAGTTACTTTATTCCCCTGCACAGAGCACTGCCCTCTGCCTGAAAAAACAACTTGCCAGGACCTCACTACTGTTATTTCACCCGCTATGTTTAATCTAAATGAAAAGTCAATTACATAAATATATATGAAAAAACATTTTCAATTATATTACTAAGACCCATTACAGATGAAAAAGAAAAACAGAAATAATGTATGTGAAAAAATGAAAACTCAGCACTTCACTGGATAATATAATAGCAGTAATTTCAGTGGGTCGCACCAAATGTCAAACGCTCTTTATGAAACTGTTTGTGAATGCATACTGTGTGTGTGAGAGAATAGGTGTGTGAATGTTTATACCTCCATGTTTGGGCTCCACAGGGCTGTGTGTTCAGGTCTGTGTTGATTCCAGGAATCAGTAGGAGGGTAACTGCCCCCTACTCCTCCTATACCACCGTGGGCTGACAGCTGGAGGTGGACAGAAGCAGAGGGAATTATTGCTTTTGCTTGCTATTCGTACAACATGACACAAGAGTATATGCACACTAAACAAATACACCGACTGATTATGCCAATTCAATTCAATTTTATTTATATAGCGCCAAATCACAACAACAGTTATCTCACAGCGCTTTTCATAAAAGAGCAGGTCTAGACCGTACTCTATGATGCTATTTACAGAAGCCCAACAGTTCCCACCATTGCCAAGGCTCCCATTATTTACTTTTTGTATCAGATTTAACCATAACTTAGTTTCGAGCTCATTAGTAGTTGGTAGTCATTTTTCAGCTCCAAAAATGTTGGGACGAGAACAAGAAACGGTCAGGAGTGGAAAAAACTCATCTGAATGCAATAAAACAGAGAAAATGAACACTCTTGTAACATTCATGTTATAAGAGTGTTAATTGACTGATATTTCCTTAGAGACTATTTTAAACTGTCAAATTTCAAAAAAGGGTACCTGCATCAGAGCAGAATGAGTGAATAATCAACAAACCATTAAGAAAGAATTATACCAATCCATTAACACTTAAGGTAAGCATTGCTATTGCTAAGCCATGATTTAGCACGAGACCTCAAATAGAGGAGTTTTATCTTCAGCTGCTCTCAGTCTGGTGTGTAATACACAACACCAAAATATATAGATGTTATTCCTATTTGTGATATGATCAAGTTTGACTTAAATGGCAGTTCAAATGATGAACTCCTTATAAGGACGAGAGAGAGGGCAAGAGAGCAGCTCAAGAGGAGCTCAAGAGCTGCAGAGTGGCTTTGATTTGTGTGTGAGTGTGTGTGGCTTTTAGAGCTACAGGAAATGCCTGCTGTCTGCTCGGTTTATGAGGATAGGAATGACTGCACTCAAAGTCTCTCTCATTTTCTCTGCTTTCCCATTTCTCTTTCTGACTTTGACACAGGCAGCGCACGCCTGCCGTCTGAGTTAACTCAGACTAAATACTGAGTTTACTGGGTTGGACTTTATTGTGATGACAGTGCTCAACCTGGACACTTCAGAGACCAAGATCATTTGATGGTTACGAGGGTGATTTATAGAACCTGACAAAAGAGGTTTCCAATATTGTAGGACGAAATTTAGTGGCATGTTTTTTTAAAGATCTGTGATTAATGTGCCTTTTTCTTGTAAACAACATTCCTACAAAGTTTAATACTCCTTGTACTTTTTCTAGACCTAAACTTCCTCACAAGATTTAAGGTGGACTTTTGGGTTGAGTTTTGTTTTGTGTTGATTTCCGCACTGCCCAGCCTCTACAGAACTCTGTAGAAACTCTACGCATAATATAATGAATGTCTGCAGTCCTCTTGAAACGAAACTATGTTAAATTACATTACATGCAACTGGGAAACCAATATATAAATTATTACTAAATTCAACTATATGTGATTCTTACAACATCAGGCTCTCCCAACAACTGTTAAGCAATGTATTTTGTTGAAAAAGAGAAGAAAAGCATGCTTTGCACAAAGTTAGAGGACAATAAAAGGATGACCATGAAGAAAAAGTTTGTGGTGGTGAGAACACAAAAATTGACCACTGATAAGATTGAGTGCGACTTCATCACCACAAACATGTTTATTTTCCCTAAAGAAAATATTTTGTTATCTATTCCTGATACTATATATTTTTCTTAAATAAATAAAGGTTAATAAAGGTTTCAGTATGTTTGGGGTTTTTTTTCCCTGTAAGACTTTGCAGAGTCAGAAATTCCCCCATGTTCCCCTCTGCGCTCCGGCACGCTGCTACTGTTGCCACCTACAGTAAAACCTCTGCAAGTCAGAGGAAAACCCTGATGCAGCCACGGTGGGTGAGAAAGAACAGAAGTGCACAGTTTTCTCACTATGGGAGCGGTGTGTGTGTGTGTGTGTGTGTGTCTGTGTGTATTTGCTGTACCGGGAAGTGGTTGACCTGGGGGCTGGAGAAAAAGCCTTCACTGGAACGAGGACTGGGGTAACCTGGTCTACTGGGCTACAGACAGAGAGATAACAGTTTGTTTCAGTTTATCAGCCATGCCAAACACATGCACAGAAATGAGTCAATAAGACAGTCACACAGTCTTACTTTAGGCGGCGCTTCATCGGACCCTCCAGAGTCCCAGGACACAGTGACTTGTCTCCTCATCTCCATTCGAAGTCTCTCCTCTTGTTGAAGCTTTTCTTCCTCCAGTATGGTGCTGAGAAATGCATACACAAAGGGCTTTTACTTCTTTATCTTAATAGGAGGTGGATCAATAGGAAAAACATTTTCTCCAACATGTTTATGTTTCTCAGTACAGGGAAATTTATAAAACGTGAAAAGTATGGAAACTAACACATCTTCTTTATCAGTGGTGGAAGTTAAATCCATAGGAAAATTCTTCTTTATTTGGAGAAAAACTAGCTCCAATAACACCAAGGATACAAAATGACAGAGGCTACTGTGATTTATTTATGGTAAATACACCAAGGGATCAGGAATGAGGCTCTACATGGGCAAGGGATTGATTATTCAACAAATTCATTCTTTGTTGTAAATTGAGCAAATTCAATGAATATTGGCTTTTAATCTTTAATTTTATCAACAGAATGTGTTTAATCACTATTTATCCAATTATTTCATAATAATTAATTCAATAAATGATACAGATATATACTGCCCAGTTCTGATAACTGTACTGGCATTATAGTACATTAGTATATCATCACTATAGTAATAGTACATGGCCTAATCAATATTTAAGTATATTTAACACATGACAACACGCAAGCGCTTGTAAGCACAAACTGACAAAAACATTTTATTACCTGAGCTGTGTTTTGAGTTCGGTGAATCGCGGTCGCTTGCTGGGGTCATACGACCAACATTTGGTCATCAAACTGTAGAGTGTGGGTGGGCACTGAGGAGGCATAGCCAATCGCTCGCCGTTCTCTATCCTGCCAATCACGTCATTGTTCTTCACCCCCTGGAAAGGCTTGATGCCGAACATCAAGATCTCCCACATACACACACCTACAGAGCAACAAGAGGAACAAGCAGACTGGGTTCTTTAGGACAAAAAATTATTGACAAACACACAAATGTCAGGCATGGACACATAAGACAATGTACTGTAATTATATTTTTCCGCAACAGTAACTAACACAACACATGCATACACACATAAATGATCATAACTCACCAAACATCCAGACATCACTGGCAGAAGTGAATCTTCTGAAGTTGATAGACTCAGGAGCCATCCATTTGATAGGAAGTTTACCTTTAGAAGCTGAGGCAAAGACAAACACAGATACATTAAAATTACAGAACAATTTTTATAACTACATTACATTTGTTACGCTAACATATGTAATAGGTGACAGTCAAGATGAATTGCAGTACCCTGATGTCACCTGTTGATGGCGGTAAAGTACTGGCAACTATAAATGTGGTTGTACACAAAGCTGTAAATGTTAGGGGTACAACAAACTGTTCTCAGGTCAGCACTGCTCGTAAAATCAGAGTAGCCAACAGCAGGAAACACTGCTGTCACACTCCAACAAAGTGGAAACATCTAACAGTGTGGAGGGTTAGGGCTTGGAAAACGGTCTTGAATGCATCTGCAAAGTTAGTGAATCAATGTTCTGTTGTCATAACAGAATACAAAACTGTGTATGAGTGTGTTGGTTTTAGTGTGCAGGTGTATCATTACCTTTGTAGTAAGAGCTGTCCTCCATGTATCGTGACAGACCAAAGTCTCCGAGCATCACACAGTCGACTGAGGAGACCAACACATTGCGTGCCGCTATGTCCCTGCAAGTCAACATGGGATGTCATTAAGCCTGAATCATTTATGTTATTTGTTATGTCTCATATGCAAAATATCTACAGACGTCAAAAACTCCAGCAACACTTGAGTATAAAGAAGAACTTTTCGGTTTGTGGTCTACCAATAAAGATTGTCCTTTCTGTCTTTATTTACTTTATTTCAGAGTCTGAATTGTAAAAGTGAAATGTATGAGGCACATACTGCTCTCAAACCATCGCACAACAGATCAAAAAATGAGGCGTTCATAAAAATGTACACAACCTCCCGCTAAAAATCCCACAATGCAGTGTTTTGAATGAATGAGTTAATGGCGGCATGATTTCAGACGCAGCAAAATGATATTATTATTATTTATTTTAAGATCATATTAGCAATCAAAACATTTGGAACTTTCCTGGTTCTTCTGTTTGAATATTTATATATCTGGCATGACAATAATAACGTGAATCACTCACATGCCTACAGTTACTCCTCAGTCAGTCTATGGAAAATGGACTGTACTTGATTAGCACCTTTCTAGTCTTCTGACCACTCAAAGCACTTTATACTACATGTCACATTCACCCTATTGGCACACTGATGGCAGAGGCAAGATGCCAACTAAGGGGGAAGCTGCCCTCGACCTCTCCCAAAGCCTCAGCTGCTGCTATCTAATGTTCTGTGTGTGTGCATGTGTGTGTGTACCTGTGTACAAAGCGTTTACTCTCCAGATATGCCAGTGCTGTGCTGAGCTGGTAGGCAAACAGAATGAGAGTGGCCAAATCCAAATTGTACTTCCTCACCTGAAGGAATGAACGCAACTGTAGAGAGAGAGAGAAATATAAACATAAAAACAGGGACGGGGTAATGAAAGAGAAATAGTTTTTCATTATAGAACATAGCAGATCACCATGTTTAATGAGAAAACGTGAGCTATCTCACACCGATGTGATTGTTATGTTTGCTTTTCCTGGGAGCTTACCCTAATGACTTACACTCAACAGTTTCCTTTGTATACTGACAAGAAGTGACACACACTCTACTCTACTCAGTCCTTATGTGTGAACGGCCCGTTATCGACACAGCCTCAGGCGTACCTCTCCGAGAGTACAGAGCTCCATGATAATCCACACAGGGTTTTCTGTGATCACTCCGATCAACTTGACGATGTGAGGGTGGTCAAACTGACGCATTGTTACTGCAAGGGGAAACAGACACACACACACATTAACACATGCATCATCAAGAAAGCGTGGTTTGTTCATAAGTCAAGTTGATACACAGGGGGGGTCTTACATGCTTCTTGTAGGAACTTTTCTCTGACGCTGTCTGATGTACAGTTCTTACAGGTCTTAATGGCGACAGGTAGAGCTGGTTTGTCCTGCAGAACACACGGCACAACAAGTATTACTTACATATTGATGCTATATAACAATACAGCAAGTGTTTAATGCAATGAACGGACAAAACTCTTAAAAAAAATGAAAATAAATTTCCACATACCGGGCTGTTGTAGACTCCTTGGTGTACATCTCCAAACTGACCCTCTCCTATACAGCGGCCTAACTCTATCCTGTCTCTCTGGATCTCATAATCCCGTGCTGAGAGAGAGGAGGAGAAGAAAAAAAAAAGTAGCAGCAAGAGTGAAATAGGTCAGTTTACCTGCCGTTGTTTAAACACACGAAAGACCCATCGCAAGATTCTCTCAGATGACATGGATGGAGCTTACCAGGACAATTTGGATGGTATCAAGTAATTGTTTTAATCACAAAAGTAAAAGTATTAAGATACTTTAAAGACAATATGAAATATTTTCTAACTTTCTGGCAGTCCTTTGTGGTAAACCCCACCCACTGACAATCAGATTGCACTAAAATAAACAATTAACAATTTACAAAAATACATTTCCAACCCAGGTTTGTACGTTCAGATTTTATATCTAGCTATATTCTCCTACCACCTCTAGACAAATCTTGAATTTGCATGCACTCTGCCGGACAAAATTACACAGACACCCACATAACTCATTTAACATGCAAAATGTAAGGTTCATGAGACATCTGTGTTTACATGCACATTGTCCCATTATTTTTTTTTCTTTATTTCTGTATACTGACACAGTGGAAAAGAGGCTACTGGGAAACACATAAACAAGTTGTTCTGAATAATTGAGATAAAAACCTGGAGTGCTCTGTGCATGTAAAAATCAAGAGCCCACGTCTTAAACACTTTGCAAAGCAGGGAGGAAGGCCTGGGCCTGGATGTAGGTCTTCTTAGTGAAATACTTTATCTGGATCTGTAATGTATTCACTATGGTCTGTGTCTGCAGTAACATTTGACAAGAAAATGAATGAAAGCGGTTGTTTATGCAACTGATATCCCCATTTTAACATGATTTGACACTTGACTTTTATGTGTTATCAATATTTCCGCCTAGTTAATGAAACATTTCTCCAGAGTTCCATCAATGTCAGCTGCCAACCATCCCCAGCAAAAATGGACTAGATACTGAGTTCAAGAGTTATGCAAGACACTGACCATCAGGAACTTATCCTGAAAAAGCTATTCGACTCAACCAACAGATAAACAGATTAAAAACACAAATACCAACAGCGTAGCCAAAACACATTCCATTATAAAGAAATTTACTGCAGTTAATCCATACTTGAAACTAATAATGACATCAAACAGAAAAGAACCCACAGATGTCAGACGACAACAACAAACGACTGTGGTAATAAATCACGATTAAGAAATACAACACAACATGATGGTGAAATGAGAACCAAGCCAATAAACAACGCAAATACTGCGAGGGTGTTTAGCTCCAGACGTCTTGGAACACTTCATCATCCCAAATTCTGATTAAACTTCTAACAAAGTAACATCTTGGATTGTTTATGGATTGGCTCTCCCTTTCATTTCCAATACCAGACCCGAATGAACTGTATTCTACAAAACACCAACAACCACAAGTCAACAACAATCTGGAGTCTAGGTATCTTGAGTCTCTGTATTTTTCTTTGCCAGACAGTAATGGTAAAAGAAAACATCCGACATTGGTTCCTAACCACTCAAAAAAGCCACAAAAAGTGATAATGTTAATCATGTTAATCAGTGTGTGCTATTTAAATGATCAAACTAGCTTGCAGGAAGGTCAACCAATTAGTTTTAATGAGGAAGGCTGAAGAGGCACATATTTCCCTGCAACGTAATCAAGTGCCTGGCAAGGAAAAATAACAAAATAAAATCTCAAGGCATTTCAGTAGGACACAATATGTGTGAGAGACAGGAGGTTTTACCTTCAACTACTCCATAGCTGACTGTGTTGGCGTTGGGAGAAAGAGGAAGAAAGAGAGATGAAGAGGGGGAAAGAGCCAGACTGCTGCTTTAAGACTGAAATTAGCTCAGAAAACACACACACACGCGCGCACACACATACACAGACCCATTTCACTCTTTATATGATGTTAATGAATGAAAAACTGAGCTGATACTGCCACATAATGGTTAAAAGAATGGGTTTGCTATATTAGTCCTTAATGTTATACAGCTGTTTTTTTTACATACAATAAAAAAAGACATTAATGACATGAAGACACGTACAAACTCAGGCAGTGAGTAGGAAAATATGTCTGCAGAAAGTTTGTTTAGAGGAAGTCGCAGAAAGACGGAGACTAAAAAAGCTACATTATGGAGACAAAGACACAAAGCCAGACAGAGAAAGATAGAAAAGGACTGTGGGAGGAAAGGAGAACACAGTCCATTTTCAAAGTTGGCCACGCAATCAAATACATAAGTAGTTTGTACTGGACGAAATATCCACATCAAATGTATCGGAACAGAGTGAAAAAGCCACCATTGCTTACAGGTCTGAAGCCAAACTTACCAGCACATTCTGGGCTGGTTTTTTTTTTAACTACCGACATTTGAATGAATTTGACAGACGTAATGTGAGCCCAACCAACCGGAGTTACACAGTTTGAGTTGTAGCCTCTCTGACCTCCAGCTGTTTATATAAGACAGTGAAACTGGCCTGAATTTGATTAGCTGCTACCTAACCAAATGTGGTTTAATGCAACTTCTCTGATGTTCCTTGTGCAAGTGTGTTTCTTGGAAAAGATTCACACCGCGCTCGGCTGTCAGATAGCAGAACAAAATGAACGTCTGTTTGAGAATGTAAGCATTTTACAGAAGAATAACAGTGAAACAATTGTTATGTACTTCCCTTGCTAAAGAAGCTCATATTTGGAGTACAAATGACTTTAGTTGGGCAAAAGAGAAGATTGATTAAGTTACTTACTGGAGGGCATGGTGTATGTGTCCTCTTCATCAACTATCTCTGCATAGTCATCAGTCTCTGTAACAGTAGATACACACATATAGTGTAAAAACACTCAAAAACACAATAGGACAAAATTAAAAATAAAAACGTTTAGATTTTAAAGTTTAAAATAACATAAATACACAAACAATGGTAACCATCATGCACATGTTCAGTTTACCGTGTGTCCACTATGGTATGAAGGGTCACCAATACACACATACACACACACATTCAAGTGTGAGGTAAAAAACTACACTATACCCAAAAAACTAAAAACTAAAAGTACGAAGCTAGCTCAGAGTTTCGACAACTCCTGTGAAAAGCAACACCCACGTAGCTCCTCTCTTTTTCTCTTACTGCACACACACACACACACACATACACGCAAACACTTGGCAAAGAGTGTCAGCTGAGCATGTGTTGTGCATATCTGTCTGTGTGAGAGCAGCTGGGCGGCAGGGAGTAACGGTGGTGGTGGTGGTGGAGGAGTGAAGGGAGAAGAAAAAGAGAAGAGACAAGGACAGAAAGGACAGCGTTCAAAAGGGAAAAAGGTGAAAATGACAGATATAGCAGGAAAGAGAAAACAGGAGAAAAAAGGATATGAGGATAAAGAGAGAGTAAGACGGTAAGAGGGAGACAACCACAGAGAGGAAGAGAAAGAAATAGTGGGTCTAGCTGTCATGTAAGCAGATGGTAGCGTTTAGGATCAAATCTGTGCAGAATCAGACAGATAGGCAGAGAGAGGGGGGGGGAGAAGAGAGAGCCAGCAGGAAGAAGAAAAGGGAAAGATGGACCAAGTCTCTCCTAACCAGATGGTGGTGTTTAAAATAAAATCAGTGTGCAGAGTCAGCTGTTGGAAACAAGAGTCAAACATCTGCTGTCCTGAACATTACCCTTGCAGCTATGCTCAGGATTTATCAGGCTCTGTGAGAGCGTGTCCCTAAATTTATCCTAAATCTTTTTAGAAACCCTTTGGGTGATTTTCTCAAAAAAAAAGCTCTGCCATCAAAATAATCTGCCATTTAGAATAAGATGGAGAAAGCACAACTGGCTGGCAGTTCAGCTGTTAATGTAAGGCAAGCTAAATAATACGCTGGATGGTAGTAAAGGAGAAGGAAAAGCGTTTAATCAGCTTTCTTGCCAAGAGTTAGGTTAGAAGATTAATATCACTCTCATGTCTTTAAGGTAAACATGTTAGCTTAGTTTAGCATAAAGACTGGAAAATGTTTATACTTTGAATCAAACAGGCATGACTTGCTAAACCATTGCTGTGCATGATTTATGTTCCACATGAGAGGAAAGGGAAGACTTTAATGTGCCACTAAAAATATCCTCATATGAGCTAGAATAAAAGGAACCGCTCTGTTGCTGATACTCAAATGTATTAGTATAAACAACTTAAGGTGGTATTCATCAATGTTTATCCAGCCAGACTCGTGTTTCTGATGTTCAATGGTGTCTTTAACTTTTTCTAATGTGTTTGTTGCCTGCAGCTAACTTGAAAGGTTTCAGTTCTATATATTAAGATTTTTTAAATACTGTACTGTGAAGTCTATTGTTTGTTTTGCTGCATTTCCGCTCCCATGAGGTTTGCGATTTTTTCGAAAGAATCAGCAGTTTTTTAAGTTAGACTGGTCTGATGCTGCCGCTTTCTGCTTGCAGTGGACGGATAATGTGTGCGTGTGCTTGTGTGTGTGTGATCTAGTTAGCCCATTATAGCCAGGAATGCACCCGCTCTTGAATCCAGCAAACCTCTCCCAACTCTACTCTGTGTGTGTGTGTGTGTGTGTGTGTGTGTGTGTGTGTGTGTGTGTGTGTGTGTGTGTGTGTGTGTGTGTGTGTGTGTGTGTGTGTGTGTGTGTGTGTGTATGAATGTATGCTAGTACACGTGTGTATGATTTTGTGTGTGTGTGTGTTTGAAGCCTGTGTGTGAGGAGAGATAGAACAGTTCGGAGAAGTTCCCTTAAAGAGAAATACCACTTAATTTCTAAATTCTGCTTGTTGTTAAAAGCAGACATATTTCAAAAAAGCACACAAACATCTGAAAACCAAAAACAATACTAAAATAGTAAACCACTCTAGCTGCTAACAGATCCAGCTCATTAGAGCTAGTGGGGATGTCTTCATGTTTTCATTCACTGAAACATGAGAAACAACACATTCAGCTAAATAACTATTTCACTCATTCTGTACATAATACAGCACAAACACACATGGCGCCACTGTTAAAGATGTAGGAATGCGTGCATAAATATGAACCCACACACCAGCACACACACG
This sequence comes from Micropterus dolomieu, assembly GCF_021292245.1. Lineage (NCBI taxonomy): Eukaryota > Metazoa > Chordata > Actinopteri > Centrarchiformes > Centrarchidae > Micropterus > Micropterus dolomieu. The sequence goes on along the minus strand of NC_060158.1, from coordinate 13,317,669 downwards.
CAACCCTTTCCTGGGAGGTTGCGGTGTGTTGGTGGAGTGAGGACTATAAAGACGGAACAACAGAGAGATTAAACAACGGCATAACTTTACCATCCCCGCTAAGATCTTCTGCAGAGTCCAGGAGAGCATGCAGGAAACGGGACAGCAGAGGAGGAGGAGAATGTGGAGAGAGAGAGAAAGCAGCAAGGAGAGAGATACAAGCAGGAGGCAGAGCGGAGAAAAGAGGGAGAGAGAAGAGAGAAGCGGTTAGAGCATGAAAAGCCTTGAAACAACATGGGAGATGTTGCAGGATCTGCAAAGCCAAACACTCAACGAGCAGTTAGTTAAGATCCACAATATCTCCAGTGAAGAAAGCAGAGTTCACAACTTTCATTAATGCTGTGCAGACAAATGTAGGTGAAATTAACTAATGTAAGAAATAGCAACAGTATGAAAGGCAGAATCAGTGTCAAGCTGTAATGTAAACAGTATGCACTTACAGTAGGGCTGCCCCCCTCATCGTCGCCTAAACCATTATTTAATGAGAAGAGTCTCAGTCAACCAAGTTTTCATTGGTCAGTTAGTCATAGTAAAAACAATAAACACCTTAAAGTCCATTCGGAAGCTGCGCCTTGTTGTTAGGGCCGAAATGAAACTATCAGCGTATTGTTGCAACACAGACCTTTTCTCTTTTAACACAGAAATCACGTACTGCTCTTGGACTGCTATCTCTGACATTAGGTAGTTAGCGGTTCTAATAGCTGACTCTACCTGTACTAGGAGATCAGAGTACAGGGGAGTGCTGGTGTTTGTTTACACCACTAACATAGGCGCTTTGGACACCGGGAGGAAAAGGTCTTTCAGGCCGAGGCTAGGGCCCCATTGGGGTATGCTGCCGGGGAGGGGGACCAGAATCAGCACCAGACCTGGAGCTGAACGAGCGGGCAACGGAACCGGTCTGATCAGTGAACACAGCTGGACAAAACACAGCCTGTTGAATGACTGTTGATGTTTTAAGCATATTTTTAAGATTTCATGTACACTGCTCAAAAAAAATAAAGGGAACCCTTGAACAACACAATGTAACTCCAAGTCAGTCACACTCCTGTGAAATCAAACTGTCCACTTAGGAAGCAACACTGATTGACAATCAATTTCACATGCTGTTGTGCAAATGGAATAGACAACAGGTGGAAATTATAGGCAATTAGCAAGACACCCCCAATAAAGGATTGGTTCTGCAGGTGGCGACCACAGACCACTTCTCAGTTCCTATGCTTCCTGGCTGATGTTTTGGTCACTTTTGAATGCTGGCGGTGCTTTCACTCTAGTGGTAGCATGAGACAGAGTCTACAACCCACACAAGTGGCTCAGGTAGTGCAGCTCATCCAGGATGGCACATAAATGCGAGCTGTGGCAAGGAGGTTTGCTGTGTCTGTCAGCGTAGTGTCCAGAGCATGGAGGCGCTACCAGGAGACAGGCCAGTACATCAGGAGACGTGGAGGAGGCCGTAGGAGGGCAACAACCCAGCAGCAGGACCGCTACCCCCGCCTTTGTGCAAGGAGGAGCAGGAGGAGCACTGCCAGAGCCCTGCAAAATGACCTCCAGCAGGCGTGTGTGCTCAAATGGTCTGAAACGGACTCCAGGAGGGTGGTATGAGGGTCCGACATCCACAGGTGGGGGTTGTGCTTACAACCCAACACCGTGCAGGACGTTTGGCATTTGACAGAGAACACCAAGATTGGCAATTTCGCCACTGGCGCCCTGTGCTCTTCACAGATGAAAGCAGGTTCACACTGAGCACATGTGTCTGGAGACGCCGTGGAGAACGTTCTGCTGCCTGCAACATCCTCCAGCATGACCAGTTTGGCGGTGGGTCAGTAATGGTGTGGGATGGCATTTCTTTGGGGGGCCGCACAGCCCTCCATGTGCTCGCCAGAGGTAGCCTGACTGCCATTAGGTACCGAGATGAGATCCTCAGACCCCTTGAGAGAGACCGTGCGGTTGGCCCTGGGTTCCTCCTAATGCAACACAATGCTAGACCTCATGTGGCTGGAGTGTGTCAGCAGTTCCTACAAGAGGAAGGCATTGATGCTAAGGACTGGCCCGCCCGTTCCCCAGACCTGAATCCAATTGAGCACATCTGGGACATCATGTCTCGCTCCATCCACCAACGCCACGTTGCACCACAGACTGTCCAGGAGTTGGCGGATGCTTTAGTCCAGGTCTGGGAGGAGATCCCTCAGGAGACCATCTGCCACCTCATCAGGAGCATGCCCAGGCGTTGTAGGGAGGTCATACAGGCATGTGGAGGCCACACACACTACTGAGCCTCATTTTGACTTGTTTTAAGGACATTACATCAAAGTTGGATCGGCCTGTAGTGTGGTTTTCCACTTTGATTTTGAGTGTGACTCCAAATCCAGACCTCCATGGGTTGATAAATTTGAGTGTACTTCATTCTCAGGGGCAGTGGAACTATACAGCAGTTTTGATCAATCATAACCCAAACAGGGTAGAGAGACCACACAGCGGCACTTCTTAAAGGATAAGCTCGACATTTTAGGATATCGTTTTATTTGCTTTCTTGCCAAGGGTTAGATGAAAAGGTTGATGCCGTTTTCATGATTGTACGGTAAATATACAGCCTGCAGCTGGTTAGCTTAGCTTTGCATCATGACTGTAAACAGGGGCAGCTAGCTAGCCTGTCTGTGTCCAAAGCCTACAAAAAACACCTACCAACACCTCTGCTAAACTGTCTCCTACAAGAGCGGTGCTTTACAAACAAAGCTTTCGTTGTAAAGCTAATATTACCAGCTAAATTGACTTACAGTAGTTCACAATCAATTGGGGGGAAAAAAAGAAAAGAAAGTAGGATGTTGACCATGACAACATGTCACTTTTAGAGCCTTCAGCAGAAAAGGTTTGGATCATTTGTTAACTGTCTCTGAGCAGTCCTGCCAGCTATGGAGGAAAGCTGCCAAAGCCATAGATAGAGACACAAGGACATGTACTGATCAGTTTAGTATGTCAGCCTTGCTGCAGGACATTTATATACAGTAGATGGAAAACATTTTGGCAGAACACTCAATAACATTGATGTGCTTTTTATTAATGCTAGTAATGTAAATAGGTTTTTCCTAGCTACAGAACTCCATCCCGAAGTGGTTGCTGATCGCCTGTTTGAGGCCACTTTAACAGGGCAGACACTTCGTGGTTGAACCCAGATCTTTTAAATGGAAGAACGATCTCTCTAACCACTTGGCCACTTAAGCTCTGCCTCTTTTAATTAACTGGCATAAAACACTGAAAATAATTATTAAAAATAGGCATGTTCTGAACTAAGACTTGATTTGTCAGTACTGGCTTCTTCCAGTCACATTATTCTGTTAAATCAAAGTAAGTGCTTTAGAAAGAGGAAAATGGAAAATCTTCAGTAGCACACATAAGCCTGGGGTTTTATAGAGATAACTCTCAGTTAGACAGCACTGCGCAATTCAGTCTTTTTCCATTTGTTTCCAAGTCTTATTTAAAGAGCACTGGCTTGGTTATAAGCAGGAACACACAAGCAGTTATTGTGGTTGAGGCATGTGTGTTTGAGTGTGTGCGTAGGACTGAATTAGACAAAGCAACCAGGCAATTAGGACAAAGACAGTTTAGCAGAAGAGGGCATCCTTAAAAATTAGACAGCTTGTGATGCAGCTGATAAAAGTGATCCATCCACATAGCAATTTTAACTTTACATTAAAAATAGGAAAAAATCCGAAATAGCTGCCAAAACTGCATTGATATTTTGAATATAATTAATGTTTTTCTCAACTCCTGCATATTAAAATGTATTTATTGCGCAATCTTTCAGATTTCATCGATAAGCTACTGTCTCCGAGGTTTTTCTGTGCACCATCTGTGTTTTTTTAATGCAAAGTAACATTACACAATATGCACACTCATCAAATCAGGAATTTTATTCCACCACATCACAATTTTGCGGATACGCTCCTCCACTAACTGTCCAATAAGAGCTGAGGATACCATTGGGCGGCGAATCTGAACAGAAGACAAAGGGGAGGAGGAAACGCCGTGCCTTGGTTGGCTTAGGAGGTGTCGATGTCACTAGGTCTGCAGCCAATCAGGCAGGAAAGAAGACCAGAGTGTGAAGAAGAAAAAACACACAATGAATGGATGCAAGTACAGAGGGGGAGAGGAGGAAGTAAACAGAAGAAAGCAGGGAACAGAGTGGACGGGATGAGAGGGAGAGGCAGTCCCAAGAGAGGAAAACAATGAGTGAGAGAAAAAACAGATGTTGGATATGGAAAGCCACAAAGAAAGACAGCAGCTGGAGCCAAGGAAGCAATCAGACTGTGTGTTCATCTTGATTTGTCCGTGTCTGATCTTACCTGAGACAGAGATAGCTCTTACTCCACTCCTGACTGCTTCTAACTTTTTCTCATTATTGGACACTCTAGTGAAGAGGAGAAAAGTAAACAAACAACAAATTAGATAAAAATATAAAAAACTTCAAAGTAGTTAAAACATTACATACCTAGGTTAAATTGAAGCCTCTTTCACTTACATGTCTGTGACTTTTAAAGTTGAAAACTGCTTCTGTAAACTGACCCTCACTATTCCAATTCTCTCTCTGCCCTTAACGTGCGCTCTGCGTCTGTTACATCTGAGCTCTACTACGGGCTTTACATCTCAGACCACAACAGGCGGAGAGAAAAAGAGAGAAACATAGATGGAGAGACCAAGAGAAAGAGGAGGAGACTACCCAAGTGTTTAAAAACCGTAAGTGGAAAATATTTGGCTCCTAAACTTATCTCCTTATTTGACCAGAGAGAGAGAGAGTGAGAGAGTGGAGAAAAAGAGAGATATTTGAGTTGAAATGACCAAAAATAAGCAAAAGGTTGCGTTTGAGTTTGAGCAACGGACAGAATGTGAACGCACAACATCCAGGCTTCTACAGTCACAGAACAAACACATTGTTTGATTCTGTATTAATGTATATTGTCTGCTATGTAGCAGAAGGGAGTTACAAAACTCAATTTCACTCTATAACTTGTTATATTGTGACAATAAACCTACCTACATAAACTGCACATTGCAATAAAAACTACCAATGTTTCCCCTAGAAATCTTTTTTAAGGCCTTGCAGTTCTGAGCCAAAACAAACCATGTATTATGTTGTCCCTGTATAGTTTTTCTCTTTTTCTAAGAGAAAAAAAAAATTTTAATTATGGGTCATCAGTTTGGGCTTGAAACCATTTTTAAACTGATTAGTCTTTTGAGTTTTGATGTAATTTATTTATGGACACATTGAACTACCATGTTAATGTAAGCCCACTGGGCTGCGCCTGACAATTAGTTTCATTATAGGTACATCTGTCGACTATTTGTACAAAAGGTCTATAAAACGTCATAAAACAGTCAAATAAAATGTCCAGAGACCAAGATAATGTCTTAACTTTAAAGATAATCAATTCATGATATGAAACAGAGAACATCAGCATATCAGCACATTTGAGAAGTGAACAAGTGAATGTTTGAAAAATAATAACAGAAATAATCCATTATCAAATTTGTTGACGATTAATTTAATGTCAATTCAGCTACTTGTTCCAGCACTACACTTATTTCCAACACATTTCCAAGATCTTTAATGAGAGACACAAAACATGCAACATAAACTATAACACCACAATCTTAAAAAATTCATTAATCATATAATAATCAAGTCACCTTACTTATTGAGCAATACCCTGACCTCTAAAAGTGTCTTTCGCTTACACTTTACTTGGATAGTCTGCCTACAGATTGTTTATAGAATATTTGTAACATTTCAGCAGGTTATTAGTTGAGAACTGTTTGGTTTGGTTAGGTTTAGGCACAAAAACCATCTTGGTTAGTGTTATGTTCATAAATTGTCACATAAACTATACTGATAATCTGTTTTACATCTACAGAAAAAGCAAAAACCAGTTGAAATGTTGCAAATACTCTGTAGGTGGACTAATAAAGCATTACCCTCTTTTGTTTTTGACAACTTGATATTTAATGGAAAGCTGGTCCACAGTGCAGCACCAGAATAAAAATACATTATTACATTATTACTACATTATTTACTAGAAGCACCTGGCCTAACTGTTAGGCTGAGTTTGGTACTCAGAGGAGCATTCCCACTGATGGTTTTGTATGTATGATGCAGAGTCTGTAGTTTCACACCGAGCTGTACGGGCAGCTGTCCCACACTTCATCACTACTTACATCAGTTTCAGGAGACACATTTAATACTGGATAGTATTATTTTACATCACCTGCAATTTGTTCCTAAATCTAGTTGTCAAACTACAATACCAAGCAAATTATGTCAACCCTTTACTGTTATAAGCAAACACTTTGTTTGAACTTCTACTTAACTTTTTGTCTCCAAAAATTCAGAATTGTGTGACAGGACTGGCAAGCTCACAAGTAAATCTCCTCACAAAGGCAACAAACCATCTTTGAGTGAGACAGAAATTACAGATCTGATCACTTACAGTTGTGATATAAGTCAGTGTATAGACTTTACAGATGTTAATTTTACTGTAACAATACTGAGAATGAGACAGGTACTCACTTTGGGATGGAAGGCAGTGCTCTTTCTCCCTCTAGAGGACAAAACACACATAGTGAGAGTGAGTAATGAAGCATAATAAATGTATAAGACTACATGCAGGTCATGTTTTATGACTCATTATACACGGAACACAGGACCTTACATACAGTACAAAAGCTCCAACAAAAGAATTAATTCCTCATACAGCATTAGAATATGTACATTTAAAATACAACATGTCCATAGTAGGAGACTGGTGCTGTATTAAATAAGTGGAGCACAGCAAACTAATTACAGACACTCCAGTACTTGATATAACAATTTAGCAATACGGATTGTTGCAGTGTCCAAAGAAGCTTTTGCTATTTTGCCAGCATGAAAGACGTTATAGAAAGCTTAAGAATAAATCAGTCCCACTTTATTTAGCCCCTGTCTACAGTTTCTACAAAACTACAGGGTGTACAAGGTTGTATTTTAATATTTTTGCATAATCCTGAAGAGACGGGACAGAAATGAGGGATCTACCGCTTCATACCTTTCTGAACTCTGACAATGAAGGAATGAGTTTCCATGGAGACGAGCCGACAGTAACCGTCAATCAAGTCAGCCAAGTTCTCTGCCATGGTCAATGATGCTGTTGTAACTGTGAGAGGCTGCGCACACACACACACAGACACACACAGTTGCAGGCCCGTTACAACGAGCCATTATCTCCAAATACACCCACACACACTTACACAACAGCAGAGTGGGGGTTTCCAGCTTCTCCTTACGTCAGGGGAAAAGTCCTCTCACAGTATTTTTCTCTGTGTGTGCGCACGCGTGTGTGTGTGTGTTTGTGTGTGTGTAAGTAAATCCAATACTGTAAAACCCAATTAAACAGAAATACTCATACAGCAGCGGCTTCCTCTGTGAGTCGAACCATTATGTGGAATCTATACATGGAAAACCATTACTTCATTTCTGTGTCCATCTCAGTCACACACTCACACACACACACACACACTCTCTGCATCAAAACTTGCTTTTGAGTGGAGAAAAATAACTTCCAGTATTGCTGTGCATAAACTTCACATAAGACCCTCTTCTCTTGGTGAAACTAACCTTGGGAAAGGTAGAAATTTACCACCTGAATATGAGGCAGGCTGAGGGAAAGTGTATATGTCATAAAGATGGATTAGATAAAAAGAGGTGCAATGGGCATTGTCCTTTTATACAGTATAGTATCACAGAAGACTAAACAATAATGGAGCTACATATAAATGGAAATCAGGTGGCTAAAATGTTAAAAGGTCACTATTTAGATTTAAAACAAAATGTACCGCTACAGCAAATTTCTACATCTAGACAAAAAGACAGTCAGTCAGTCAGACAGACAGACAGATGGACAAACAGACAGACAGACATACCTCAGCAGCTCCGGCTACTTTGAGCTGTAGCATCCCTTTCCTGTCCTTCTCCTCCATAGCCGAGTACTGGATAGACTGAACTTGGTTGAAGTTAGCTAGATGGGTGGGCTGGTGAGAGAGAGTAACACAGAAAGAGTGGAAATTAAAGCATGAAGACCATGCTGACCCTATCCATATATATTCATAATCAAATGACAGAATAATATCTGTGGCTATCTTTATCTCAGGAGTCGAGCCTGTACTTTCATTTAAAGTTTTTGCTACCTTTTGTGGCACAGTTTGGTTGAAATATTTTTTAGATGAAGAACATTACAAGCAGAGGTCATTCCTAAGATAACCTATCTTAAACCTGGCTGTGTAGTACGATGTGGTCTTGGTAGGAACTCACCGTGGATCCCTTGTCAGTGAGGTAGCTGATCCCTTCCTCTGGCCCGATAGCTAACTCCACCTGGATCACCCAGCTGGACTGTTAAGAGAGAAGAGGAGGGATATAAAGTTAAAAAAAAAAGGAAGAGAGTGAGAGCAGAAATGAAAAACAGGAGAGAGAGAACAAGAAGTTGATTAAAAGAAATAGAGGAAAAGAATCCAGATTTTCATTCATTTGTAGTTCATAGCATAAATCATACAATTTAAGACACAGCAAAGCGCCACATCTTTGTTACATGCAAGACCTGATGTCACCAAAAGGGGTCAACCTAACACAACTAACCAGAGCTTTCAGAGTTTCAGTACACAGCAGAGTGGGGGCAAGGATGGAAGAAACCTACCCCGAGGGCACATTTGAAGCACTCCTTGTCGTAGCGGTAAATTGGTGCAAGTATCTCCAAGAACTTCAGGATGCACTGCTCATCGTTGAGGTTGGCTACCTGCTTAAACGTCTGCTGAATCAACTTACGAAGAGTTTTAGCCTGAAGAGAGGAGAGCGTTGGGAGGGGGAAAGAAAGAAAATTACAAAAAAATATTTAAAATATCATCTAGTGGAGTGACCAGAAAAGCTGGGAGAAGAAAGTGGAGGAGGCATGACGGGATGCGTGTGTGCAGTGTTTGTGAGTGTGTGTAGAGTGACACTAGGGAGGGGAATAGACTGATTGACTAATAGGCCACTCTCGTTCCAATCAAATTGACCTTGCCACTTCATTCTAGAAGCACTCTTAGTTCTGATCAATATCTTAACAAAGACACGTTGGTGCCGTTAGTTAACACTCAATTTAACATCAAAGCCATTCATCTGTAGTGTAACTTAAGCTCCCTCTACATGTAATGCATACCATTTTTTACTGTGTTAGTTGTGTTTTCCCTGCTGGCATCACAATCACACTTTCAGACCTGATATTATACATCACCAGAGTTACCAGATGGGGAGCTTGATGGGAAGAAAATCAATCTAGGAACATTATTCTGACATTTACAATCCTCTGTATACTTCCTCACTACACACATAAAGATGTGCAACACGGATGCGCGCACACACACATAATTTCATATATAATCCTCTTCATCTGATGTATATCTAAAAACACTGATTTATATGAAGAGGAATTCACCCTGACAAAATAAAGCCCTTTCCCTCCTTCATATGATGTTGAACTTCTATTCATATCTATGCACAGACATATATATAAAATGTATATAGAGGACAGTATTATCCAAACTCACTATGGACTATATTTAGTGAAAATACATACACACAGGCACACATACAGACAACCCCAAACTATAAATAGCTCTCCATATATAGATTAAGATAAAAGATTAGAGGAGATTTAGAGCACTACATCCCAGGCTTTAAAAAGTGTACATGGATTTACAGTAGACTGGTTCACCACATTAAGGTCATTCTACTCAAAATAAAGAGTTTAACATTTAAATTTGCAACCAAAAAACAATCAATTGCATTGATTTATTGACTTCAGATGTAACTGAGACACAAGCAACTGACTGATCTCAGGTGGATCTAATGAGGCCCAAAAATCATATTATCAGAAGATGTGCAGTGTGTATAACCCCTCTGTGTGTCCTTAACTTTTAACATTTTTGAGTGCAGAATGATCTACATGTGCCTGTGTGTTCAACTATATGTGTGTGTGTGTGTGTGTGTGTGTGTGTGTGTGTGTGTGTGTGTGTGTGTGTGTGTGTGTGTGTGTTTTCAACAGATGTCTTAATACACACGTGATTACAGAATATAATGTGTATGTGCTAATGTGTTCTTCGTGCTCTTGATAGGATCAGCGTGTAAATTCCTAGAATTCCACGACGCGCACACACACACACACACACACACACACACACACACACACACACACACATCTAGACACAAGGGAATATGGTTAGTCCAAAGTGTCCACCCTTCCTGAGAGGAAGTACTGCGAGTGGCTATCGCCCTCCCCATCATCAAGCCGACCATCTCTGTAGCAACTGAGTTCAGGAAAGACACGGTGAGGGCTGTGTGTAGTAGGTCTCTGTTTTCTTAGCTGTAGAGGCTGGTGGAAAAAAGTCTTTACTGTAGAATAGTCCAATACTATGTTGTGTCATAGTGACCTACCTAAACTTGAACAACGGATTACATTTACTTTATCAGAGAAAAGAGAACATTCTTCAAGCTCTCTCAGGCAGAGCAAGGACAGGAGTTATATTGAAAGCCTTTATTTAGTTGGTTATATATCATATTGGTTAAAACACAGACCGGTTTGGACCTCACCAGGTCTTCATCAGGGCAGAAAGTACAAAAATCACTGAATGTGATGAAGGGATAACACAGCCTCCTCAGCTCAAGCAGGGCTGTTTGTTCAAACTTTGATCTCTAAAGCCGCTAAAGGTCAGTGTTACAAAACCTGCTCCCCAGCCTGTCAATATAAATGAACAGACTCTGCTCTTTATAACGCTGTCACCACAGCACCACATCAGTCACTGTTTACAACCACAGCCATCTGCTCTAAGGTTTGTGTGTGGGTGTGCGTGTGTGTGTGCGTGAGTGCATGTGCTTGCGTAAGTAGAGTCCATTGAGGGTGAATAATCCCATTAAATGACTACCATTCTCTTTCACCAGAGCGAACGGCAGAGGCGCAAATGACAGCTGCGCTCTGTCTCTCTCTCCTTCTCTAACGCACATCTATGTATGTACATAAGAGCAGATGTGTTAAACACTTGCATATATTAGCATGACTGTTTTTTTACTGCTAATATATGATATAATTATGCATACAAAACTACTCAAAGATAGATGCAACCATCTCAACAGGACTGGAGGTAATTTTCATTTTCGATTTTTTTTTCTTGAGTAATCAATTAATCGTTTGGTGCCATAAAAACTGAATCGCAACAGTCCAAAACCCAATGATATAAGATTTATTATCATGTTCTTAAAATTAAGAAGCTTGAACCAGACAATGTGAAAAAATTGTCTAAAGAATAGATTACAGGGTAACTTTTTTAACCTGGAAGCTTATTTTTGTATGTTTTTGTGTCTACAAGTTTTGCTGCAGTCGACATCCTAAATTACAACACTGGCCAGGCATCTACAATCAAGTCAGATGTGCCAATTTATGGATGTTTGACTGCACATGTGTGTCACTGTGTGCCTCTTCGTGGCTTCTAAAACAGGCCTCAAGGGGCGTGTGCATGTTGTCATGTCTGCAGAAGAGCCGATCATGAGGGAAAGAGCAGAGGAGGTGAAGTTGGTAGGTGGGCAGCTGATGAGGGGGGAGTCAGCAGGGCCTGACAGACTGGGGGGGGGGGGCACATTGATGCCTCCCCGTCACTCCTCATTGTTGGAAAGAGAAAGTGGGACCTGAGGGTCACGCACACACACAGTTAGTTTATATCGCTCTGCCGAGCATCTGTCTGCCCGCCTGCTGACATAAAGACCTTTTCGGGTCACTGGGCCTTTCCTTCATGCACACAACACCAAGACCCTCCCCATATACGCGTGCCGTAAATTTATCAATGACACAGACACTGCTCAGTATGCGAACACGCCCTCAGCCATCACATACAAACATACACAACCAAAAATCTGCCAATCTACAAATTAAGCAATTTGCCTTTTCTAACACAGAAGTTTTATTTACCATGTAAATGTTATAACTGTAAAACTGGTAGGTGCTGAAGCTCTGCTACCATCAATATGAAACACATTCCAGTAGAAACCTTGATTTAGAGGACCTGTTATGTAAGAAATATTGCTTCATGTTACATTTAAGCAGGTAATAATACTGTGTAAATCCTGTACTGTCGACAAACTTTAGATTTTGTGTTTTTTAATTCATCGTGATTTTACCATTTACTAGATTTACATGTAAATTAGTATCCTGGCTTTGAGTCTTATCCTAGTTTTGGTCTTATACAAGGTATGCTGTTTACCTGGAACATGGGAAACCTGGTTATTCGTGTTTCTGTACACATGATCACTAACAGTATCCAGATTTCTGATCATCTGCTTGCGGGTGTGTCTCTTTCCTCCTAAAAATCATTACACCATTAATCCTTTTACTAACTAAATACTATTACTTTTACTACTAATTAACTGGTTATAAGGTTTACATGAAACAGTACCCCGGCTTCTATTGGCATACTCTAGCAAGCATGTTCCTGTGACCAGGATATGATGTTTACATTCAGTATATCAAAAAGGTTGTGTAACTGTATATTAGTTGTAATTGTATACATGAACGGATAAGGCACCTTATCAAGAGTGAAGCTAACAGAAAAATGGATTCTTCACTGTTGTTTCACTCATCAAAATACAGCTCATAGTGGGTTTTCTGGTAAATGTTAATGCTTTTTCCAATTCTTTCTGCTACTCATTTCTATTCATGTAAACTTCAGTGTTAGCCAAGATTTCATTTCAATTTTGCTGAGTCTTGGACTGATTCACACTCTGTCAGCCAGACCAGACAAGCCCTGACAACACATCAAGTAGCACATTCAAAGAATTGGCTTAGAGGAGCCTTCACTTACACTATGAAGCTGCCAACAGAACCACAAGGTTCTGGTTACTTTTGGGAAGTGACTGTGATGGCAGCTGCTGAGTGAGGGTAGACCATTACATACTTACAGGACACCAATATTTTGATCAGAAACCCTCTTATTGAACAATATTTTAAGAGGAGAGAGTAAATAAGGTATTTGTTTCAGCAACGTGACACATTGTACTTTGTGTGATCAACCTCTCCTTTGATCTCAGTTGAAAACTTAATCATTCTCACCTTGACTGAATCCAACAGGTCTTTTGGGAAAAAACGCCTCAAACCAACGTCTTTCCTGGAAAGTGATACAGAGAGAAATACAGAAGAATGTTTATCATGCTCTAATAACACAGAGGAATGCTAATTGACAAGCACTTCTGTCTTTATCTGATCTCGGCAGATTCTTTTTCTCCTCGGTGGAGAAATTACCAACAACAGCTACAGACAGATACAGTTAGGCAGACAGGCAACTCAAGACAAGAAACAGAAAACAGAAAGCTATGACTAACTGCTGACTACGGAGCACTACTCATCTTTTCCTAAGAGACAAGGCTGAGGAAAAACAGAGGGAGCAGAAAGAGAGATATATAGAGAGAGAGAGAGAGAGGCAGGGAGAAGTACAAAAAGGGAGACCACAAAGACAAAGAAAGATGTGCAGAGCTAAAAGAGGAAGCTAGCTAATGACTCAAACTACTCTGGAGAAAAGTGAGAAGGGGAGGAGGAGACAGCCAGTGTGGAGAGAGTAAGGGAAAGGCTGATAGCTTACTATTTCTCCAACATAGGCCAAATATCAGAAGGTGGTGTACTTTAATTTAAGAGCAATTCAGATGGCGTCGAGTATGTTTTAAATCTCAGGAAAAAATAAATAAATAATGCTATAAATAAACTTTTACATGCTGCCTTGTGGTTGTCTAAACTGCCAGACTAAGCTGTCTCAGCTTAAATCATTCTGCTCTATGGCAAACACACATGTAAATACTATTATTTTCACTTGGGGCTGTCCATCATCTTGTCTACGAAAGGACAAATTTATAAATCATGTTGTATGTCATCCCCTAAAACGGTTCTCTCTCTCTCTCAAAAATCAAAGCTGTGTCCACCACAGGAGCAACAAGAAGCACAAACAGATACATTAAATGAAATGAAAGACGACACACCAAGCCAACCTTAAAAACAAAGGACTGCAGCCAACTACAGCTAGCTGATCTTTTCAACACGCTCATATGTTCAGTGGCTGTATAACAGGGACTAACCAGTCAGAAGTTTGTCCTCCTGAACCATACAAATACAAGCAAAACAAATTAACCTACCAATTTCACACTAATGCAAATATGGGTCAGTAATTTGCTAATTATTTCCTAATAATGTCCTGGAAAGCTATATGTAATGCTACAAATTAGAGGAAAAATAGAGATTCAATTGGTACACTCTCAGTTAATTAAGTCTAATTAACTGCTAGCATAACCTACAGAACATGCAAAAAAGGGAAATTAAAGCTCATTCCAGGAAACGTCTAGAAAATAAAAGGGTTTACTTGTGGTCTTTAGCTATCAGAAGAACAAAAAGAAGAATTTTTTAAAGCTGAACAAATAAGACTCTCACTGTCTTTTCCACCAATAATTCAAAATTGTCAATGGCTATCAATAAGGACCGACTAGATCTAGACACTACCTGTAATGTACGGGCAGAGATCAACCACGGAATTTCATCAAGAACACTTATGGCCAACTGTCAGCTTGGTGAATCAAAGCCCCAACAGCGCTTTCCCTCTCTCCCTCTCTCGCTGCTTTAAAATATGCATGACAACATCTTTTTCTAATCAGCAGAGTGAGCCAGCGAGGGAGAGATAGAGAGAAAAAAAACAAAGACGAGAAGAAGACAGGAGAAAAACAGACAAATATAGAGGATGAAAGCGTAGAGAAGAGCGGCAGACAGACAGAGAAGGACTGAGAGGACGAGGAAGAGAGACAAAGAGATATCGGCGGAAAGACAGTGGGCATTCTTCTCAGTTAATTGGAGAGCTCATTAGGCTGACGGACAGGAAGAAAGACTTCATTGGAAGAGGGCAGCTCATTAGAATCAGACCATGTAAGAGCCGAGCCTCGTTAGGGCCAGAGTTTGTCAATGTTCTTCGTCATCATCCATATACCGGAGAGCCAACACCGACAGAGCAGCCAATACCAAATAAATCTACACAAATGAAGTATTAAACATGGGGTGATTATGTAACTGAATAAACACAGTGTTGAATATAGGAACTGGAGCTAGAGGGTAGGCTGTCTTCGCACCAGTTAATGTAAAAGCATGTCAAATCACAGTTGGACTGAAACTAAAATGAACAACTATTTCAATATTTAAATGTTCCCAGACTTTCGTGCAATTCCCAAACTCTTAGCGAAATCCATTGGAACTGCAAGAGTAACCATGAATCAAAAACTGAGATAGTGTGTTGTTTTTTTCTGTTATTTCTGCTGGGTTACAAAACTTATTACCAGGTAGCGGAGTAATATGGTGTACCAGAAAAGTTGTGTGCTGGACTGAAAGTGAACTTTGCTCATGAAGACTTACTCCAGTAGTTCATAGTTGGATTTCTTGTCCAAGGCATTTCCCCTCATCTCCTTGAAGAACCTCCTGGAATAAAAACCAGTGGGACACAGAGAGAGCAAGGTCAGATCCATTCACTGCAGACACACCATTATTAAAAGGGATCATTTGTTAAATGTGTACCAAAACTAATCAGGTTTTAAATTTTAGCAGAGCCAGGATTTCTGGTACAACTTCATCCAACGGGCATGGAGAAGGGAAAAAGCAACATTTGTAGTGTGAAGAAAATCTTTATACCAACACATTTTGGGGTCATCATGATGCCGACGACCCAGGTTTTAAATTTTAATCATAAAAAAAGCACACTCAAATTAAATAGAATTACATTTATTGTTTTTTATATTAGTATAAGAAGTATGTGTGACAAATGTTGGAAGAATACATAAAAAAACTATATAAACTGTTGAAGGTATCATGAAAAAAAGAAAATAGCCGTTAAACATAAAGAATTCTAGTAGTTTGAAGTCTCGTTGTATATTGAAGATGTAAGTTATTTGTGAATGAGAGCCATCCTACCTGATTTCTAGACAGCCCAGCTTGAGAGCTACATCTTGTTCCACCTGATGCCCAATCTCTGTCATGTAGTCATTCTTCACCTGGGAGACACAAACACAGGCCGCAAATATATCTTTATTAAAACATTTATCTCTACAAACAACAAATGGCAAGCCATCTATCTCACACAAATACCAAACAGTCCTTCTGACCTAGATTACCAAAAGGCACCCTTCAAGCAGTGCCATCTGTCTCAGTGCCGGCAGAAAATGAAACATGTTTGTGTGTCTGGGTGCCTTTGTGTGTTAGTACGTCTCTTTGTGTGTGTGTGTACCTGGTGGTAGAAGTAGTTGAGTGTAGGTTTGTCTTCCATAAACTGCTGCACAAAGCCCTTTGGAAGATACCGGATCCTTAATTCATACCTACAGAGGAAATGAATAAAGGGAGAGTGAGAGTTGTTATGCAACAATACCATATTCCAACTTAAACAACGATAACATGCAGCTTCTATATCTTCTGGAAAGAAATGTTGGGATAAAGTGATGCCTGCTGGCTGCCTTAATTAAGGTGTGGTCACACCAGATTTCACTCCCCATTCATTTTTATGAAGAACGGGGACCAGACTGCTGTTGCTAGCCTGCTAGCCATGCTAACGCCCAAAGTTTATGGTCACTTTTCCACACTATTTCCTGTCCGCATGCAGCTAAAATTCACAGAGCAAAACCAGGTCTAACAGCACCTTTGCAACCACTCATCAGGTCATCCAATCAAATCACTGCAATGCAACAGTTCTGTGTCGGACATGAGCGGTGACACTGAACAAGCTTTAGCATCAAGCGGGAAGCTTCCGGTCAGAGACGTGAGGCGAATGCAGAAGTCCCTTAAACCTGCATTCTATAGAACGGCCAGCAGGGGGCGACTCTTCTGGTTACAAAAAGAAGTCCGGTTCCATTAGAAAAAATAATGGCAAAATGACCCTACTTCTCACCTGATTTATTACCTCAGTAAACATTTTCATAATGAGTTTATGGTCTCAATCACTAGTTTTAAGTCTTCTTCAATTCAACATGATGTTCATTTAGTAAATTATGGTCACATTTAGAGGAAAATAGACCGTAAAGCAGAATATGCGCAGAATACGCTTCAGGGCGATTATCTGTGATTGACAAGTCATTACCATGGCGACCTGTCAATCAGGCTAGAGTAACTCATACCCACAGCACTGTGGAAATTCAGCGCTGTTGAAAAAGCTCATTAGGAGTTGGCTGTTCCCTTTGTCTGGTGAGAACATTTAGTTTTAAGCCTGTTCACTAGACAAAATTATCAACCTGGTTAAAATGACGATAGATACACCTAGCTAAGCAAGCTAGCTAGCTCCACACACAGCCTTTAGCTCCACCAAATACGGTCATGTCCGGTGCCGATGGCTGCAAAAAAATCAACATGACGGCGGCCTAAGGGCCAAACTCGAGGCTTCAAAAAGGCAGTCCACAAAGCAATGGGTGAGGTCACAATGACCATGTCCACTTCTTATATACAGTCCATGTTTAGCATACTGTGTTTGACATAACCTTCGATATGTTAGATTAGTATATCGACAAGTCATGAGACACACACTATCTTCTTCCCTCACCTCCACTCCTCGTTTGGTCGTGCCTGTTCGTAATTCTCTCTGATGTGGGACACACCCATATCGGGGTGGAGCCAGTGCACCTGGTCTCTGGATTGGCTGTTGCTGAGACGCAGGCCAAAACAAGACGTCCAGCGCACTTTGTGAATGTCCAGAATCTTCTGGATGATTCCCTGGAAACAAAGAGTGAACAATTTTACTGTGATATCCCACTTCCTTTGCACAGTTATATAATCTCTGTTTAAAGAATAAAAAAGGCAATAAAATATTTATTTTTGTGAGACTCAAGACTGATATTATGAAAGGATAAAGTATAAATTAGTCTTAGCACTGGTGTAGTGTGGTGAGTGCTAAATAACACAAAGATGCCCAGTAGACAAAAACAGTTAGCCAGTCTGCAAAGAAGTCAGTCTACCATACCTCAGTGTGCCAACTGTGCTAATGTTTATGTCTGGCATTTTTTTCATCAGGTCAATGAGGGCAGGAATCCATCCATGTGTATGTGTGTAGGTGACTTGAAGCAATTTAACATGACATTCCCACCCAAACAAGTTGACAGAAATCATACACGCACGCGCGTGATAATGCTCACAGCACCGTGTGTTGCCATGTAAAATGCTAGGGGGTCTGACCCAGATACTGAAGGAGAAAGGGAGCAGAGAACATTTACAGTGACTTATCCTGTATGGCCACTAAAGTTTGAGCAGTGCTAAGTAGTTTCTGCGTCACGGGAGCAGCTCTAAAAGCATGCTGCTAAGTAAACCTACTCTAGTACACACTCGTACGCACACAGAATGTGCCCAGAGGTTATATTTGCTAGCAAAATATTTTCTATTACGCGAGTGTCCTTTATCAGAGCAGATGGCTTAGATCTTGAGCTGTGGAATAACGAATAAACGACTGCTGATGGTAAACAGCAACATATACGGGGTAGAGATAGTGTCATGAACTACAAATAGTACCACTGTAAAAGTTATATGGTTCAGTTTTGGTAGAATAAGGCTGGAGATATTCTGTATTTAACGGGTTGATAACAAAGTCCATGAAAAGACCCCAATGTCTAAAAACTGTGTAACAGTGAGCCACACTGTTACACAGGGTGACATGTTCCTTCATTACCACAAACACTTAGCCAATTCCATATATAAGTATTGCTATATTATATGCTAAGTATTACAGTGCCAAGCTGTTTTAGGAAAATACTTTGAGCCAAGCTGCTAACATTGCTAAAAAGGCTAAGAATGGCAAGGTCTGTCTGCTCTGTCCACCTCTTTAGTTCAGACTGAAATAGCTCAACAAATTTTCCATGAAAATGTTGCACAGACATTAATTGTCCCCAGAGGATGAATCCTACTGACTTAAGTGATCCCCTGAACTTTCAGCAGGTTGATACTAGATGGATTCCTGTGAAATTTAAACCAGGGATACATTTTCACCAAAGGATGAATTTGGTGATGCCCAGAACATTCATCCAGCAGCTCTATCATCAGATCAAAAAAGTAATTTGTCCAGTACTTTGGTTTATGACCAAATACCTGCAAAACTATTGATGGTGAACATGATGAATATACCTACTAAAAATCAGCACGCTAAAAGCCGATGCCGATGTTAGCATTTTGCTAACCACCACTTTACGTAAGTACAGCCTCAAAGATCTGCTAGCATTGCTGTAGACTCTTAGTTTTGTTTTAAAAATGAAGCTCTATACTTGTGACCCATTTGTAAAGATTTATGTCTTTCAGGGGAACAAATTGCCTTGGGGGTGTCACCATGAATTCACTAGTACATGGTGGGACAAAAGCATTACGTGTCTCTTCTTACTCTGACATCAGTTGCATCGCCATATCTGATGTTGGAGGACCAGCAGCTGTTTTCAGTGTTGGTCTCAAAGTGGTGGTAGACTTTAAGAACCCTGTCCACGGAGCCGGCCATGGTTCGGTCCGACCCCCCCGCGCTCAGCCTTGATTTGGCTCCTCCCAGGAGGGCATGGTTCAGGTTGGGGTCTAGGTAGGCCGTCGCCATGGTTTTCCCTGCTGACACTGCTGCTGCTGCTAGGTGTCGGTCATATTCTGGGCAGGAGAAAAGAGCAAATAAAGCACAGGTGAAATAAGGAAGAGTAAAGACTAGAAGAGAGAATACGACACTTTTTAACTTAATCCCTCCTATGAGATTTTAACCTATAAGAAACAGCAAAAAATACCCTAATGCACAAGGGCACATATTCAAATTGCTTGTTTTGTGCAACTAACAGTCTAAACCAAACAGATAGAGTTTACAATTATATAAAACAGAGAAAAGCAGCAAATATACACATTTAAAAAGCTCAAACCAGAGAGTGTTTCATGTTTTTGCTAGAAAAAAATACATAAATTATTACTCGATTATCAAAGTAGTTATCCACTTATCAATTCTTAATGCTCTACTTCAAATTGTTTGTTTTGTCCGACGGCCATCGCACCCACAAACACTAAATTCATTCATAAGACAAAGACAAGCAGCATATCCTCACATTCAAGATGCTGGAACCTGCAAATGTTAGCGTTAGCAGCTTAAACAATTACTGAAACAGTTCTTACAACATAATAATAGTTGCCAGTTTTATTTTTAGTGATCTACTAAGCGATTAATAGTTATTAATTCATTAGTTATTAGTTTGTACAATGTAATATAATATGTGTTTTCTTTCTGCCGTTAATTATAGACTGATGCACTTGAGGATGCACGTGATGTAGACTTGAATCCTTAATGTTGTCTTACTTGGAACAAGCCTTGTACAGCAAAGAACCATCTTGGCAATATGGTTCTTTGGCAAAGTAAAAAACTAAGATGAAAGACACTGAACAATGTGATACCAGAGAGAGAAATAAAGAGAGAGAGAGAGGGGTGCAGTCAGGGTCAAGGCTCAGTATGTAAGCACCTGTGTAAAACACAAGGAAGACAATGCACCTCAGGCTGCTGTTTTTCCTGAATAAGGAGTCATGACATTGACGCACTTCCTGGAATTTAATGGTAACTTCTTCTGTGTCCTCTATGTCTGCGTATCAGTGTGCAAGACGTGTGTCTTTGTATGTGTGTGTTGCTGTAATAGTGAAACTGTGTAGAAAAAGATACTGAGATATCTTTCACTCTTTCTTTTTCTGCTTCTCTTCCGTCCTGTGCTTGTCCTCTCTCCACTATTAAAAGGAAAATTGATATGCTCTAGCAGGTAATTACCCCTGAGAGAGCACACACACACACACACACACACACACACACACACACACACACACACACACACTCGTACAAAACACACAAACATAACTCAGAGGAAAGACTGTAAAGTTGTTGAGGGATATATCACAGTAAGATAAAAATGTCCTCCCATGTTGTGCTTCCAATTCCAAATGGTAATGACTTTTCTATCGACAAATGACTCCAATAGCTTTCAGCACTTTAGCATTTCTCTTTCTCTAGCTCTCACACACCCACACACACACACTCAACTGCAGAGCAACGGTAGCTTTGGCTGTACACCCAGTCAGTTCCCATGGAGTCAGATGTCACAATGTGGACGGGCTTCGTCCTCCTTGTGTTTGTGTGTATGTTTCAGTGTGTGTGTGTGTGTGTGTGTGTGTGTGTGTGTGTGTGTGTGTGTGTGTGTGTGTGTGTGTGTGTGTGTGTGTGTGTGTGTGTGTGTGTGTGTGTGTATAGAAATGTAGAGGGGGGACCTTTATGAAGTTCACAGATAAATTAATAAATAAGATCATGAAAATGATTCATCACAGGTAATGATCAGTACAGTTAACACTATGGAAATGAATGTATTCTAATTTATACATCTGAAAAGGTAACGTTAAGTCATCCTAGTTAGCATTTATATGAAACATATAATAAATAGTTTATAACTCACTATAATGCAGTTGTGAACATATATAATTTATAGTTGTTGACAATATATATTTGTAATCAACTATAACGCCTCATTTTGACAACCATACAAAAAATATTAATTAACGCATTTGGGATAATAAAAAATGTCTTCATTGAAGAAGTTATGCTTGTTGACTAATACTGGACGTGCAAGTTTGCAAGTGTGTGACAAACAACTGATTACATGGTTGATTATAAATGCTGAATAGGGAGATGTTAAGTTTTACTATGAGACTCAATGAGAATGAGTCATTGACAGCAGAATTATCCAACCAGTGAGTAACTGATCAGGCTTTGGACAGCTCCAGATTTGAAAGATTGGCTGAATGAAATGGTGGGAAGATTCACTGCCTGTTTACATTTTTTTAAATCATCTGTGACAGGTTTTCTTTTCATCTTATTGTCGACTCTCACTTCTATAGGTATTAACTATCTTTATTTAGTTAACATATCTTTTATTTCCTACAACATGTCATGTAATAGCGCCTACTCCTGTAACCCTGAAATTATATGAAGGTTTTTCTGCTGCAATGTACCAAAAAAACAAACAATAAAAATTTCACCTGTAATTTGTTTGTTTCCCTTAATGATTTTTTTTCTTATTTAAACACAGATATAAGATTCCTCAGGTATTGTGATGCTTTCTTAAGAATAGGAAACCTCATTTTGATCGGGAAAATAAAATACACTCCTGAATTCATCGCCAGCCCAAATATGGTACTGTCTCTCGTTTCCTGCTGCCAACAGGGGGCGGCATGTGTCCGTGCATGATGAGCTGGACGGCGCTACTACGCCAGCCAGAGTTGTTTACCTGTCTGCTGCTGCTGCAGTGGAGGATCCTGGGATATGTGAGGGGCAGGAGAAGATCCTTTTGGAGCCACTATGTGCTCCGGCAGTGAACCCGCTGTGTTTTCACATCACAC
This sequence comes from Micropterus dolomieu, assembly GCF_021292245.1. Taxonomy (NCBI): domain Eukaryota; kingdom Metazoa; phylum Chordata; class Actinopteri; order Centrarchiformes; family Centrarchidae; genus Micropterus; species Micropterus dolomieu. Next base: position 13,295,161 of record NC_060158.1, on the reverse strand, counting down.
ACGGTGTAGTGCAGTGGAGAGGAAAGCTGGTTGACTGTCTGTTTATAGCCTACTGTATACTGCATGCACCTGTGCTTACGTGGGAGTGGGTGATGCAGGCTGCAGCATAAGACCCCCCACCCCCATACCAAGGGCACGCACTCTGCAGTAAACGGCCTGTCATGCTGTCATGCAGCTGGCAGTGGAGTTACATAAGCCTTGCTGGATGTGCTGCTGCGGCGACCTACAAGTAAACAACTCACGTCACTGCTTCCGTGGCATGCATCAGCTCGCATCGGGACTGAGAGGAGAGGAGGAGGATTGGAGGGGCGGGGGGGTTGTTTATGGTGCGTTATTGTAGCACTGAGAGAGATTTTGGCATGGAGGCACAGACAGAAAGAGAGAGGATTGGGCAAAGTAATGGAGCTAAAATCCCCCACTCGACATGGCCGATGATTAAGCGGTGTGTCAGCCTTGTTGTTGGTGGTTGTGTGGCTGCAGAGACAGTCGTAAACACTTCCTGCCCCTTGCTGGTTTGATGACACATTGATAAATGTGTTTGCCAAAAGGCTCCCCATTGATTGTTTACACTGACAACTTTTCCTAATGTGGTGAATCCAGGTTAAAGACAATATTGATAATATCCCTTATTAGGCAACACACCAGATGGAGATGGAAATAACTAAGTAGATGAGTTGAGAAGGGCTCTTAAAGGGGCACTCACTAATTTTACACCTGAAGATCACTTTGCTAGATGCAATGAGGACTATTTTTTATGACACTGGGATGTATAACAAGATGAAGTTGTAGATCCCTTTATGCTACTTACATAAACAAATGTTATATACAAAAATGATACACTAGATGGGTGGATAAAAAACAAGTCATAGAAATCCCTGGTGATGTCATCAGGGTTAGGGCTTAAGATTTCAAATCTGTAACAGAAAAATGCTTAGCTAGACATGTAATATTGTAATGAAGCAACACTATTAGGTTGCACTATGGAAAATGTAGTATCATGTTTTTTTAGCGCTTTACCCATACTAGAGACAAACAAAATTCTTTTTTAAAATCAGTTTCTTGTGGTTATTATATTATACTATAATGTACGCTCTTGTAGTAGTCTTGCGCTTACATGCAGTGTAATATTTCATTACATTATACATAATGTAATAGATGTAATATAATGTCTCATCTGTAATCCCCTATCACACTACATTACATAATGGTGTCCACTATACTTTGCTGTCTTTACTGCTACTTATCACTGCACTGTTGCACTAAAATAAAACACTGGTCGTGGGTACTATACATCTTGCTTATCTTGTCATTTTGACTTGAATTGCCTTTTTATAGTTTTATTTTTTTAAATCTTTTTTATACTTCATTTTAATTAAGTATAATTTTATTCTACTTATTTACATGTTTCTTACCTGTTCTCTATTTATCTGTACTTACCGTATTACTTACTGATTTTGTGTTGCTGCAACACCAGAACTTTCCCTCCAGGGATCGATAAAGGCTTACCTTATCTAGTCTTATTTGTTGAATTCAGTGTGGAATGAAAATGAAGTATGACATGCATATTTGTATGTAGCGTACTAGTTGCAGAAGGTGGTGGTATGGTGCCTAATGTGTTCCCTGCAGTTGTTTTATAAACAGAGTAAAAAGAAAACTGCGCACTTGCCAAAGCCTCATTTGATGCACCGCCACCGCAAGGCAAGACTGAACTCACCACACAATTTTACACAAATGTCAGGAGAGATGAGGACAGAGAGATCCCATTCACCTAAATTGCCAGACTTTTTTTCAGCTGGCAGGGGCGAGCCAGACAGTTCTCTGTGACCTTCGACTAAAATTAGAACAGCTTCACACATGACTGCCATTCAACACTGTGACCTGCCCTCTTTTTTTACCTGTTTAATAGCCGTCTGTCTCTCCTCTTCACTGTGTCATAACCACGCTGTGTCATAACAGGTCTCCCTCTCTGTTGTTATGAAATTGAATTTCCAATAAAATCCCTGACTGTTCTCTGTTTTCATCAGTGTGACTGGGCAGCCAGCTGGTCTTGCAGAGGTCTTGCTCGGTTACATCATGTGGCATAATAGCAGAGGGGTGGCGGGCTCGCCACAGCAGCCCTTCAGTGATCCCAGCTCGGCCTTGGTTTGGGTTAAAGCGTGAGATAATAGCTCCTGCAGCAATTCAGTGAAGCAGATGGCCTCACAAAAAAGGTCAGGGTTATATCATGAGCGATCAAAGGTGCACTGTATGTGGATTAAACCAATGAGTTTACTGATATAACTGAAGTTAGTGTTGTTCTTTGCTGACCACATTTACTGTGAAATTGTAATGACATGTTAATTATGAGCTTATTTGTTCTTAGTAGAATTGATTGTCAAAGTCAAGTCAAAAGCTCATTCCCCTCTGCTCTTTGTTTCTGCTGTTATGTCCATAAAAAGGGAAATACGCCACGTGTTCAGATATCACTACGCAAGGTTTAAGTAGCTCCAATCTAGAATGGCTCAGGTGTTATTTGGGCTAATTAAGCCATGGGAAGTCATAAACACTGCTCTTAGGTCCATTATCAGCATAGTGGAAAGGGAGGTGTCGGCCTAATGCCATACACTCTCACCCACGCTTCTTTCCACTGACACCTAAGCCTCTCTAAGTTGGCAGTTGCCCATGTTGCTGGTGTTAAATTTACTTGTTGCTTTTGACACCAGCGCTGATCACACCATCATGATTTATTCGTTTAAGCACTTAAGAATCTGCATTTTATTGATTTTCTTTTTACTTGTCATAGAGGAAATTTGTTGTCTCTTCTGTGTTCTGGTACGTGGTGTGCCTCAGGGCTCCTTTCTCAGGCCTCTCATAGTTTTGTTCTATATGCTTCGGTTGGGCCTCTTTATTCAGAGCCTTGGCTGCATGTTCATTATTATGTGGATGATACACATTTATATTTCAGTAAAGCCTCACGTTTTTTATTACCTTGATTACCATGCTAAACATTGCTGAACATTATGTAAGTCAAGTAAAGCTTAAAACAGCTAGTTACTTTACAGATTCTATGTTTGAAATTGGTATGGACCTATGATACTGGCCCTCAGTCTTGAAGCAGAAGCAGTCCAAAGTAAAATGGTTAGCGCAAACATGTAAGAGCTTTCAAGATGTTGTGGGGACATTTCCATCAAAAATAAAGTTATCCACTGAGTCTTCACTTCCTCTGATGGTGGTAGTAGATGAAGATTTTTGTGTTGGTTCTTGCAGCAACAGACAAAGTGCAGTGTTTAGCTGGCTGCACATCTTCGGGTTACCTGAGGTGGCGTTAGCAAGGAATTAACATCGTCAGACAGCAATGTACATTCAATATGTATAGTGGAATAGCGTAAAGTGGGGTGGTCAGTGACCACCTTCTTTCGGCGCCCATGATAGGGACCCACAGCAAATTGTTGCTCTGGGAGCCCAGATTGGGTTAATCCAGCCCTGCTGTTGACCCTTTGAGTTTACTCTCAAGATGAACCATGCAGTATGTCTGCTGTACAAATATGCAGGTACAGCTGGGGTGGGGATATAATATATGCATCCAATGAAATATTGTGCATCAACACATTCACAATCATACCATGGATGCCTTTTTTTAAGTCGCATGAACTTGAGTGTATCTTAAATGCCATTCCAAAGCCTCACAGTAGTTCAATTAAAATGCCGCCTTTGTGTTCAGGCTCCCTGCAACATGCGATTGCAGTGTTGTCATTGTATTGCCAGGCTTCTCTTACAGTAAGGTCATATGATCGATCATATTGTTTTCTGAACATTGTGACGGCTGTAATTGTCATCCGTTGCAGTCTTATTATCCAAGTGAACTTGTTGACTGATAGTGTCCTGAGTGATAAATCCTGACCTTCAGCCTAAACAGGACGAGTCACTTTCACTTACTGTTATCATGTCACATCAGAGGCTAAACGCAAACATTATCAGCAACCATGGAGAACACAACAAGACAGCCCCCTCTAATGCATCTTATGCAACATTATGCTATCATTGGCCCTGCTTTAAGAGCTCTGCTCAAAAACAACTCTTTACATAACATTCAAATTAATGACAGGGCAGTGTTCTGAGGGACTGAGACATCCGGTTGGACACAGGAGTCAAACTTTGATTTAAACCAGGGAATAGTGCCAAGACAGTAAGCTGTGAAGTTTGATCTCAAATACTGAGCGTTAAACCGTCCTGTTCAGCGTAGTTACATTCCTACCAAATCTTATTGTCACTATGGAATTTTACCTGATGGTCCAGGGACCAAACCCTGCTATTTCACCACAAAGGCATCAATTCAGATCATTTACACTCAAATTTCAACGACAGGGCAGTATTGATCTCTTTAACAAAGCGTTTAACGTGTCTATACAGGGACCATTGGTAAATCATGGATGTGTTCCCTGTTATGTTGTTTATTTCTCTGTGTTATCTGCATGTTTTTGTTTTCCTCAGGCCAGTACTTTGGCCCTTCGTGCCAATCTGGGACACTTGGCACTCTCTATAATCCAATGAGCAACTGGTCATTTGTAAACAAACATGTACTCGCAGCCTGTCTCTGGTTGGTCTGTCTGTGTGGCCTGGAGCAATGCCGTCTGAATGTTTGCACTTATCTCCTCTTTGGAAATGCAAGACCATGCATGTCCAGGTCTGTGATACTGCATGTAAAGTCATGAATGATTTTTCGATCAGCATGTAAACATCTGATCACTGCCTGCCACTCAAAACTACATGGACCCTAATCTGCTTTTAAGTGATATTAAAATAAAGGTACCACTTACATATATCTCTCGCTTAATAAAGGGCTTATAAGTTGTAATACTTTGTTAATGGTTAATAAATCAATTACTAATGCTGTGTAGATCAGGTATAACCCATTAGTAAGCAACTTTTGGGTTGCCAGGTTGTGAAAAGTTATTTTGCTGTTGTTTCTCATCCCCTTCAATGAATGTTAATATGTGCTACCTTTTTTATTAGTCATCAATTGATCGGCGATTGTCCAGTCATAGCTTAGTCATGTCAATTGCAAGTGCGTTTATCTGCTCTAATGTAACTGTTGTCCGGCTAAATAGCTTAATACCTACAGTAGTATTACAAGCGTATCGTTAATAAAATACATACGTTTGTAGGCTTATGTATCCAGTCCCAGATGCTATCAGAGTTTAGGCTGACGTTAGCAGCCCTGTCCTGCTCTATATTGGATTTGGGGAAGTTTACTCTCCCACATCCCCAGCCAACGCTCTCCAAGATAGTGTTACATCTAACAGATCGTATAGTCCTCGTCCCAAAAGCCTTTTCTCTTCCAACATGGAAAATATATGGTTTGAAAGTATGTAAACTAAGCAGACAAACAGGGTTATGTTAGAAGGAATTTTCTTAAATTTTTCCGTATCTTACTAATAATACTGGGAATAACAAGCTCTGTACTGAAGTACAGGAATAATGTGTTTTCTTTATTTCTTTATCCAAGTTAGACTGCCTGAGATATGCAGCCTTTTAGCGCGATGTAATTAGCCACCACGTGCATATTCAAGATCCTTTTAGTGGACTCTCGCATTAAAAAGCTAACTTGGCTTAATTAGCTAGCTAACGAAGTAATAAAAATCTGCCAGGGTTCTCATTTCAGCCAGCAAAATTAATGGGTCATGCTAGAGTAGAAAGTAACTAGGGAGGTGGGGCTTTGCAAATTGTCAATTATGCAGTTGCTTATGTCAATAAGGTTGTTAATAAAAGGTCACGAGTTTCTCACCGATGAATAAGCCAACACGTCTACAGTTATTAATGCCAGTAAGTCATTAAGTTATTAATACATTTCTATTGGTTCAGAGACTCTGGAGCACTTTTTCATCATTGGTAACAACCAAAATTGCTGATTTTTGAGGTGACTATGATTTCTCTTGAGCACGTTGAAATGTTTTCCACAGTGAAATTGTAATTCTGATGTCAAATATGAACACAATGAATTTCTCTGTATCAGAAAGCAGGTTGCTCATTGGACCAGGGCTTCAGCTAGCTGTTTCAATAACAATAAGCTGTCTGAAACCCTGTTCACCTCCCAGCTCTGGATTTCTACTTCATAGGACAAAAACAAGTATTTAGTCAAAAGAGAATTTTGGAAGTTGACTAACAAACAGCCATCTAACAGCGCTACTCATAAGATATGCATGTGTGTCTTAATATAGTTGTGCAAGCATGAGGCATACTACGATAGTATCATGTTTATTTTGTTTGAGGGACACCTTGGTGCAGCCTATCACAGCTACCCAAAGGAGCTGTTCCTTGGCTCCACAGCTGGTTGTATTCTGCACCTGCTGATTTTATATGTGTTTGGAGCTTCGTTCTTCGCTTCATTTGCGTGTTTGCGGACAGCACAGAGTATATGTGGGTGTCTTGCACAAGTCTGTTTGCTGGATGTGGTCGTAAGGTTTTGGGTACAGCATCTTTGCGTGCCATCGCTCTCCATTAAGCCCCTCTGAATGTGTGTCTCTCTTGACTGTGTCCTGTTTTGTAAGCTTTAGCCTTGTAGCTGGCATGTTTGACAGATGATTTATTTGGCTGCTGGGCACGCAAACATGTCACCAGTCTGACCTCGGTTTGGTGGATGTTGTCGTGCTGCTGACTAAGATTCCTATAGGCACTAACCCAGTCCCGCTAATAGGATTGGGCCCAGTTTCAAACTCCTGCAGACAGCTGCTGGTGAAAAGTTTATATGGGGCATATGGGAAGCAGTTGCACCGTAGAATAACACTCCTGTGCGTACATGCTGCAAAAAGTTTAACACACCTCGATTCACAGGCAGTAGATGACTCAAGTCCTTGTTTGACTAAATCAACAGAACCTCTACAGTGTTGCTGTCACATAAAGATATGTGTGAATGTAAATGTTCCAGTAAGAACAGCTTTAGCTGTGGCCTCATGTAGCTCCACGTGACACCAACATCAGAATGAATTTCAGGTTATACTCAAATATAAGATTATGTAATCTACTGTACAGTATGTTAAACTGGAACTTTGCATACAAAGCAAACTGGTTGCAACACCTCTTGTATTGTTTAACAGCGGTTATATTTGTCACACGTGTGCTTTCTGTGTGTACTTTCAATAAACTGATACAGTATGTTCCATGTGGAAACCTTATAAGCCACGGCCCATTGATAGGCTACCCAATGTGGTGAGTTACAGACTTTCTGAGGGCATTTATGAGCAGTATGACCCAGTCACCCACCAGTATGAGGCCGCAGAGGAGATGCATGGCAGCGGCAAAAAACTGGAACCGGATGGGTTCCATGACTGGAAACCTTCGGAAAGAAATATTGACCTTGTCTGCACGTCAATAACACACAAACATATCACAGGAAACACGTCAGCGGTGCGTTTTCAGCAAACATAAGGGGAACTTTCCATAGATGGAGCTGACTAACTCAGACTGGTTCACAACGCCTGAGGTGTGAGTGTTTCCTCTGTGTTTGTGTGTGTGTGTGTGTGTGTTCAGCATGCGTAAGCTGAGTGGGCCTTTATCTTTCTTGTGTGACCGTAAAAGCCCAGTTATTGGTCATAAAAGTGCACGCGTCAGGACACAGTGAGCTCAGACGGACTGTAAGACCTCAACACTCGTGTGTGTGTGTGTGTGTGTGTGTGTGTTGTAAAGCTTAGCTGTGTGTTTCTTCATTTGAGCACCGTTTGGATATACAGTGTGCAACACTGGAAAGGCCATATCATTAAGCTGTTTGTCTGTGTGTGTGTGTGTGTGTGTGTGTATGTGTGTTGCCCTGGCTCAGGTAACAGAGGGACATGTCCTTTCTGATAGATTAAGCCTTACATAACCCCACATTCCACTGAGCAGGTAAACAAGCACCGGGACTAAGGTCAAAAACAGCGAGGCACTGGCTCAACTACGGGACCAAACGCTGGAGGCTGAAGCAGATCTGAGCCTCAGTGACCCACATGCATACAAGCTCAAGCTATCATTAAAATATGTATGGCTTAGAAAGCTCAGTAATCAACAAGAACTGTAAGCATCCATTTGCGTAGTCAGTTAATTGCCACTGTAGTACAGTGACAGTCGCCGTTGGAGGTTGAGGAATGCTTGAAGAATGTCTGGAAGACTGAAATACGCTGCAAACATTGCCATAACAGTTTTATTGTAGTTGGAATATCTTTAGTCATATAACGAGATTTTGGAGCTAGGAGAACCGCTGCACATCGTTAGAGAAAGAGGGGTGTTTCTCATGTGTTCACTCCTGGGTTGTGTAGAATCCATGACTTGCAAATCAACCTTCTTTATATTCAGTCAGAAAACCCTAGCTTTAGCATCTTGTTTTCTTGATATAGTGAAGGAAAAATCTGTATGTAGTAAAGGTGAGTTCATATGTTTGACAGTTAATATCATGCAAACAATATTCGAGAATAAAATCTTTTTCATCATTATTTTGCAGCCTGATTAAAAGGGTAGGTTTGACCCTTTAACACCCACTCCGCTTTAGGGGTTAGTCCCCTCAAACAAATGGACTATTTTTGATTCTTAGACACATGCGATGAACTTGGACACAAAGTTTTCAAAGACTTATTACACTGGACTGTCAGATTCATTAGCTCAGTAACTGAGTACTTATAAGTACTTTCAGTTTCAGTACTTCCATTTTGTGCTATTTTATACTTCTATTTCACTACATTTCAGAAAAAAATATAGTACTTTTTACTCCACTACATTTATTTGATCTGATTTATCTGCAGTTATTGCTTCTCATGTTCAGATCAAACTGCCCAACAGTATATAAGGTATATAAAATTTGCATCAACTTTCACATGAACTGCAATCTGCAGAGTACTTTTACTTTCTTTAAGTACAGTAAACTGATAATACTTACCTTACTTTTACATAAATATGTTTTATTAAATTACTTATAATGGAGTATTTTTATACATTTGTGGTATTTCTACTTTTACTTCTACATACACTTTTTCCGCCACTTGTCAGACTCGTCAGACTAAAGAAATAGTTTTTCAGAAATACGCTTATTTGCTTTCTTGCTGAGGGATAGATGAGAATATCAATACCACTCTCATTTCTGTGTGTTAAATATGTATGTAATCCAGGAGAGTGTCAGCTTAGTTTATCATAAAGACATGCAACTCCAGCAATTCTAAAGTTGGATGGGGGGTTATGTGCCAAAAGTAATTTTTAACTTCAGACAGGTAGGCTAGCTGTTTCTAATTTTTATGCTAAGCTAAGCTAACCACTAACGAATAATCGATGTAGTCGACAAAGTTGCTAATGAATTTAATTATCAATTAGTTTGTGACGTCACTGAGCAGTAGCAACGCTGTCTGCTTATTGCAGTGACGGGAAATGTAGCAAAAATCAGTGATGGCAACTCCTTCATGATCTAAAACCTCCAAAGTGTGGAAGCACTCTGGGAGGGTCAATGTTCAGGCAGAGGAGAAACAACAACATTGGATAACCTCCTCAGTGAGGAAGAGGAACCCCAGGAGGACCAAAACATCTAAATGGTGAAAAATGAAGTTTAGATGTACTTCTACATGTACGTCTGACAAAATAGTGCATGTTACAAATATGAGTTAAATGCTATATGACATGACAGGACATGGTTTCAGCTGAACATTTATTTGCTACAAGAACCTGTTTAGTCCATGATTGAGATAAGCAAGACAATAATAAATATACTGACAATAACAGGTCTGTTTTAATTGTTATGGTATCATTATATGCTAATGTTGTATTCACATATGGGATTTATGATAGAAGATTTATGTAGTTACGACTTGCAAGAGCTAAGATGAGATACATTCATTTTATTGTCTCTATTGTTAATCAGCACAGGCCTAAAACAACCTCAAGCTAAATTTAAAAGCTGATAGCTAAATAGGAGGCACTGAGTCGTTTTGCGATTCATAATCCGAACAGTCGATGATTTGTTAATAATGACTAGATTATTTGACTATTAAAATATTCATTAGTTGCAGCAACACACAGGCATGAGAGTGGTATCAATCTTTTCCTCTAAAGCAAATAAGCTAAATAAAATGGAAAACTACTGCTTTAATATTAATACATAGTTATAAACTGTGGCTGGTAAAAGGTTTAATGCCAGAAATTCATGTTGGACTTTAAGTAGGTGGTTTAGATTCCTCAATTGGCAATACAGTGACAAACACAATTTTAGAGAAAAGTTCAAAAAAAGTCTGGGTTTAAAAAAGTATTTTGAAAGATGTCCATAGAGACTGCAGTCTAACAGGAGTGAGCATTAAATAATTCTTCATTCATTCACAGGCTAATGGAAAGATAAGACAAACTTTTTTATACCCTTAGGGAAACTTGGCTCAGACTCGGCGCTGCTGCTGTTACCTAACGACACATCAGAACAGGCTTAACACACAGGTTACATTACATTAAGGTTAAGACAACAAGATTACATTAATGTTAAATACACAGATAGTGCTCATGCACTACCCAGAGTGTTAAGGATTTAACACATACTGACGCAAATTACTGTTTTGTAGTTGTTTAACCTTAAGGCTGAGAATAGGCTCAGTGGCAGGACTGAGGATTACAGATGTGAAGTTAGGGGAAAACAAGATTTGGACTCATTTGACACTGTATAGCATGCTCTGAGTCAGGCAAAATAAATGCATTTCATTTGTTGTCGAGAGGGGAGGGATGAAGGTGTCGAGAGAGAAGGGATGAAGGTGTCGAGAGGGGAGGGATGAAGGTGTCGAGAGGGGAGGGATGAAGGTGTCGAGAGGGGAGGGATGAAGGTGTTTCGAGAGGGGAGGGATGAAGGTGTCGAGAGGGAAGGGATGAAGGTGTTTCGAGAGGGGAGGGAAGAAGGTGTCGAGAGAGGGGAGGGATGAAGGTGTCGAGAGAGAAGGGATGAAGGTGTCGAGAGGGGAGGGATGAAGGTGTCGAGATGGGAGGGATGAAGGTGTCGAGAAAGGAGGGATGAAGGTGTCGAGAAAGGAGGGATGAAGGTGTTTTGAGAGGGGAGGGATGAAGGTGTCGAGAAAGGAGGGATGAAGGTGTCGAGAAAGGAGGGATGAAAGTGTTGCGAGTGGGGAGGGATGAAGGGGTCGAGAAAGGAGGGATGAAAGTGTTTCGAGAAAGGAGGGATGAAAGTGTTTCGAGTGGGGAGGGATGAAGGTGTCGAGAAAGGAGGGATGAAGGGGTCGGGAGGGGGTAGGGATGAAGGTGTCGAGAAAGGAGGGATGAAGGTGTTTTGAGAGGGGAGGGATGAAGGTGTCGAGAGGGAAGGGATGAAGGTGTCGAAAGCGAAGGGATGAAGGTGTCGAAAGCGAAGGGATGAAGGTGTAATTTTAAGGTTGCTAACTATGATTCCAAATCAGGGAGCCTTCAATCAGAAACACGTAACAGTCAATCAGAACGAATTGACCGGGAAGCATCACTAATACGTTACGTGTTTGCTCGCGCTAGAAAACCATGCTGATTCCCTCCTCTCAGCCATACATATTGGTTCATCCACAGCTTTATTCTCTTTTCTTGTTGTTTATGTCTGAAGTCACGTTTCATCACGCATATTTCTGTGAGATCCCAGTACCCCAGAACCACCACTCTGAAATTGTTTAGTATAAACGCCAAGTGTGTAGTCCTGCGTCTTACCTTGATTCGTCTGGTGATGGTGGTGGTTTTATGATTAAAATATTTTAAAAAGCTGTTAAATCTGTCATTTTGTCGGTGGTATCCAACGTTTTCAAAACCCGTTAAGATTTAAATACCTTCTAGAATGAACCAAGCTTTAGCTAGCTAGTGGATTTAGCGGCATCCAACCAAAAATTCTGTCGATCAGCATAAACCTCCCAAGGACCTCATAATACCGACAGCTGAAAGTAGCCTATTATGCTTTTTCAATCTTGTTTTGATTTTTACTAGTTACATGTATTAGTTACTAACTTATATATCACCAATTTAAACTTGGAAACTTGAGTCAATCAAGGAATTTCTGCGGCTAGCTTGCTACCATGTCCAACACACAAAAGGTACTCTGTCATAATTCCAGGCTGCCAATATTTTCATGGACAGATGGGTTCATATTTATGTATTATTCTGTATAAAAATAATTCTGTATCAAAATAATGCATAAGGCAAACAATGTAATGTCTGTGTTTGAATGTGTGTTTTGTAGCTTTTAGGTCACCAGCAGTATCATCCCAAATCCAGTGAGTCAGATTGGTCGTGTGCTGACGGCCGCCCTCAATGTTAAACTGCCATGCTCCGCATTATAGGCTTAAACTAATGCCTCATTAGCATCAGTGTCTCACTGACTCCACTCTGAAACAGCACCCTCCTCCACTACAGGGGACCTGTTAGCATCACTGCCAACCACGCAGAGCTGGAGGAAACTGAAGCATCACCCAGATATTCAGAAATTTTGGATGTATCAATAGTATAACAACACAACTGTATAAGAAACATAAAAAGTTTAGAAATGTTATTTGTTCCAGTGAAAAGCAGTGAATGTGTGTTTAGCTTCTTCACAGAAAAATCTAAACTAGTCAGGTTTTGTTTTTGCATTTTCTAGATGACTGGTGTTCACATCAGTCATGCTTAGTGTGGTTTGTTCAAATCCCTAAGCCTTTTATCCATATGAGAACAAATGACCTCACACTTGAACACATTAGGAGTGAGCATATCATACAAACCAATGATAAGAAATAACCCAAAATACACGGCTTGTAGCAATAACTAACTGTGATCACACACAGTAAGGTGTCTTTAGTTATTACCTGAGAAAATGGTCTTTAAGGTGGTCTTTTTGTTCACTCTCAGGCAGCAAAGGTTAATCACACACAGATGGAAACATGGATAAGCTGGTTTATGTGCATGCCTGTATGTGTGCATCAAAGTCACCATATCTCCTAATCTCGCCTTGCGTGTATTGGTGACTGAGTCATGCAGACGCTGTGTTTCCTGATGTGTGGATTACGTGTTAGAGGGAAAACGGTGTGTGATGAATCTTCCATGTTTATGTGGCTTTTCCATGAATTTAAAGAGATTTATATAATTACAGGAATTATAGCACTAAGGCTGCTTTTCATGATAAATAATGGATTATAAATAAAATCTGATGCGCTCCTCGACCCTTTTAGCCACACAAGCGCAGCACAGCTTCATTGAAGGCAATGTCGTTTGGTCTGGCGTTCTAGACTGAAATATCTAATCAACTGTTACATGGATTGCCATGACATTTTGTACAGATATTCATTATCTCAGGATGATGAATCCTACTGACTTTGGTGAGTGCCTTACTTTTCCTCTAGCGCCACCAGCAGGTTGACATTTTTGGCTTACAGTATCGGACATGTCACGACAAATTTTGAATAGATTGCTGTGAAATATGGGACACTGCTTCCCAGAGGACGATTTTGAATACCTTTTAACCCATGACTTTTCATTTAACGCCATTGTGGTAAAGATTTTGTTCTGTACTTTGGTTTGTGGCTAAACATTTGAACTTATGACATTCCAGTCAGTCTTAGCTGTACTTTCTGTTTAATGCTAATTAAAAAATGTTGAATCAATTCAACTTTACAGTTATCTCATTGCACTTTTCATATGGAGCAGGTCTAGACTGTACTCTTTGTGATTACCCAACATTCCCACCATGAGCAAGCATTTGGTGACAGAGGCAAGGAAAAACTTCCTTTTAAGATGTAGAAACCTCGAGCAGAACCATGGCTCAGGGTGGGCAGCCATCTGCCTTGAACGGTTGGGGGTGAAGGAGAGAGAGGGCTGGGAGGAGGAGCAGCCAACACAATATCCAAACAGCAATACAGACTACAGACTGAAAATGAATAATGGTACTGATAATTATAGTAATGTTAATGAAAATAATAACAATAGGACTAGTAATAATAATTGTAGCAAAAAGGCTGTCGAGCAGGAACATGGTAGAAGCAGCATGCTAACATGTTAAACTAACAAGGCGAGCACGTCAAATATCAAATGAAAATGTTAGGATGGCGATGTGAGCATTTAGCAAAGTTTCAGAGCGACATCTGAACAGCATGCAGGGTGTAAACTACAGCATAATAGCTACATACTGTATGTATATATTTCTCTCTTTTTGCCTGATGGTCTAACTGAGTTGAGACCTGATGTGATACTGCCACCTATTTTTTTGGAGTATATCAATATGACAGTAGTCTCAATTCTTACATTTTGTACCTTTAAGGTAATGTTGGATTCCCTGGAGAAAGCCTGCAACTGCAAGCCATCAAATAGATCAGAATTTCTTTCAAACAACCTGAGGGTGTCAAGGAAATGGGTTGAAACACATCACATTCTCAATATTTGAAGGCTGTGCAAACTAAAACACATTAAAACAGAGTTAAGTTGACACATGTTGTTGTCAGAGTGTGGATTTGCATATTGGGTATTAGCAAAAATTTCCTTGATCTGCGAGACCAATGTATGTTCACATGTTCAGCTCACATGCTCAGCCTCGGGCCTGCAGTAACTCATGTAAGCCGGTGTGTGTCAACCAGAGTGTCCCAAGCCTTTTCGGGTCTGTTCTTCCTCATCTAGATAACTTACACACACAAACATTAAATAGCCTGAGGGTAAATTCCAAATGAGCTGATACCCTTTGGTTGACGCCCATGAGGAATGTTTTAAACTTAGTTAAGTGTGAAATATATGAATCAGAGCATGTAGGTATGGTATGCAATCAAACAGAAGGAGGTGGGGTGTGGCTGACCAGTCAAGTCAAGCCTTTCAGTTTAATACATGTGGGAAAGTAATGCTGTGGTTGTAGAACTTATTATGTTTCCTGTGTTTTGTAATATATGTTATAAAGCACTACTTTTACTTCTTTGTGTTAAATGCTGGTACAGTCATAAAGCTGAACGTTACAATAAACTAGAAACGAAAACATAGACAAAGACATATTCATGGGCTATCTTTAGCTCTCAGTTCACTCTGTCAATGGTGGTTTATGGTGGTTAGCTTGGTAAAGTATTAAGACTGGAAGCAGGGGAAACAAGTAGCATGCCTACTGGCACCTCTAAATTTTTTACTAATTAACATGTTATATCTTGTTTAATTTGTCAGAGATAGAAAACAACAAGTTGTGGTTTTATGGGGAGGAACTTTAGACAGAGCAAGGCTAGCTGTTTTTTAGGCTTTGTAAGCTAGGCTATAGCTTCGCACTAAACAGACAGATGTTAGAGGTAACAATCTTCTCATCTAACTCTCAGTAAGAAAGTACATTAAAGCAAAGTATGACCAAAATGTACACATCTGTGATAATTGACTGATTTCTGGATCAATAAATTACAAGTAAGTGTGTTAACCTAGCTGACCAAGGCTACATCAGTGTAGCCATCCTAACTTTTAGCTTCCTAGACCTATTTTGTCACTTCTTTTGTTGCTAACTTCCCTTTTACTTTCAAATCTTTGGCTCTGGTCTGAGGTTTTTTCTCAACCTATGAGACTGATTCTTCCTCCAGATCTGCTTTGCCTCTGAGAAACTAAAATTCCAGCCTAAAAAAGGTTTCCAGCATGATGTAATCGGGTACAGGTCATGTTTTGCAATGAACAGAAACAGGAGAGCATGAGAGAAAACCATCCTACAGGCTAGGTCAGGTCAGGTCACACAGACCGTGATCTACTTAGCTAACTCCAAAATAGTAAAGTGACATGTAATGCTGCATACATGACTTATTTTCAGCCGGCTAGATATCATACCAACTCATCAGAGACACAAAAATATGTTTGGCTCTTTTACAACAGTGTTTTCCCAGATAATTTCCTTTGCAAAACATGTTTACGAGCTGTGAGTGAGTGTCGGCTGATAAGACGGCATGTGGACCGGCAGGCTGGAATCTTCCACTCGGCTGCCAGCGTGGTAAACAGCAGCAGGAGTGTTTGTGAGCAGTGGGTGGAACCTGGGCTCCACATGCTGTCCAAACACGTGGAGTCTGAATGCCATGGGCCGAGAGCTGCAGACACTTGAGCTGTCCATTGAGACACACACACACACACACACACACATGTACAAATTCTCTTTTGATTTATGTGCCAAAACTCTTCATTGAAAGCTGCAGAAAAATTAGTACCAAAAAATGCAAACACAGCATCAGTGATCATAAAATGCACTCTGTAGTGACCTAAATCACATTGGCATGTGTCAAACTGAGTAGGCACAAGTCCACGACAATGCCAGCGTTACCACACATGGTCAGTATGGCTCTCAAGACATTTTAAAATAGTAGAAACTCAACCCAGAAACTTTCACTGGCATCCCAGCAAGAATTCTGTGAATGAAAATGACTCAAAATGAAAAATTTCCAACCTTCAGATACTAAGCCATGAATCTAGATTTTTACCTTGTGGCACTTTTTTTCTAAGTATAAAGTGATGGCTTGTCAGGGCTGATTGACCTGTTGACCTTTTTGTTACTTCAGTGCTGTTTATGCTCCAGGAGAAAGACTTAAAGAGAGTGCGGGCTGTAACTGGACACTGATAAAGATAGTCGCTGACCACATGGCCTCTCACACAGCGGAACCAACTATGTCATTTTTCCTCTAGGGATGGCAGTGTCGGTCTGATGGTTCACCACTTAGATCCAGACTAAAAAAACCTCATAAACTATTGGATTGTCATAAAATATGAATATAATACTCTACAAACTTTGGCTCATTGGCTCCTCTGATGATGAGCTGTCTGTATTTTCTACAGAGAAAATACAATACAACATTAGAAAACATAGACTAGCCTATAGCATATTTTAACTTTTAAAAAAACAACATGGCAGCTTCTTCTCAATCAGTGGAAGACAGCGTGATGCTTAGATGTAGATTAAAATGTCTTTGTTTGTGTGACAAAAGCGATATATTACTTTTTGATTTAGTATGTTATTTCTAAAAATTTATGTCAGTATGTTATGTTTTCATGTGGGATCACAAGTGCTGTGTGTGCCTCTGTCATCTCTTCTGTAGAGAGCCAGAGCTGGCTACTGTAAGTGGGTCACAGCTCCGCCCCATTGCTGCGCGGCGAAGTTCAATGAGCCCGGCTGAAGCCCTCCTTAGGCTGATTCAGGGAGAAATAATGGGGCCAACAACTTCCAATCCCCTCAAGAGCCGCAGCACAGCACGGCAGCAAGCTGGCAGGGAGGCCCAGTGGAGCGCAGGGTGGACGAGGTTGCCAAAGGAGTAGCTATTCACTCTGTAAGACCCTAATCTACAGTGCACACCACACATGCTGTTCTAATGTACTGTACAGAGGGTGCATCAAGTCCATGCAGTACATTGGACGAAATGTTGTTTCAATTTGATGTGATTATTTCCACGTTAGTTCTCCGCAGATTAAGGCACCAACAAATCAGACCTGGGTCACGGGTTTAACTCCCAGTGCAGCTATTCTTTCTCCAGTTTCATCAGTGCAGATGACCTGTTTAACCAATTTGCTATTAAAAACAGATTTTAAAGTTGATATACGTATGCGTTATCCTATAAACAATAATTTGACTTTTGCTCACATAATTAGCAGAAAATAATTCAGGAGAAAATTTGATTTGCTTTATAGCTGAAATAACAACTGAAATGGTTATCAAATAAAATATGTAATTAAATTATGTTTGTAGAGTGCTTGCATGTATGTAATCAAATGAACAAATCCACTTATGGCTGCTTAATTAGTTAGCATGTTTTAATAGTCTTTACATGACCCCCTTTGGAAAGTAATGCATGCTACTTGATGTCACTCAAAATTGGAAATTTCCTGATCTTCAAAGACTTCTAAGCACATGGAATGTCACAAGTTTGAGGAAATCAAGCGTCCAAATCGTTTGATGATGACACGGCTCCATCTCAGCCATGATGAATTCTTTCTTCCTTGTCTGCATGTTTGTTGAAAAGCATGTGATTGTGAATGTGATTCTAACTTTGGGAATAATTGAGGCCATCCAGGAATAGACACACACACAAACAAACACACACACACACACACACACACACACACACACACACACACACACACACAATTACTTCAAAGGACCATCTAGTAAACTGTATTTTAGGAAACCCTTAACTGCTGTTCACTGAGAAATTCACTTCGCTGACACACTTTATTTAGCAAACTGTCCTTTTTGCTGAGAAAGACAACCAGCGACAACAAAAGCATCGTGCAACAAAGACTTCTGTTTTCGTGTCCTGCTCCTGTGGTTTGCCTTCGGAGCAGAAATCTGCCCATACAGATTTTGTTAAAGGAAAAAGAAATTCAGACAGACAGTCAGTGCAGAGAGGGGTGAGGAACACAGTGTCCCTCCTGGTGGCTTGGTGGTGGATTCTTATGTAAGACTGGTTTCTGCCTGGCAGCAGAGCAGTGCCCCATTGACAGTGTCGTACTGCTAATTAATACACACCAGCTAGAGGTGTGCCCTTACTGCAGCTTGTGTGTATGTGTGTGTTCATTCTGTGTCTGTACTGGAGAGTTGGAAACTCGATGAAGTGACGCCAAGAAAGAATATTAAAGTGTCACAGCTGCATTATAATCACAATGTGTGTGGGATGTTTTTCAAAATCATAGGGCGACTAATTAATTTGGTATATGTAGAATGAGAGTAGTAGCCTGAATGCTGCTCACTTTCCGCTTCATCTTCAAATACAACTGTCAAAATGTCAGCCAATTCCATGTCTGCTTTTTTCCCCCCTGCCATGCCAACTATGTTTTCAGATCCCACCCTCCCTGCAGTAGCCCCTGCAACCCAGCATAGGCCCACTTCCATTCATTCCCCGCCAGTCTATTGTGCCAGTCTAATGCTGCATTCACATGGATTTACAGGTGCTGGTCACATAATTAGAATATCATCAAAAAGTTGATTTATTTCAGTAATTCCATTCAAAAAGTGAAACTTGGATATTATATTCATTCATTCATTCATTCATTCATTCCACACAGGCTGATATTTCAAATGTTTATTTCATTTAATCGTGATGATTAAAACTGACAACTAATGAAAATCCCAAATTCAGTATCTCCGAAAACTAGAATATTACTTAAGACCAATACAAAAAAAGGATTTTTAGAAATGTTAGCCGACTGAAAAGTATGAACATGAAAAGTATGAGCATGTACAGCACTCAATACTTAGTTGGGGCTCCTTTTGCCTGAATTACTGCAGCACTTACTGCGGCGTGGCATGGAGTCGATCAGTCTGTGGCACTGCTCAGGTGTTATGAGAGCCCAGCTTGCTCTGATAGTGGCCTTCAGCTCTTCTGTATTGTTGGGTCTGGCGTATCGCATCTTCCTCTTCACAATACCCCATAGATTTTCTATAGGGTTAAGGTCAGGTGAGTTTGCTGGCCAATTAAGAACAGGGATACCATGGTCCTTAAACCAGGTACTGGTAGCTTTGGCACTGTGTGCAGGTGCCAAGTCCTGTTGGAAAATGAAATCTGCATCTCCATAAAGTTGGTCAGCAGCAGGAAGCATGAAGTGCTCTAAAACTTCCTGGTAGACGGCTGCGTTGATCTTGGACCTCAGAAAACACAGTGGACCAACACCAGCAGATGACATGGCACCCCAAACCATCACTGACTGTGGAAACTTTACACTGGA
>NC_060158.1:13251426-13275453 GCF_021292245.1 Micropterus dolomieu | reverse complement strand
TTGTGTTTGTGTGTATGTTTCAGTGTGTGTGTGTGTGTGTGTGTGTGTGTGTGTGTGTGTGTGTGTGTGTGTGTGTGTGTGTGTGTGTGTGTGTGTGTAAAGAAGATTTCATTCATACCTCTGTCCCAACACATGGGGAAGGGGCTACAGCCGCTCATCGCCATCGAAACACATGTCTGTCCCTCCCTGTGTCGGTCTGGACCGAGGACAGACAGACAGCTAGCGGTCTCACAACCACGCATCACACACAGTGAACCCTTCTTGTGCAGAAGTTACACAAATAAACACACACAGACACACACAGCAAGGACCTGTTACAGCTGCAAGAACATGCTCACATAACCCAAACACTAAGACACACACACACCATCTCCAAAGTAGAAATCTTTTGTCAACAGCATCGTTAGCATCGTTACTTCCAGAGGGGTAACAGCAGAAATCCTCAAAAAGGCCAGTTTTCTGGTCTGTTGACTCTTTGTGTAAGTGTGAAGATGCTACAGAAAACAGACAAACAGCGAAAATGTAAAACTATTCTCATCCTTCTTAGAGTTTACTTCTTTGTCAAGTCTTGTCTTCTTAATCGTTTCCTGTGATCCAATGTTTAATCAGTCCAGAAAGATACCCAGAGATTTAAAATTAGTTTCATCCAGAAAATTCCCTCCTCTTCTTCTTCTCTCCACTTCTCGATAACTCCTCAGCGGCCCCTCTCTGATGACAACACACTGTTTGTTTTTTGCCCAATTTCTGCCTCATGCCTGCACTCCATAGTTTCACAGTTGCCGTGGATTTGGGTTATTTCACTGAGTCCCCCGTGCCTCCTCCAGCAAAAGCTCCCAGACAAATCCAACTTGTGCAGTGTTGATTCAATGGAGATTCAGTTAGTTGGCGGTCACACAGAAGGAGAGACAATTACTGTGCTCAGTGATAAACAAAAGAGAAAGTTAACTTCTTCCCTTGGAAAAAGAAAGTGAGAGAAAAGAGTGAGACAGAAAAACAAAGGAAAAAGAGACAGTGGGACAGAGAGGCAGAAAAAAAATGCAGCGATTGTATCAAGGTGAACGAGAGGAAAAAGAGGACAGAGCAGTGCAGCTGAAAGAAAGTTGAGTGGGGAATGAGAGAGATTGGGAGAGATCTGCTGTTGGAGGAGCAGGAGGAGCTAGAAACTATTAATATGCTAATCTGGCTAGTCTCTTGTGTTCAATGGAAAAAAATAAAATCCTCCCACTTCTGTTTAATGAAGCTGACCTCAGAACAGCCCTTATATTGTACAATTATTGCTACCATTGCAAATGTAAGGCAAAGGGTAGAGAAAATTTGTATTTCTACTCACAGATACTATAAGACACATCCACAGTATTTAATTCACTGAAGATAAAAGAAAAAACTAAACACAGATGTAAAAAGAAAACCTGGACAATAACAGTAATCGCTGATCAGAAGCACAAACCCACTTTAGTCCTCCATCAACTCCCATCTTATACTCATCCCAAACCAATTTAAAGCTGAACAATAGGCTCTATATTTAACTCTAAGGTGAACTGCAACAATCCCCTGAACTCTGCTCTTCCAGGCTGTCCACGATGACCAGCTTAGCCAAAGTAGACAAGGAAATCCTCAGAACCTCCATATCTTTTTTAACAAAATATTGTGGACAAAAAATAAACAAATGAAATTAAAATCTCCCAAACCCTAAAGAGAAGAGCAGAGTAGAAAAGAGCGTTTTTTTGCCAACACAGACACTGCCTTGCTGTGCCCAGCATGCAAACTAGCTGCGACAAACAAACCAATCCAATTCCAAACCACAAGGTCTCAATCAATCACACTTCATACTGCACATTCAAAGTCATTACTTTGAGGTCACACTCTCTCTCTTTCTATCTAGAGTGCTCGAGGTGCTGTCCCATAGGCTCATATCCAAGGCAACGCGCAATGTCCTACAATGTCCTGCGAGCAAAGGTGCCACCTATCTCTGTGAGTGTTACTGCTGACCAGATGCCAGCCTCCATTAATCAAACGGACATTTATCCGCCTGAACACATGCTCAGCTGAAGAACTGAACCTCGACGAGCTACTGAACACAAACACAAATGCACACAGCAGACTCACAGAAACTAGAAATCTTAATGGCACCTTGTGGGTGAGACGGTGAACAGTGTGTGTGTATGTATGTGTGTGTCAATTTCAGGCACTGGCCATTGTTCTGATGAGAGCAGGGGGTTTTAGTAGTGTGTGTGTGTGTGTGGGTGTGTGTGTGGGGGTGGGGGGGTGGGGGGGGGACTATTGAAAGCTTTTTGTCAGGGGGCCGGATGCTGCCGCGAATGGGAAGCGCTCTTTTGGGACTGTGCCAAAGTCTCTCTCTCTCTCTCTGCCTCTGCCTGTGTGTGTGTTTATGAACACATCATTATTTTAACAGCGGAGGGAAACACAACACCGACTATCTACTAAATGCAATTCAAAGAATTTAAAGATGCCAGTCATTTATTGTCTCTGTTTTTTAGGTTGACTGTATAGAATAACACCTGTCCAGGGACTACAGATGAAAAATAGTCTTTTAGCTAACTCTGGCACATTTACATCAATGTTTTATTAATGTGCACTGTCCCTGATGAATTAAACAAATAAATAAAAAATACAAATAAACCTCAAAACTGTAATAGCTACTTTGATGTTTTATCAGTGGACAATCAACGTGTTTCTGTCGATGCTTTGAAATTAAAACTCAAAGGCTATTTGAATTACAAACGTATTTTACCTCATAAATTTAAAAAGGATTTTTCCTGCCTGTAATCTACATCACTCTTTACTCCACTATATTACTCTTTTGATACAGACCCCTAAATTTTTTTCATACCTGTGTCAAAGGTAAAGCAGAATTCCACTGTACACACTACAGTCCCAGTTTTCTACTGACAATGTCACAGCTCCCTCTGTCAGTTTTCTAATATGGCAATGAAAATGTAATTAGGTTCCACTGCTCTTACAGTCCATCCATCCATCCATCGTCAACCGCTTATCCTGCGTACAGGGTCGCGGGGGGCTGGAGCCAATCCCAGCTGACATCAGGCGCAAGGTGGGGTACACCCTGGACAGGTCGGCAGTCCATCGCAGACACACTTTACAGTGCCAAATGTATTTTGAAATGTACTGCTGTGCCACATAACAATGACTAAACCTGGGCATACCAAGTGACCGTATTAAAAACCCCCCACACCTGAAGGTTATCAACCAAGGCATGAAGGAACAAAACATAAACTAACAAGACAGCATTCTTTAAATTAAGCTGACAAAACCACAACACCATTGCTGCACACACCGGAATTACCCTTAAAACATCCTGTCCAACTTGGCCTCTGTATCTACAATTGCATTTTCATTCTCTTGTCTCCTCATAGCTGCAACGAGTATTGTGAAACACATTCACAGTGCTGAGAGAGGAGGAAAAGGTCTTAAGATTTTATAGTTGGAGAGAGCAGAAAGCTGACACTCATTTATCTGCGAATATGCTTTTAATTTGTGTGGCAGCATTTTAGATTGAGTTCCAACTGTAGCATTATGTTCCAGGTCAAAAGAGCAATAGGAATTGCTGGACACTGGCAACTTAATTCATATGTAACTGGCCAGCAAGGCCTTCTTTCAGGGCACGATGCCATGACATGTCAGAAATATACTGCTTACTTTATTTCGGTACTACAAAAGGAAAAATAATTACACCCTCAGACTGTTGAGAGCTAAATGTGGACTGTCTTCATGGATCATATTTTGTTACCGGCATCTACGGTGTGAAGATTACAATTAGTCACAAACTCCAACTAGAGCGATGTTCACTCTCCCTCAGCCCTGTCTGCACTAATAAAATAATCCACCACACTCGCACACAGATAGAGTCCCACTCTGTCTGCTTTCTCTCTTGTATAATTGTCTTACACACTCGCAAACATGACTCACATAAAGATGTGCGATTAGTGTATCTTCTCATTAGTACCAACACAGATTACAAGCATCTTGAGCTCCTGAGGATATTCTCAACAGTTTAACTCTTTAATAAGAGGATGTCAGCACACACGCACAAACAATAACACAGCACATACACGGATTCCCATCACACATATGCGATTTATAGGCTTTTTACCTTTAATCTTGACTCATGTTGCCACTTTGCCCATTTTCTAAATACAGTAAATGTTTCCTACTAATTAGTGGACCACAGAGGGCTTATATTAACAGCAATTCGAACCATCTTAATATCTTTGCTTTCCCTCAATATACTACAGCATAGTGGGCGAAGTAATCCTATAATATAGTATCATATAGTATAATAATATAGAAACTTTATTTACACTGTAATCCCTTCTAGGAAATAAAATATTACTGAAATGAAACCACTCCTGGAAGCGGCTTTGTGATCATCAGTGCTGTTTGCAGGTGAGTACATGAGGGTCAGCTACTCACCGGTGTAGTAGGCAATCCTGGAAATATCTGAAAGACAAAGATAGAAAGAACAGAGTTAGCTGGTTTGTTTAAGTACGAGTCACTGAACAATTCAGTTACCGACCGTAAATTGCAGTGGAGATGCCAGTGACTGCCTCACAATTTAATCAATATCCTGTCGACTTTTCAACGGAACAGTGATTGATTCTTTTTAGAATCACTATCCCATTGTTACATGATTTACCACCACCAAAGATATGCTGAAGCGCCACTGGTTAAAAGAGCAAAGGTAACAGGTTTATTGTTCAGGGCTTCATGCTGAGCAGCTGTGAGGACGTTAACAGTGACTGGGCTTCAGGTCCGTCTACCCTCTTGACTTCCTTTGGTGGGTAAAACTACAGTATGATATGTGGTTATACTCTTGAAACGATTGTATAGTTTACTTACTACATGAACACAACCATGGTTTCAAGGCTGGAACACGCTTCTTTGGCTTCTATGCGAATGAGCATGTCGGGTTTTTTGGAGACAAAGGTTTCAGCTTGCTTTACACAAGGTGAGTGCAAGTGTTACATCCTTAACATAACACCCCTTTCTACGGAGAGCCCTTGGGACATTTACATCTTCACAGAACCACTATGCTTGCCTAGAGGGAACGGGCTGGTCACTCTTCTGTAACATTTTAAAGCATATTTTCTAAGCTCTGGCAGCACTGTGTGGTCAGTAGGAGCTATACAGACCCATTTGACTGATGGCCAAATCTCTAAAGAAGCAAAACAAAACTTCTCTGGTGACTCTGCATTCAAATATTCCTCAAACTAAACGTAATCATTTTGCAATATAAAAGTATGTACTCAATGCCACTTAATATGAATTTCTGGGAGTACTACATAAGGGAAGTGAAGAGAATATATGTTGTAACCCAAAGTTGGATATTAAAAGGCTAAATGTAAGTTCAATGTCAAAGTGGCAGTTCGACTCTTATTACTGACTAGGTACAAACACTCCATCGATACCGCAGCTCCCGAACTCCCACACAAAGCCCGGGAGAAGCCTTTTGACAACTTGACACCCAGTTAGGGCAGTGATAGGGCTGTGTGCAGGAGGAGGTCAGGAGTTTAAGTGCCTAAGTGCTTTAGACACCCTGATGTACACACACACACACACACACACACACACACACGCACACACACGCACAGTGAAATGACACCAGGGGTTGTCAACAAAAACGATGTAATGGCAAGAAGAAAACCGACAAACCAAAAGGAAGTACCAGCAAGGTGACTCATGGTGTGCGTATCATCGATAAACCCTTTGTAATATGAAACCACTAGATTTTGTGTGTATGTGTGACAGTTACCGAATATGAATAGAAGCCTTTTGACAATAACATCTTAATTGCAACCACAAAAATTACCACAAATGCTCTGACATTATTAACTTCTCTCTCTATTTAGGTGACACATTTTCAATTCTGAGATGGAAATGTAGGTTTATTAAATGCACCCCTAGCATTGCTCAGCTCTGCAACAGCAGAAAAGTTCTTATGTAAAGCTTTATCTCCTGTAAGAAAACACAGAGCATGCTGCCCCCAAAACATTAATTATAAGAGTTACTTGTGTTTTTAGGCACAATATTTTCTCATTTCTCGACTTGTAGTCATGGATCACCCTTTCGATGATTCAGCCAAAGACAACCATTATAATAAATGACTAAACCATATCCTAAGTGGGTAAAATGGACCACAGTAAACAGACATGGAGTGTCTACATCTGCAGTAAATAGATCTGAACCCCTTCAGACACCATCTGTCCCATGAATGCTCACTCTGACTATTTGTCTAAACGCTGTCGTGAGTTAAGTTTGTAAGTTAAGTTGATTCGTGTCTTGTTTGTGATTTAAATCATTAGCAACACCGTGTTGAAAAGTGTTAACTATGGCTCGCTCTATGATTTTATTCTTTTCTTTATAGTATGTACAGCAGGAGTGCTAGCATTGTGCTAATTACAAACCAGTCTTTTTAATAGCCTCCACTGCACACATATCAAAGAGGCCCATGGGTTTTCTCTCTCTCTCACACACACACACTTACTTGCCTGTAGACTGGCAGGCGGCCCAAAACACCTGCTCCTCAAGCTGTCCTCAAGGACCAGACACGCAGGAGAGGAGAGGAGCAAGAATTAATTTCTCAGATCTATGGAAATATACAGTTGTCTATCCCACAAATGATTTAGAATATGTTGTCAAGTTGACAACTGCTCTGAAGTATGTGTTGTTGTAGGTAAGTTTGTTGCAGAACACCCTCTCAGTAACTCAAACTGTTTTTCTACTGTGAGTTTGTGGCCTACACAAGCTATTGTGGAGGTTACAGGAGTTACAGTTACCTTCAGAATTACAGCTCTGTTAGCTGAAAAAGAACATTTGTCACCACATTCTGAAATGTTAGGATTCTGATTTGTGTTTAGCATTTGTTTAGTACTCGTTAGCACTTTTGACTGCTGCTCGGTGGTCCTGCTGATGCATACACATGTTGCTTCTCTCTTTCACACCTGTGTCATGAGCCAGCATTAGTAAAAAGGTGTGTTGGTACTCTCCCTCAGCTGTTACTACTGTGCACCAAATGACCAAAAATACAGAAAACAAACCGTCACACACACCTTTCCAGACAGATGTATCGCCACACACACACACACACACACACACACACACACAAAAACACTGCGGTCACACAGTCTCCATGTCTGCAAGCGGTGTGTAATTGCAAGTTAATCACAGGGTTTTTTTGGTAACGTAATTAGACAGAACAATCAAGAGAGACTCTGCCATGCAATGAGTGTCTAAACTATTGGTCTCAGATCAGTAGTTAAATAAAATGCACAGTTTGAGGGAGGTCAGAGAGTAAGAGAATTTTCTTTTCTATTATTAGTCATGGAAACTAATGAAAGACAAACCCTATCTTAAATGGAGAGACTTAACAGCAAAGTTATTCTTTACTATGTAACAACACAATATTAAGAACAAGGTGCGCTCAGTTGAAGAGCTGAAGAGACTGTTAAAGCAAAATATTGTGTTTTAACATTACAACAACATGTTTTTCTTATATGTTTTATTGTGAGCTTCCATTACACATATATATTTGTGTACAAATATCCTTGTTTTTGCATGTCCAAACATGGACACCGGACTCGGTTTCAGTTTGTGTTGCTCTGAATTTCCTCTTACATGTAAAACAGAAAGGCTGAAGCAGCCGTTCGGTAGATGGAAGTAAAAGTTGGAGAAACTGAATAAAACTGTGTGCAGCTCAACATAACCGTGACAGATCAAACTGGCTGAGGAGACATAGCGGCAGATGTTCTTTTCCCCCGCAAAAAAATAAAACATTTCTCCTGCAGGAATCAACTGATTTAACCTGATGGGAGCAGTCAGCTGTTCTGCCTCGTTGCTCTGTGTCTAATGGTTAAACTTCAAGCTGAGCAGGCACACGCTTGAATGTGTGTGTGTGTGTGTGTGTGTGTGTGTGTGTGTGTGTGTGTGTGTGTGTGTGTGTGACCCTCTGGACAATAGGGTGTTAGTGGGGCGTGCAGTCTTACGATACAACATAATCCCTAAGGCACCGATCACACCTGTCAGTCACACTAACACACAAATGCATAGAATCACACACACTTCTGTCCTTGAAAATATATGGTCCAAGGAAAGGTTCTGACTTTGAAAGTGACACATAAAGTGCTTTAAATACAATAGAGAAGTGTTTTTTCATGAATCCATTTAGAGTGAAAAACATAAAAAATACTGCCCCGGTGAGCTGTATAGATAATGTGCATTTTTCTCATTATTCACATTCAGATAAACATCAAGCAATAATTCAAAACCAGGCTATCACACAAACACAAAATAAAATCCATTGCACACACTTACACGGACGCACACCCCCCCCCCCCCCCACCCACACCCACACCCACACCCACCCACACCCACACCCACACCCACACACAGATGATGCATACCCAAGATAAATCCTACATGCATGAAACATAATAAGGTCACATAAACGCATGACTGCTTGCAGACATTTATCTGCAAAACTGCACACGCTGACACACACACACACACACACTCACTCAAGTGTGTATAGTTCAGGTGCAGTGATAAAGCTAACTGGCTTACTGGAGCGGCGCGCATGTTAATGGTATCACATTCAGACCAGTTACACCATGTATAATTCATCCCAACAGAATTAGAACGTATGAACTGGTGAAATAGCATAAGCTCTAAACTGATCTTTTAAATGGTATCATGTCTCTGTTTTTTTAAACAAAGTCAGGTTGTGGGTTTAAGCATATAACTTACATACCCGCTGAAAACATGGTCTTAATTAAGAAAGAAAATCAAACGTAATGTTAAATAATTAATTCTTCTTTGACTTTTTATGAGAGCAAACACTAGGGAACTGGTTTAGAGGGCTAAAAATGAATACTGAATTCTGATTGGCCAATGGACGTAAATCCTTACTAGCTTGGCTCTAGAGAAGTAGGATGAGAGTAGTAGTACACCACGCTATGGATGTATAATTAACTAAGCTAAAATGGCCAATACATGCAATTATAATTCATCAATTTTATATATTTTTGTGGATCCTAAATATCAAGGGTCTTAGGACAGTGGATGTTGTATGTTCTATAGATTGAAAAGCCCTCTGAGTCAAATTTGTAATTTTAGCATGTATAAATAAAATGAACTTGAGTGCAATTTCATGCCTTGCACCTCTTTCTAACCTTTGTCTAGCATCACATCTGTGTCGGCTAAAATGCTTGAAAGTAACAGCAGGTAAAAGTGCAGTGTTGTGTGTGTATGTGTGTATGTGTGTGTGGGAGAGGGAAGTTGCTAGCTACACTTCTTGTTTAGCGAATTTCCATCAATTATGAACCAATATGGAAATATTAAATACTCAAATATAGATGATATAACCTAGAAACAAAGCGCCGCAGGGGGATTGTTCCTTCACGCCTACATTTACATGCAACACACACACACGCACACACCTACACAGAACACCTACACACAGAGCCAGGTGGGCAACAGTCTACAGATGGATGCACACTTGTATTGAAACACAACCCACTAATTTGACACACATATCAACTCACACATACTGCCTGCATCCCACACACACACACACACAGAGTTAACCCCCTTCACTGCACATGCACACTTCAAGCTGAAGCCTCCTACATACAGGCAACCGAACACTTACATCTCCCTGTTTTTCCACATAACACACTCACAATCCATTATCATATGGTCTGTAAAACGTTTTCCAGTTTTCTGCCTTCAAATGTCTTGATTTGTTGCACCAACGGTTCAAAACCCAAAGACGTTAAATTTGCAATGATATAAAACAGAGAGACAAACAAAATGATCACATTTGTGAAAAAAATCTTAGGGAGTGTTGCTTAAGACAGACAATTAAAGGGTTAATCAGTTGACAAAATTGTCAATCAACTAGTTGGGAAACCATCTCAGTTCTAGTTCTTTCAATCAACTGGAACCATGCTGCTTGTAAGTGCGTGTATTAAACAGTTGGTCGCCCTCTTCCTCCACCTTCTCCTCATCATCATGATCAGCATAATTATTTTAACTACCACAAAACTGCACTTTTCAATTCATACTTTTCAGTGGTAAGAAAATGAACAACTAGAACTAGCATCTTCAGATACAGTTACATACAAATGTACTGCACACACACAAACTCCCAAAAATGTATTTTGAGTTTAGAGGCTACAGGATAAAAACACTTATTCGTACATTTTCAAACACCCACACACCGAACACAATTTCACACACACATAAACACACGTGCACACGTAAGCCACTCGCATATGCACAAAAATTCTTACCATGGTATAGTCCTTCCATTTAAAGTCTCGAAGAGAAGAGAAGAGAAGAGGAGAAGAGAGTGTAACCCCCAGACAGACAGTTTAATTGGGAAAAGCCAAAATCCCGGGCTTCTGTGGTCTACGGACCAGCGCTGAGATGTGCTAGCCAGCTAACTCAGTAATGAAGGCTAATGTCGGCTTAAGCTTACAACTCAGCCTCCTCCTCCTCCTCCTCCTCCCTCTACTACTACAATTACTGCTACTACACTACCACGACACACACAGCAGCGTGGAGCGGGAGAAGAGTTGGGGAAGGGAAGACGGAGATGAGTAGTAGGCAGCCTATAACTGTGAAAGGGGGGAGGGAGACGGAAGAGAGAAAAGGAGGAAGGGATGAGGGGAGGAGGGGAGTGGGAGGGGTGTCTTTGTGTCCCAGGAGAGGGATGGAGGGGGAGCAAGGGAGCCAGATGTACATGAGACATGAGGGAAAGCAAGTGAGGATGGAAAGAAATTATGAAATTTAACAATTAAGAAGTGAAAAAAAGAGAGGAAAAGAGGCGTAAAAGACAGCAATAGGAACAATATGGGGAAAAATACAGTAGAAAATGAGGAGGAGATAATATATGGGCAAAAGGTAGAACTGAGAATGACATAACAAAAGAGGGAGAGGAGTATGGGTTATTTAAACATTGTGTGTGAGCTGTGTTGCCTCTGGCTATTCTGCCTCTCTGACACAAATGCACCACCGAGGTGCTACTCAATTAGTCATAATGTAATATTCTCAACTCAGCACTGTCCTAAAAGTCATCCATCTTCAGAACAAAAACACATGACAGACAATGGGAGATGCGGGGGGGCACGACAGGCAGTTGTTTCAATGACTTTGTTTTGTAAGGGGGTGCACATTTAATCCAATTATACTGTAATCAAATCACATGCAGGGATAGAGACAGAGGTAAACCTACCCTAAACTAATTTTACCAATAATTTGGGAGTACTTTACTCACCCTGTAGACAACCTCATCAAAATGAAAAATACAATAATAGATATGTTTTAATGTTGTAAATTTTGTCAACATTTTTATTAGTATGGCTGATGGTTGCCATCTGTGAAAATCACCAGTGAGGTTTTAAGTTACCTCTGTGCCACTGAATACTGAAAACTTGAGGTCCAGATTCAAAAATAGACTCGGGCCTGGTTCTGTATACAGACAGTGTGTGTCTGTACACACCAGCATGTTCAGACATTTGTCTGCGCGTATGGTTCACGCAGAAAATTATGTCACACAGACCTTTAAAAACCGTACAGGATACAGAAAGTGTAACTTGGGCTTTGGTGGCTACAGTTAATAATCACAGAATCCCTCCTTCATTTTATGCAGTTTTATTACACTTTGTGCCTTTTTGCTAAACAATTTTCAGGATTAATAATAATGATCACCGTATGTAGTGAAATAATCATGTTAGCCACTATCAGCAATCTCCGGTGTTTTTGGTTGTTTCAAATGTTAACTTATTCCCAGACTGATTGTAAAGATGGGAGACAATGTTGGCTGCCAAAATAAAACAGTGGTTAAAATCTTAAGCGTAAGAGGCATCATTTGATATGCCAGCAAATTTGTCTATAATCGCAGCAGGCTCAGTATAAGTCAGCATTTCAGAGCATGAACACCCTCGTCCTAAAGGCAGAAATCTGTTTCACTGGAACTTTCCCATCTAGCCTATAGCTGTTTTCTACTGTTAGTGCCTGCAGAAGTGCCATAACATCACCTGGCTGTTACTGATTTCTTGATAGCAGTTCCAGTATGTCACACTATATTTACACAGGACACTTAACACAAAGAATATGAATTAGCCATGGCAGGCAGAGTCAGTCTCTTTCTCTCTCTCCCCCTCACACACACACACGTCGTAAGCAAGCAAGCAAACAAGCAGACAGACAAGATGAGAGTTGCTCAGGAGTAAAGGAGATTAATGGGCCACTGGATTTGTAGGCCAAGATGTCACACACACACACACACACACACACACACACACACACATGTGATTCTCATTTAGAAGGTGGATCTAAGCTCGGGCAATCAGTCCCCATCTCCCTCCCACTGTGAATCCCTGCTTGACGAGTTGGTGTGTTGACATCGCCCTCTAGTGGAAATGCATTTTCAAGTGATGTTTTTACCGTACATTTAGAACTGGGTCTCCCAGGGTTAATGAGACTCTCTACTTCGCCTGAATGTCCAAAACAATAATAAAAAGATTTAATAAAATAGCAAAAGCTCTTATTGCATCAACATGTTACACTTTGGCCTAAGGAAACAAACCAGCC
This sequence comes from Micropterus dolomieu, assembly GCF_021292245.1. NCBI lineage: Eukaryota > Metazoa > Chordata > Actinopteri > Centrarchiformes > Centrarchidae > Micropterus > Micropterus dolomieu. Next base: position 13,262,823 of record NC_060158.1, on the reverse strand, counting down.
ACTATAACAGATTCCAAAACATCCACCAAATCTAACAAATGCACAGTTTTAGCAGTGCAGTATTGTTTGTTTGGTCCCTGGTAAACTTCTCTATGATGCTCGAACATATTCAGTGAGGAAATGATCACTGAAATGAAATGTTGTTAATTATATATATTTTTTTAAATCAGGCTGTGCTGGGGTTTTCTAGTACTTGCAATTGATATTGCTGACATATATGTTAAAATCTTTTAAAAACAGGAAGAAAAAGAAAAAAAATTAACAGACAAAGAGAGAGTGTATGAAGACAGACAAACAGCCTCGAGACTCTTCTTCAGTGAACCTTTGTTACAGGAGTGAGCCTGCTGGTGACTAATCACACAGACAGACATATACATTGACACACTGGGGCATTATACCCACATCTGACCTCAGCAACACTAGTTTCTGCTAGCGCACTAGTCTGTGAGGGTGTGTGATGTCATACCTATGGCTCATATCCAGGTGTTTCACTGCTGATCTCTCTCTCTTTCTGATCTATTATGACTGTGTGTTTTTGTGGGTGTGTGGCTGTGCATGAATTTAGAGAACAAATGAGGTCATGATTGGCCAAGCAGACACTGATGACACTCTCTCTCTCTCTCTCTGTGGAGGTTTTCTCCAAGCAAATGTTCATTCTTGGTTTTAAATACAAAAAGTCTGTAAAGCACACATGTCAACTAATGAATTTTAGCTTGGGACAAACAAAGATGGCGACTTATGTAACCAGGAAGGGGATGATTGATGACTTAATACACATTGATTACATATAATTACAGTTTACTAGGATGGTGAAAGCCGGAATAATGATTCATTTTAATTGTTACAAAGATATGAAGGCTGTGGATCCATTAAGTATGATATATATATATGCTCATGGATATCCATGAGCCCATATTATGCTTAACAGACCCTCACCCTGCTGAGGAGTGATTTATTGATTGTTTGAAGAATTTTTTTACTTGTTTGTCTCACTCTCTTGATTGTGCAACTTAAATGCTTCATGTTTATCCTAAAACCAGTCACTACACTAGTAAACACAACCATGCATAGATCAATATATCTTCACTGTATTTAAACATCAAGTAGAGTATCTGGTCTAATCACTGAGCTGCAATAGAGAAAAAAAGTTTAATTAATTTAGTAAATCCTCAGGCACTACACTGGTTGAGTTTGTGTCCTAAAATCTGTAAGACAGATTCATGTCAAAGTTGTAAAACTTAAAACTTTCCTAATCAGGGTCAAACTTCTACGGGATCAACTAATGCAATATAAATCTTCAAGCTCAAATGACAGTAGTAACGTGGCAATACTTGTCTGTATTTGTAGTCTGTGTCAGCTTTTAGGGATGCTGTTGTGTAACTTTCCATATTAACTTTCTTTCGGGAAGAAAACAACAATAAATCTGTCATCTATTATACATTATGAAGTCCTTGTCTAATCGTTTAAAGCTGCTTCTACTAGATATTCAGTATCAATGGATACATTTGTGTGCTGTCAGTTACAATTAACATCAGACACAAGTGATTGTACTTTGATTTAACATTTAAGAATACTTTGATCGGTTGGTATCATGTGCTACCAAGTGTAATTAACATGTTATATCAAATTTTTTAATGTTTAAAAACCAAAAGAGGGCACATTGCCAGTTGACTGCCAGAGACTCAGTAAGATGATGCGCCCAGCCAACAAATAGTCTGGCAGTAAAACCACATATTTTTTGCTGGGGGGGGGGGAATTAAAAGTAAGTATGGATTAAACAAACACCATATAACGTGTTTGTGAGCCTTTAGTTGCAGGTGGGCGCATTTTTATCCTGTTTCCAGACTTGATGAAAACCTAAGCTAACCAGCATCTGGCGGTAGCTTCATATTAAGCATGCAGATAAAAGACCAGCATCAATCTTCTCATCTAACTCTCGGTAAGAAAACTTTAAGAAAAATATTGCTATAAATATGTATATGTATTTTTATTAATTTAACAAAGTGCATTTGCTGTCTGAAACATATCCTGATATGGACAGCTGAACAAATGGACAGACACAGCAGGGGGCAAAAGAAACTCATCACCAAGGCTGCCTTTGAAGCTAAAAGACAATAGCTTGATACATGTCACACACGCACGTCACACAGATAATATTTTCATGTGTTTAAAAACTGTGGATATGGTATACCTCTTCTCCTTCACTCCCTCTGTCATCTTGCATCATTTTCTATTTCTGTTTTTCTCTCTCTTCTCCACCCAGCTGTCTCCTCCTCCCGCCTCTTTTCTCTGTGTCTATGTGACAAAGCCCAACAATTACTTCTTTCTCTCTCTCTCTCTCTCTCTCACCCTCTCTGACTCACTGCAATGTAATTACACTGACTGTCCGCTCAAACAGGACACAAACGCGCGCACACACACACACACACACAGAGGGAGAGGGGCAACTTATTTCCAATATCTGTGGTTGTAATTGTTCTTTTCTAGACTGCAGTCACTGCATCGCTTTGAGAGAACTGACACAAACAATAAATATTTTCATACACCATAGTTTTCATAGTGACTCGCTGTGTTCCAGTTTCATTCATCACTAGCTGATACGCTGCACCAGTGACCTGCATGACTGAAAGTAGCTCGCTCCAAGTGTGTGTGGGTGTATGAGTGTGTCCTTGAGTGTGCTTGCCCCAAGGAGGGACAAGTCATTAACTGCGATGTAATTTCCTGCCATTGTAGCAAATTTCAGTACACGCAGTAAGAATGCTATGCTGCACAGTGGTCCATGTGCACACATACAGACACTAAAACAACTGTATTAGGACAAGCTCAAAAAATCTGCTAATATCTATTGTCATAAAACTCGTGTTTTTAAACATGACTGCAGGAGAAATGCATACTACATAGCCGCCTGCTTGAACTGACTGGTATACAGGCAATAAATCCAGCTACACCCAGGTGATTTTGGGGATTCAAACACTACAGAGGTTAAACATAGTTTCAGGTTACGGATGCACCAATCTGGATAGTTGGGACATATATATATATATATATATGTCATATTTTGCAGAAATTTAATCTCTGAATTTGCTGGCCCATGTATGACCAAGCAAGTCGGTGAATTATTTTCCAGTTTCCCCATAATCCCCCCATGGTCACGTGTTTTAAAGGAGCACAAAGTGCAGTTGAAGAAGGGTGATGATTGGTAAAAACAGACGCCAGCAACTTGTGTCTGTTGGCTGCGTGCATGCTTTGCAGCGCTGACGGTCAGCTAAACTGCTTTCAAACCAGACACCAGTTCAACTTCTAGTGTGACTGACTCTTCGGCTAACAGTGCTGTCAGCAGCCTGACAGGAGAGATGCTCGGTGGTGCGCTACAATTGTATAACTGAACTACAACTAGGACACACTCTTTCTCTTTGTTTGGAAATCTGATATTTGTACACTGATGATGATGAACAAAGGTGAGACAGCTGCAGCGGTACACTGTGGTATGAAAATTGATGGTTATGATATCATATACATTTGCTTATCTATGGTATGTCATTCTACCATATGACTGTTAGGCTATTTCATGTTTATCTCAAGTTTCATGTCTGTCAGGACATATTTTATGAGATTATAATAAAGAAATTGTTAAGCCAAAAAAACCTTCTGTTTTCATTCTGTTAGGTGTCATTATGACTGATAATACTAATAATTTCAACAGAACAGTAATTGCGCAGTACCATATACCATGATATTTTTTGAGACGGGTATCATATCATATCATAATCTCATACTGTTACTCAACCCCACTCTGCAGGAGCGCTGAATCTGCACTAACTGGGTAGAAAGGTGAAATGCATATTTTTTATATTTGTAGATCGTGTGTTGAAGAAAGACATCACTAATAAAGCTGAGTATTTATTAATGACATTTCTGTACTGCAGTTTTTACTTATCGGCCAACATTATGTACACAGATACTGATGTATCTGCGTGTATACCATATATCTATCTCTCCGTGTATACCGTATCTTTCTCTCTCTCTCTCTGATTAATAAGTCTAGTTCTAACATACTGTATATAGTCACACTCTAAACAACTAACGCACAATTACACACAGGTGTCCAATTTTACAATTATTGTAAAATTCCACCTCAGTTAGCAAACACACAAATGCAACCGCAATAATGTGCACACACATATCACTAAACCAAGTTATAATGAGTACAAAGATACTTTCAACTGACAAAACCAAGACCATGTTTACTCACATTATCTTGGGTAAACACAGTCATTATCCCAGCACAGCACACACACAAACAGGTAGGTACACACAAACATAGCAGCACACACATAAACATGCAGATAGATTTCAGTAGTGTTGCTGAGAGGAAGACCACGTTTTCCTTTTAGCTCCCAAGGGACGCAGCAGGCTCTAGGATGTACAGTAAGTGCTCTGTGGGGTGTGGGGGCTGCTTCCTGAATGCAACCAATCCAGAAGCAAAAGGGAATGGACCATCATTCAGTCTCCTGTCTCCAAAAACACACAAACACACAAACACACACACACACACACACACTCCTTTTCCTTCACAGCTGAAACCACACGCGGGAGGATGCTGGGGAATAAGTTCCACGGAAGACAGAAGCTGAATTTATAGGGTCAGGATGCACACACAATCACATACAGGCCAGCATTTGCACAAACACACACATAAGGTTAGTCATACATTCAAATGAATTTACTGGTGAAAAAAACAAAATTTGCTCAGTTCAACTGTTCATTCATGTTTTTTTTCCCTTCCTGAGGTGAGTTTGCAAAAAGCATTCATACATTTGTGCAAGATGTGAGAAGACAGCTTAGACCTTCACACAGCTGCGTGTATTTACACAGTAGGTATGAAGGAGCCAATCACTGGGGAAAACTGTGTTTGCTAGGAAAACAACAAACAACTTGTTTTTTCAAAAAAATGCTCAACCTGAAATCTTAAGTAGAAAATCACCCCAAGACAAATTACTTCATTAGGAATCATGAATTCCTCATGACACACATATTAAAAGACACACATACTCTTATTCAGGACATCTACATACCTCCACACACACACACACACACACACACAGCATGTGTCTGCAGTGATTGCTATCACTAGTTAGAGTCATTATGAGTCACGCCACATAGTGCAATCTACTGACACTAGACTGCTGGCTTTGTTACCCTCTTGTATTTCTCTACAGTTTTGTTCTGTCTGTCTGCATATCTGTATAGAACAGAATAAACTTGAGTAGGATACAAAGTAGATGACTGCAAGGAGGAAAAGTTTAATAAATAGGTGGCGCACAGCCTCGCTGGACAGAAAAAGAGAAAACAGACTTCAAACAGCGAAGTTCTCCGCAATGTAGTGGCCCGCTCCTGTAAGATCTCGGAGTGTAGTCAAGTGTTTCTATAAATACAGGCCTCCTGCACTGCTCTGCAATTTACACACACACACGGAAGCAGAACCGCGTGCGCACACACACCCCACTGCCACGCCTGTATTAGCCTGCTGTAGACCAGCCACAGGAAGAGTTCAGTAAGAAAGGTGTAGCTATTAACTCTACGGTCAGTGTGAAGTGAATTCATTTCTTCCGACTTACTGACATCTATCACAAATTAAATTACTATTTCTAAAGTTATGCAAAAATTTAAAAAAACACTAAAAATTAAAGTAGAGGGTCCACATGAAGGAATTTTCCCAAAGCCACATGATGTATGTTACAAATTGAAGTTTTCTGCTTGTTTTATACGCTGAAGGTCATGGCATGTGATGCCAAATTAGTAGGCTGAGGCTGTAGTTTACCCCACAGTTCAAACACACATGGATGGGATGAATTTCAATGTAATCAAATTGGACAAACTTCATCTCTAACCCACTGAAAGGCTGGTTGCTATCATTTGAAGAAACTGGAGAAACCACAGCCACAGCAAGTTGTCGCTGTCCATATAAATTTACCATAAAAGACCACTGAAAAAAGTGGGCTACTTCTGCATGTGATGTAGCCCTTGGTCATGGTAAGTGAAAGAAGTGGAACTAAACACAAACTCATCAAGTGGGTAAGCTAATTAGCCGTGTGAGCCTTGTTTGCTAATTCAGAAATCCCATCTCAAACCTGTAAAAAGCTCTGTGAATGGCATTTCCAATCAATCCCATTTAAATTAAGATTTAGTTTACAGCTGACAGCGTTTTAGTGCTGTTTTTGTGTTTGTGAACAGGCAACATTTGAGACAAACCTTCAAACTCTGGCTTGTTGTAGCGTAGGAAGTAGCGTCTGCAGGACGCCATCCTGGTACAGGCTTTCATCTCACCAGAATAGCTATTATTCAGATCACAAGAATTTCCCAGAGGTTATTGTCACACCGTCGCAACCACCTAATTTTGCTTGTTTCAATAAATGACAGCCCATCCGAATTTAGAATACCTCAATCAAACAGTGAATAATTGCAACATGACAGTGAAAACACAGTCACAGTTTAGTACATTGTAGGTACAGTACAAATACTGTGATACGCAGGTGCATCTAAAACCAAAACCATGACCTTAAAGAAACTTTGCACTCCCTAAACTAACAGTCATGGACCACACCAGCATACAAACTACTGTGTTACGTTTAGCTTGTCCACAGAATTGCAAATATAAGTCTGCAGAACGGCACTCCTATTAGTATACAGTGGGTCTGAAGCCTCATTGGCCTCAGGATACTGCAATTCATTAGCATTTGCTTGCATCTGGAATATGAAGTAGAAGCAAACTAGGCTCCAGCAACAACCCTTTCACAGTTGGGAGAATGCAGAACATAAGGCGGCATGTTTTTAGCGAAAACCTTTTGAGTGTCAATATAACCATTTTGTTATATCGGAGATTAAGGGAAAACATGTTTTTAAACCAGTGCCTTTTTGAGAGGGCTTCAATGTGCTCCTGCATATAAGGAAATATGCTGTGCTAACTGCACCAACAGATTTGATAAGTCAATTCATTGTTTTAAAAGGCCAGCACAAGTTTGACCAACAGCCCAAAAACCCGTTATTCAACTGAAAGTAATATAAAACAGAGAAAAACAGCCAATTGTTAGGTATATGTGATGATGAAACCAGTGAATATTTAGCATTTTGCTTGATTAATGTTAGACAACAAAACCCAATGTTGTCAATGAACCAATTGATTATTTGACTAATTGTTCCAGCTCTAATTTGCAAGATTACATTTGTGGATGAATATCTCTAACATAATCTGTACTGGTATGCACCTGATCTATTATGTTAGCCAATAAATCACAGGAAAATGCGAGGGAGTGTATGCAGGCACATCCTGTCACACTTCTAACTAATCAACACAGCTATTTAGCCCATAACACTAAATAACTGGGCCAACTGGTTAGGTTTTTTAAAGTCTTCAGAAACACGAAAATTAAATATGACTGATCCATTATGATAGAAAGTAAGAGTTCAGGTTCAGTTTGTTATGGAGTGTTGAATCCATGACACAGGGAACAAAAAATACTTGAGACAGAGATTCGGTTGCTAAATGTAGGTTAATCCGGTGCACTTATTTAACGTTGAGAGTTAACTTACTCCACATTCACTCCATGTGACTGTGTGGCGACGAGTTTAGTGGCAGTAGGTCACTCTTCTTTTCCACTGCTCCAAGTTACTGAAAAGGGGAAAACTACGTCCTAGTTCTGGTGCTGTAAAGCTAAAGCTAACTTATCAGTTATTTCCCGACTATAACCAAGTGAATAAATATTAACAGCGGCGCAAAAACTGGGAGAGGAAACAGCTAACGTCACCGAGCCAGGACGAACGTTGACTGTTCACCGCATCCCACACTTTCTTTCAGCTCTTGAAATAATCTCCAAAACACAACATCACTCACGTTGACTTGTTCCAGGGGACGTCCGGGAGGTTTGCGCTAACTTTACCGGCGGGGGAAGCTGTAAGCAGTAGGTATATAATCCGTTATTTCAGTTGTAGAGCGAGGAGTAGTTACAGTGTGTTTTTTCGCTCCTGCCTGTCTCCCCCCTCTCCCTCTCTCGTCGCCTGTTCCTGCTTCCCCTCTCCACATCCAGCATTCCAATATGGCTGCTGCAGGGAGCGACACAGACAGAGAGAGGGGGGGAGAGACAGGGGGAGAGAAGCTACTCCTTATGAGGAAAGCCTTGCCGCAGGCAACCCGTGAATGAATGAACGAACGTGTAGATACTTTACATGTTATAATTAGGCAATTATACTATAGTATAATAAATACATAATACAGTAGGATCCGTGGTAGAAAAAGTAGCAATACTGTGAAGAAACAAATAAAATGCACACATTAAAAATGTTACTAAAACACAAATATAATCGTATTAGCATCAAAATACACTAAAAAGTAGGCTGTCAAAAGGAATGCAGAATCATATTAATATTAAAATGACTTTAATGTTACAATGTCCATTTCTTGACTGACTTTATGATGAGTAAAGTTAAAACTTTTTTTTTGGCCAAGACCAGGGTCACAAGATTGGGTCATAGTCTTAGTTGATGTTGAACTCTAATGGTGCAAATTCCTAAACAAATTTGCAGTTAATCAAATTACTTAAAACCGCTTGACATGGAGTGAACCAGGGGCTTTTGGAGCCTCTGGGTTTGCAGTTGCCCATTTTGCTTGGCTAGACCCGTACTGTTGACTGACTGGCTGAAGGACTACATCCTCTGCATGGCAGAGATGTTTATGTCAAAACCCATTAAATTATCATTTGAATATCGCCCTAGTGGCTTTGACGTACTCAGTTTTTCATGTCAATGCCAGGTACTGTTCTTTAAGGTTATACTGTAGTTTATACAAGATGTGCCTCTCCCCTCTGTGCACAGGTTCACGAACGACATCTGGTGGTCAGTACTTGTCAATGCAGAACAATTGGGTTTACATATTGCCCTGAGGGCAGAGATTTCCACATATTTAGCAATGTGGTCGGATCACTATCTTTGGTTCTGCGGCCGGGAATATCAGACACGCAGATCTATATTTGTAACTTGTCAATTGTCAAAATAGGCTTCTTCTTTTTTTATGTATGTAATTTCCGTTGTCTGATAGCAACTGCTGTAAAACATGGATGTTTTGACTTGTTTCTTAATTGCTGGGGCAAAAATCAATCGACCAATCAGTCAATCAAATTTTACAATAGTCACAGAAATTGCTTGACATGAAATCTGTTGTTTTGGCTAAGCCTTTCTTATGTCAAAGTTCGAGTGGACACACGAAATCCCTCAACCTCTAACTCAAAATTCACTGCCGTGACCCGGATTCGAACCGGGGTTGCTGCGGCCACAACGCAGAGTACTAACCACTATACGATCACGGCAAGCTATACCCTGCAGAAGTGACGAAGCAATCACCAGTTTATACGGTGACTCTGGCTGATTTAATCTCTGGTTTAAATCACTGTAGCCTAGGCTACATCCATGCAACTAGCTCAGTGGAGAGGAGACATTACATTGAGGTTATGTATGGGCTCATTATGAATTATTATCCAATATAGATGATGCAGGGAGTGAGAGAGTTAGATAAAACTATAGAAAGGGTTGCCTGTCATTACGTTTTTCATCATCACCGTTGCCTATACCGCCACCTCGTTTCTATATACCTATATATACAATGTTGTAAAGTGAATAGCTTTTATTTAGTCGCCTAGGGCCTAATTGGCCTAGGCTATACACGTTGTGTGTAATGTAAACTGCAAGGCTCGCAGGAACCCTCTAAAGGTAGAAATGGTAGGCTATTACTTATGTCTGGTAACAGGACTAGTAGTGATAAAGACCTATTCTGTGGTCTAAGTATTGTTTACGTTTACAATGAGGAAAGGCAGTCATGATGGCCAGCCGTGATCGTATAGTGGTTAGTACTCTGCGTTGTGGCCGCAGCAACCCCGGTTCGAATCCGGGTCACGGCATCGTGATGTCGATTTTGAAACAAATGTTAGGAGACTCTAATGGGGTACCTCGTGGACAAGTTTAACACATCCATAAAACTGTCACATTGGTAAGCTGATTGCAGGTATTACACTGAGACTACATTTGGACTTGTCATCAATACTTTTAGGCTATAGATAGTGCAGGCAGGGAGACAGATACAACTATAGAAAAGGTGGCCAGTCATTGCATTCTTCATCATCACTATAACCTATACCGCCACCTTGGTTAGGCTATTCCTCGCAATGCAGAAAACAAGTCTCGCAGGTGGGCCACCCTCTAAAGGTAGAGAACTATATGAATTCTGTACAGGGGCATAGGAGAGACTTTGAACCTGGGGGGACGCTGAAATGCTAGGGCGGTTCAGGGGCATGCCCCCCGTTTTTTTTTTTTTAAATAAAGCACTTAAATGCTCATTTCTAATGACTTTTGAAAACAGAATGTATTAAGTGTGGCTGAAAGAGGGTCTTTGTAGTGACAGTAGATGAAGAATAGACTGGAGAGGGAGAGGGTCAGAGAGACGGAATATAATATAACTAGAACAAAACCGACTACATACCATGAAAAACATGGAACAGCTGCTAGTTACAGTAGCTAGCCACAGTACAAATGTATTTAGTTATCCTAATGTTACACTTGTGAGCTGTCTGTGATATTTCCTGTCTCACTTGGCCCTTACTCTCCCTGCAACAAATGTTTGTGAACACAGAACTGTCTTCAATGCAAATTCTGATGACATGTCGTTGGCCGAACAAAGTATTTTTACTACGTGAGTTTTAGAATATAGCCTACTATGTCTAGTAGCTATCCATACAACTTACACGCTCGTCCTCCACAGTTCTTTCCTGCTCCTGTGACCTCTGTCCTCTTCCTCTAATACTGTAGGATCCTCGTTTCTGTGTGACAATTGACTACTTTTTAATTGTTTATGGACACGTAGCAGAGACACACCTCAGGACACACGTTTCTTAAAAAGTGGCCCAGGAGTTTGTCCCTGGTCAGCCCACTCTCCAAACAAAGCATTTGTCAGGGGCTCTGGGGCATTTATTCCTGTATTCTTGAGAATTTTATGCAAGTAGAGTATATAACTAAATGAGCCTTTAAAATTCTAAAACTAGTAACACTGTTTAACCCTCCTATGGTAAAGAAATCAACTCAGCTGAGCCCTTGATTACAATAAATAAATAAATAAATAAGCCATATCATCATGAATCTTACATAAACTGGTGCTTTGGCCTGTGCTGGCTTTGACTCTGCTCTTGCCCTCATCTCTGCTGTCTGTCTCATGTTCACCATGTCAGCGCTAGTACTGGTGCTGCTGGTCAGTGGCAGGTAGAGTACTAATCTTTACTCAAGAAAAAGTACAATTACTCCCATAAAAAGTTAGAGGAAAAAATTACAAACCTACTCAAGTAAAAGTGTAATAATATA
>NC_060158.1:13209262-13251342 GCF_021292245.1 Micropterus dolomieu | reverse complement strand
ATTTTCCTTTTTTTTTTATGGACATGTAGCAAACCTAACCACTTGCTTTGCAATAGCACAGAAAGCCAATACAATCTGATTATTCCTAAATAATCTTCACAACGCAAACAATTATTGTGGCAGTAACACAGGAGCAGCTCCTTGTTGAAGCAGGTAAACCTACATACAGAGAAAGCTGTGCTTCATGCCTAAAGGCCAACAGGAGTGTTTTATCCACCCATATTTTCTCTCTCTTTCTGCATCTCAAAAATGAATGTTTCCAGAATAAATAACAGCTGGTAGCTGCTGAGTGAAGCCAAGATTAGTTTCACCGGACACATTCTGTTTATGGACTCACCGTAGGATATCGCTATAAAACAAATGGTAACCAAAGTGGGGGTAAAAAGGCTAATATCCATCAAAAGAAAGCGATGCTCTTTTCAACAACAGGATATAGGATACTGTTAATATATCAGAATCAATCGATCATCTAACTTTTGTTACAGTGTGAAGAAGTCTACGTTTGCTATGCAGAGAGTAAATACGTGTGTAATACGCTGTTAAAGGAAAGTGAAAGTATTTATTTGCCGGCTTGTTAAAGAGCGACGCAGGCTGCTTTCCAACACGGCCACCAGTGCCATGGTGCGCGCTGGATTTCAGTTATATTATTAGAACAATAAAGCCTTAAACTGAAAAAACATTTGCCTGATTTTCTAAATGTTTGCATCTGCCCAGCTCTGTGACTGTGACAAGCGCCTGACAAGCGCTTTACTGCGTAACTGCGCGCGCGCGCGCGCACAGCCTGGATCATTTCGGGTTAATGAAGCAAATGCAGATTACAGAAGTTATGAAGGTATGAATGGAAAATGGAACGTTCTAAAAAAAAAAGTAGATTAGTAGAAAAAGTAGATTACTGACCTACAGAAAATACTGGAGTAAAGAGTAAAAGTACAGTTTTAAAAAAGGAACGTGAAAAGGTGGCAATAACTTATTTTATTTTATTTATTTATTTTTCAAATTTGCATAATTTGTTACTACCCACCCTGCAGCAGGAGTCCTCACTGCTGTCTTTAGGTAGGCTATAAGTAACAGCAGCACAAAAGAAACATAATATTGAGGCACTTTGCTGCACATGCCTGGAGCGAAGTCGTTTTTTTTCTCCCTTAACTTTTCAGCACCACCTTTGCCTTGTGTCACATGTTTTCTGTAGGCATACATGATTTTTGTCCGCGTTTCAACCGTTGAATCATGTCTGATGCGGAGTGTGTGATTGATTAATTGATTGACTAGTCATTCAAACCGCCAGGCTATGAGCCAACTCCGAAATCGTCGGGGAAAAGTGGGGGGGGGGGGGAACGAAACAGACAAAACATAGACTACTCCTACTCGTATGATTCTGTACAGTGTAACACCTATACTAGTGAATTGATGAACATATATTCTGTACGGTAAGCTTTGTTTAGGGTGAAGTGTAATGAGACGTGATGGCCAGCCGTGATCGTATAGTGGTTAGTACTCTGCGTTGTGGCCGCAGCAACCCCGGTTCGAATCCGGGTCACGGCAATCTCTTCTCTAGCTGTCTTGAAAAAGTGATGGCACACAGACAATGAAGGAGGGCTACTCTGAATTAAATGTGTTTTAATGACAGTCAAAATAAATACAGAGGAGGAAAAATGTGCAACATAGCTGTTCACAGTATTTATCATACAGCAGAATAACAATATTGTTAGTAGCATATAGCTTAGTGGTTAGTAAGCTACTCTGCTTTGAGGCCGCAGCAACCCTGGTTTGGGTCAGGGCAGCTGGTGGCTATTTTATTGCTAAGCAAAAGAGATGACCAGGTCTGATAGTTTGTTACTATCAAATGGTTAAGGGCCCAGCTCACGCACAAGTTTAATAGCCCAGGCCTACATCTCTTTATACTAGCCATATAATATTGTACACTTCAGTTTCACATTTCAGTGTTTAGACTTATTTTTGGGGCATGTATCCTCTGTATTTATATTGACTGTTATTGAACCACGTTTAGTTTTCGTAGCTCTTTTTCATTATCTGTGTGGGTAGGCTATGTGAAATCTCCCTTTTGAAATATGTAGAGAGCTTACCCTACAGAATACATGTCTATCAATTCACTAGTAGCCTATAGATTTTACACCAGAATTTAAATCTACCTTTTCTACCTTTAGAGGGTAGCCTACCTGCGAGACTTGTTTTCTACATTTCACGCGACTTGTAGGCCCTAGGAAAAGCTGTAGCCTGTGTTTGATCTCTATATAACGTGTCTGGTTTGCTTTAGCGGTATATACAACATTGCAAGGTATAGCCTATAGAACAGAAGTGGTGGAGACTACAGTGATGATGAAGAATGCAATTAATGAAAACCTTAGTTTTATCAAACTCTCTACCTGCCTGCACCATCACGAGATTATTTTATTATATTATTGATCATGAGGACAAACACAGCGTCAGTGCAATGCCTCCTATGAGTTCTCCAGTCTCCGGTGAAACAGTTTCATCGATGTATTAAACTTGTCCGTGAGGCACCCCATTAAAGTCTCCATATCTTTGTTTTAAAATTGACAACACCCTGCCGTGACCCGGATTCGAACCGGGGTTGCTGCGACCACAACGCAGAGTACTAACCACTATACGATCACGGCTGGCCATCATGTCTGCGTGGGTCTTTCAGTGATGTAAAGACAGTTTAGCTTAGAATAGATGTTATCGATTTTACCCTATATGACACACAACAGAGTTTTTATCCTTTTCTACCTTATTATATGTAATGTATTCTACATTTCACAGTAGTAGGCCCTTATGTAATGTAAAAGCTGTAGGTCTGTGTTTACTTTAACACTGCAACTGCAACCCTTTCTACTGCTCTGATTATCTGTTATAATTAAATAATTAAATAATAATTAAAATGCTGTAAGCTATTATATTATATTTATAATGATTACATAGGCCTAAATAGCCCATATTATTGTTAAAAATGCTAAATAGCCCATATCATGAGATGAAAGTTAGGGCCATTAGGCACCCCTCATATGTTTTGACAGAAAGCTTCTATATTGGTGATACAATTTCATTGATATTTTATTGATATTTCATTATATATATATATATATTTTTCTTCATATTCAATTACTACGAAAATGTCTTCAGATGTATTTAATGTTTTGCAAATTTACAATAAAGATGATCGGTTATAACATTTTCATACGTATTATATGGGCCAATGTACAGGCCAAAATGTCGCTGTAAAAATATAGTTTATATGTGAAAATTACAATATTTAAATGTAGTACAAAAATACTGTAAATGTACAGGAATTTACTGTCTACCACGTTGCAGTAATAAAACAGTTAAATTGATGAACTACAAGTAATCACTGTGGTTGGTATACAGCACCATACAGTAATTTTTGCAATAAAATATTGTTGTTTTACAGTAATGTTGTTGTTGGGTTACTATGAAAACACAGCGCATTTGCTGTAATATAACTGTAAATTGCTGTAATTACAATTTTTATTACAATATCACATTGTAATTATACAGTATTATTGTGTCTGGTTACTGTAGAAATACAATATAGTAGCCTACTGTGATTTTCATTTAGCCTATATTACTTTAAAATAATTACTGTATAGCCTACTGTAGGTGAATTTTTGTACAATTAGCCAAGAATTTAGTGTAAAAAATAAAGGGAACACTTAAACAACACAATGTAACTCCAAGTCAATCACACTCCTGTGAAATCAAACTGTCCACTTAGGAAGCAACACTGATTGACAATCAATTTCACATGCTGTTGTGCAAATGGAATAGACAACAGGTGGAAATTATGGGCAATTAGCAAGACACCCCCAATAAAGGATTGGTTCTGCAGGTGGCGACCACAGACCACTTCTCAGTTCCGATGTTTTGGTCACTTTTGAATGCTGGCGGTGCTTTCACTCTAGTGGTAGCATGAGACAGAGTCTACAACCCACACAAGTGGCTCAGGTAGTGCAGCTCATCCAGGATGGCACATCAATGCGAGCTGTGGTAAGAAGGTTTGCTGTGTCTGTCAGCGTAGTGTCCAGAGCATGGAGGCGCTACCAGGAGACAGGCCAGTACATCAGGAGACGTGGAGAAGGCCGTAGGAGGGCAACGACCCAGCAGCAGGACCGCTACCCCCGCCTTTGTGCGAGGAGGAGCAGGAGGAGCACTGCCAGAGCCCTGCAAAATGACCTCCAGCAGGCCACAAATGTGCATGTGTCTGCTCAAATGGTCTGAAACAGACTCCAGGAGGGTGGTATGAGGGCCCGACGTCCACAGGTGGGGGTTGGGCTTACAGCCCAACACCGTGCAGGACGTTTGGCATTTGCCAGAGAACACCAAGATTGGCAAATTCGCCTCTGGGGCCCTGTGCTCTTCATAGATGAAAGCAGGTTCACACTGAGCACATGTGACAGACGTGAGAGAGTCTGGAGACGCCGTGGAGAACGTTCTGCTGCCTGCAACATCCTCCAGCATGACCAGTTTGGCGGTGGGTCAGTAATGGTGTGGGGTGGCATTTCTTTGGGGGGCTGCACAGCCCTCCATGTGCTCACCAGAGGTAGCCTGACTGCCATTAGGTACCGAGATGAGATCCTCAGACCCCTTGTGAGACCATATGCTGGTGCGGTTGGCCCTGGGTTCCTCCTAATGCAAGACAATGCCAGACCTCATGTGGCTGGAGTGTGTCAGCAGTTCCTGCAAGAGGAAGGCATTGATGCTATGGACTGGCCCGCCCGTTCCCCAGACCTGAATCCAATTGAGCACATCTGGGACATCATGTCTAGCTCCATCCACAAACGCCACGTTGCACCACAGACTGTACAGGAGTTGGATGCTTTAGTCCAGGTCTGGGAGGAGATCCCTCAGGAGACCATCCGCCACCTCATCAGGAGCATGCCCAGGCGTTGTAGGGAGGTCATACAGGCACGTGGAGGCCACACACACTACTGAGCCTCATTTTGACTTGTTTTAAGGACATTACATCAAAGTTGGATCGGCCTGTAGTGTGGTTTTCCACTTTGATTTTGAGTGTGACTCCAAATCCAGACCTCCATGGGTTGATAAATTTTATTTCCATTGATAATTTTTGTGTGTTTTTGTTTCAGCACATTCAACTATGTAAAGGAGTATTTAATGAGATTATTTCATTCATTCAGATCTAGGATGTGTTATTTTAGTTTAGCAGTGTTAGCAGTGTTTTTGAGCAGTATATTTTACAGCTATTGCTTCAATGGGAAATCTCTCCAGTGAGCCAGTTGTATGGGAGTAGGCCTACTAAACTTGGTCGTGAGCGGGCCCAATAGAGCCTCCTTGCATTTGTTTTAAAAGGCATTTCGTTGCATTTCCTCCTCTGTATTTATTTTGACTGTCATTGAAACACATTTAATGCAGAGTAGCTCTCCTTCATTGTCTGTGTGCCATCATTTTTCAAAAATACCCGGGGCAGAGATTGCCGTGACCCGGATTCGAACCGGGGTTGCTGCGGCCACAACGCAGAGTACTAACCACTATACGATCACGGCTGGCCATCGTGTCCGCTGATGTAACTAATTAACGTAAACAAACTGTAGACCAAATAGCCTCACGTATAAACAACATGAACATAGGCTATATAACAACAAACAGGCGACCATACGTAATCTACAAAAAAGCTGCATGTTTACTTTAGGACTTAGAAGCAAGGTAGAGTATAGGCAACAGTGATGATGAAGCAGGGTTCGAGTTACGTGGGAGCCAGTGGGAGCTCAGCTCCCATAAGGACGGTCTGAGCTCCCATGGAAGCAGTAAAATCAACAACCATTAATTTGAATCACAAATAATGTATTTTTCATTGTAATTAGTAGGTATGACTGCCTGGGTGGCTGCACTTTTCCACCATTAGCTACTATCGTGCGCACTGTTTTGACTGAACAGGTTGAGGCCGCGACCCGCGAAAATGAACTCAGTTGTATTGTAGCCTACTGTATTAGGCTACTCTGTATTGACTGCAACCTATTTTTCAGGCGATTGTCACTTAACGGATTGCCTAGTGTGAGTAGACCTACACCCTGTTGCAAAATCAAAGACATCTGGGGCAAGTAGTAGACTGCGGTGTGTGTGTATGTGCGTTGGCGTGTGTGTGTGAGAGAGAAATGTTGAATCACGTAATAAGCAATGATCTCTCTCTCCAGCCCCCCGGTAACGTTAGGTAGTAGCCCATGTTAGAGCCCCCGACGAAACTGAGATTATAACTCGAACGGTGTGATGAAGAATGCAATGACTGGCAACCTATTCTATAGTTTTATGTATCTCTTTCCCTCACTGCATTATCTGTAACTTGTGAGAAAACTGCGACTAAAGTCTCTTTGTATGTTTTTTAAAATTGACACCACGCTGCCGTGACCCGGATTCGAACCGGGGTTCCTGCGGCCACAACGCAGAGTACTAACCACTACACGATCACGGCAAGGTATCGCTTTAGGTTCACACACCTTTAAGGCTATGTTGAGAAAGTAGAAAAAAATGCTTGTACGCGACTGTGTGAACTGATTTAGATTATAAAAACAACAACAACAATAATAACTGAAGTTTCTGCATGACCATTCTCCTCCCTGTGTTAGGAGATAAGATGGAGATAATTAAAAAGAGCAGCTGTCCTTGTTATTTTTACATCTGGGTCCAATTCCACAGTAAAACGACCATGACTCATAATTAGATTTGTAGGGACTGTGTTCTTCAAAATGGAAATTGTGTTAGTGATGGTATAACAAAACAATTTAGAATTGTCAGGGTGCCATTTAGTAATGTTAAGACAAGTGGAACCGAGCAAAAGTACAGAGTAATTACATTTGTGGACAATCTAAGATGGAAAAATGATGTTCAATTCAACAAATAAGTCACTTCCTTATCTGAAAGGTAAACATGTAGAAAACATGTTTACATGTTAACTGTCATGTGGATGGGATTTAACTTGTATAATGATAACTTTTGTATATATCTTAAATATATGCCAATAAAGCACCTTCAAATGAACTCACTTGTGATGCCCACACAGCTGTGAACAAAACCTTTGACTCAGGGGTGAGAGTGAAAATACAATGACACAATTAGTACACTGCAGGCAATACAAGCCTCCTTTAACTGTACAACACAGTTAATATCTGCCATTTTGGAATAAAAAGATTAATTGGCTTAATATTTATGGATTTAAAAAAAAAAAAAGTTGGGGGGAGTTGGTTAGATTAGGACTAACTATGGTTGTTATTAAATTTAATTTCACACAATCCCAAGCAAACAGGCAGGGAAGACAATTTAAGCTTAACAGACCGAGGTTATCTTACTATATTTACATTAAACATTGTCACATATAATATGTGACATATTATATAATATACCTAAAGGTAGGACCCAAATCAAGTTTTACCTTAACCTGCATCCAGTTTTATAATCCCTGTTTTTAATCTGCAGCTGGATACACAGTTCCTAGAAATGTGTGTGTGTGTATGCTCTTGTGTTTGTGTATTTAGACCTGTATTTATGTGTGCACTTTAGAGTTGCATGTTTCTGCATCAGATCAATATTTCTGTCAAAATCCAAGCAGTGAAATTACATCTTTAAGCATATTTATGGTAAGGAAGTCATCACAGTTTGTGTAGTAGTTTCCATGTATACATACATTATCTAAAATAATTAAAACAATTAAATGTCTGTGAAGATTCTCAGTCATCCAGGTCATAGTTATCCAACAAAGGTTAAAGTCAAGGGCAACTGGGCTTGGTTGAAGATACTGGAAGACATTTGCTTCATCCAAGGGACTTCTTCCATTCTCAAACTTTCATCCCTCATCCAAGGGACTTCTTCAGTTCGAGAACAGAAGAAGTCCCTTTCCAGTATCTTCAACCAAGTCCAGTTGCCCTTGACTTTAACCTTCTTTGGATAAAACAATTAAAATATTATTATAAACAATTGTGAAAAGAAGAAATAACAGCTAGCCTACTTCGTTTCTGTTTGTATCAATATGAAGTGGGCTGTTATAATTAGTTTGGTAGTTCAATCACTAATTATTTGTATCAGTCTTTACATGTTGCAGTATACTAAACACACAGCAGATGACGCCACGGTTCTGTTTACGAGGCTTCTTGAGCTGTAAAAGAAAAAAGCTTTTATTTTGACATTTGCTGTACCGGAAGTTTGAGAACGTGGCGTTGCGTCGTGTTTAACAGGCCAGCGGCAAACCTCAATGTGTGTGTGTGTAACCGTTGAATCACAGTTACTGTAAAAGAGAGAGACAGTATTTAAGTTACTAATGTAGCGTTTGCACCCTTTAACAGGTTTATGACAGCGAGCTGAAGCTAGTGAACTTTGTGTGACTTAACCGTCTGCCGGTGGAAATGATCGCGTAATTTAAGGTCAGTCTTTTGATGTTTAAGTTGCTTTGTCAAGAATCTTGCTCGACTCGTCCTAACAAGTCAGTGTCAAGCCCTTCAACTTAAGTTAACTTAGCTAACTTTACGGTAAAGCTAATGTCAGTTGCAGTTATAAAATGTTCTGTTCGTTAAATGTTCTTAACGTTAATGTTGCTGACATGTTAAACATCTAGGATAAACGAAAAACATGGTTGAGTGAAAATAAGTTGCTGTTCAAATTTTTTCAGGCTTTTCTAGTCCCACGATGAATCAGAGGGATGTGTCTTCTCAGTTGGCACATAACCACATGCTGTTAAATGTTTGTATTTTTCCACCGCCGCCAAAACAACGAAAAAATGTTTTACTAATGAAAATAAATGAGATCACAGGCTGTGTCAAAAGTAGCATTGAAATATAAGTAACACTAGTTTTTATTGAAATTTAAGTAGTTCAAGTCCAGTGAAAAACCTTAAATGATACAAAATTAAGAAAAGTTTAAAGTAAAAATCGTTACCTCACTAAAACTGGGACATTTTTAGGTATATAATTAACAATCAAATGAAAGAGTTTTGTTCATTATTTCGCTGTGTCTTCCTTTATTAGTATTATATAAAAAATAAACAATATTGTACAAACAAAGCTTCTGAGGGTGGATTACCACAGGTTGTTCCAAGGTGTTTGCAAATTGGGACAGCAGTATCATCTTTCATGGCTTAATTCACTTCCATTGCTGCAGAATAACTTGAAGTTAACTAATTAGCTGATCCCTCAAAAAAGGTCTCTCTCAGTTTTGCTGACCTAAACTTTGTCTTTACCTTCTTTGGTTATTCTGAAGTAAATGAAGCCTTGAATGTTGATGCAAAAACAAATTTTTACAGCTTTCCCAGTTTGTATACCTTGGCACAGGCTGTGTTAATACACCCTCAGATGCTAAAAAGGCAGTTAATGAATGAAGACAGACCAGTTGTTCTCTTAAATTTAATTGTTAATTTTACACCTGAAAATGTCCCTGTTTTGGTGACGTAAACGTTTTTAACTTTTGTATAATTTAATGTATTTCACTGGACTTGAAACTACTTATATTTCAATAAAAACTAAAAAGAAATGTGGGTGTTCTAAAACTTCTGACCAGTACAATATTGTCTGGTTCTGGTTGTGAATGACTACTTTTCTCACAAACCCGCCTAAACCTAGTAAATCTTGGCTGGTGACAATTAAGCGGCATGTCATCCATTTTAAGAGTTCACCTTCTTCCTGTGTCACAGAACAGCCCAGTAAACACTTGTGGACATGTGCTGCTCTGTTTGGGATTTCAATAAAGTCAGAGGCTGCTTCATTTGCAATGAAAATGCACATGACTGTGCAGCCTAAAGGTGCAAAATTGTGTAGCTGAAGATGGACATTTTGCATAGAACTTGCAACAAAAAAATGAGAAGTCATTAAAGTGGCAGAACTGTCCCGAGGCACACAAATAACATGTGAATTCCCAAAATTACTTTCATTACTCTAATAAGTGTGTTACTTCTCTTAACCACTTCCATTGTGGAAGCAGCCTTCTTCCATACGTTTGTTTGCCAGCAACGGCTTGGTGAAAATTACTGTCGGCTACATCAAAGCTGCTTCCTCTCTGAAAATACTGAAGACAAGATTGTTTGTTAAAGGTCTCTGGATGTCTGCATGGAGGCTACCTCCTCAAAGCTCAACTCCCCCACTCAAGTCTCAACTAGATTATAGTGAGGTATATTGACGGTAGTTAATCCACTCAGGTTTGTTTTTTCAGTGAAATCTTTGTAAACAATGTGAATGGCTTTTTTTAAAAAACATTTAACTGTAATGTTTATTAAGTTTTTGTTCATATCTTTATTAAAAGAAGAGCCAACAAAGGAAGAACTACATTCACTGCTTTTGAATTTCTAGATGGATTCTCTTTGTTTTTCTCCTTCTGTCTCTCTTAGTGTCGTATGCATGACATATGCATTTTATTAACTGTTTGAGTATGTGTGTATGTAAGAGACTGCCCTGCCAGTTTATTTGCGTGAGATGGTTAATAAAACTAGTATGATGATGGACATTGGTCCAGTTTATGAGAAGTGAATACACACACACACACACACACACACACACACACACACACACACACACACACACACACACACACACACACACACACACACACACACACCCCTATATGCAGTTTCCAGAATTAGGGGCTTTCAGGGAACACATTTGTGTGCGCGCGTCTGAGTGTTTCCGTGACACAGCAGGGTGGTTAGTCAGAGGCTGGAATGGCCTGAAGATTGACAGAGAGAAAGCAAGCAAGCGTGTCCAAGGTAGAGAAAGAAGAGAAAATGGCCAAACTGAGAAGGGGACAAAAAGGAGAGAACAGGGAGGTGAGATGAGAGAGAGAAGAGAGGATAGTTGAAAGACATGAAAGAGAAATGTTGAGAAAAGGAGCCCAGGAGCGCAGTTCCTTGAGTTTTGCCTGTAGCTGCAACTAATGCAAGTCAGATGTTTATTATTGGATCTGTCTGACCCAGATAGATATAGATATATATAGGTTAATTGATAAGGATTTAAAGTAGTACTCAATGTTGATAATACCCGAACAAGGGTATGTGTACCACAGGTGGTTGCAGTTACCAAGAAAGTGTCTCTGCAAAATGAAGATAGAGAGAGATAGAGAGATATATATATATATATATAAAATACCTTTTTATAGATACCTGATGCTTTATGCATAATATTGAAGTTCCATCTTTTGAACAAAGGCCACTGTGCTTCAAGGGAATATGTTTACAGATTTTTAAATATATAATAATAATAATATAACCAAAATATAAAATTAATTTTTTTTTTTACACACCGGTTGGAGTTGACAATCTTTTTTCAGCCCTGAGCAGTATCAGCAGGTATTATTTATTTTTTTTATTCCTTTTTTACGCTGCATACACACCCATCTAAAAGTTATGGGTTAACGGTTGAAACGTCCGGCTCCTGTCCTGTTCAAGTGGTGTGAATGCTCACTTATAATGAATCATAATCAGTGACAGAACGGATCAATTTCAATCAAGAAATTGCTCACAAATTAGGACAGCTGCAGTGTTTTCTTCTTCCTCTTTAGGTACAGTCATGGTAACTTGGTCTTCCCATCACTGATTCTGATGACAGAACTGGTTTACTGCACGAGTGACCAAACCCTAACATCTGCTGGGCGTGCGTGTGTGTGTGTGTGCGTGCGTGTGTGTTGAGGCAGAAGTTTACAGATGTCTTTCTCTCTGCACGTGTCCACACAAGTGTGGATGTGTGTCTTGGCATACATCTGGAGGAAGTTGTGGGTGAAGACATTTTTCTGTGTGTGTTGTGTGTAATGATTTAAGTGAGACCCGAGAATCTGCGGGGGTTTTGTTTAGCAGAGTTTGCTATAATTCACAAATTGGATTGCTCAATCTCTATTTTAGTCATTGGGTAAAATTGACCTCGGATGAGATCAGCATCTGGTTTGGGAATCTTTTGTGAGTCACGTTAAAAATATGAAATCTTTGAACAATCATCGCAGCTCCTTCTGTCATTGTCGTCATAAACATTGTCATGATTTGAACCTCTTTAATTCTAATAAGGGTGGGTGATATGTCTAAAATCTTCTATCACATTATGTTCATTTATTGATATATGAAAATGCTTTATAGATAAAAAAATTTTTTTGGATAATTGCGTGAACTGAATACTTGAATAAACAAGGAACTGACATTTACATCTTAGATTTGCACCATTTCCTGCTATTACTTAACATAACCACAGATATTGCATGGATAGATACCTAAGTACAAATTGTATTCGAAAAAGTTTCTGACAGTTCACAACAATTTAGGAAAATGATCTCATATCAATGCACTTTGTGTGTGTGTATGTTTCTGGCAGTGTTTGTGATGGCAGAGCTCCCGTCTGGACTGCTGGAGGCATGTGTAGTGGTCGGTGCCCCCAGTGATAAGCTTCGAGACATATACCAGGTACACACACACACACACACACACACATAAATACATACTCAAAGACTGTCACCTAAAAAAAGTCACACAAAGTATGCAAACAAAGAAATGCATGCTTCATGTGTCAACATATGGATAATCTGAATTTCAGTGACATCTGACACATTCCTGAGCTATCTGAATCACTGCTCCATACTTTAGCCCTGCTGTATATCAGTGTACCCTTAAAGATTGCAGGATAGGAAGTGCATGTGATGTTGCTTCTCTGTAAGTGAGTGTTGTAATCACAAAAAAAAGAGTTCATATGTATGCAGAGTTCACAACAGTGGAGACATGTAGGTAAAAATAGTATAACATGAACAAAGGTTTAAGATATACAGTTTACAACAGGTAGTCCCAGCCTAGATGTGGTTGGTCAGATGCATTAAAAATGTTGTCACAATAACAAAGAGGCCAGTTGGTTAGCCATCTTTGTAATTTTTTTGTCCTTTTTGAATTTTAAATGATTTTATTTGTAGTGTGATAATAGCAACAATGTCTTAATATACAGTCATGGTTCAATATACAAAACTACAATTTCTTCTACTTAGGCTGAATTCAGACCAAATTAGCTGCAGGGTTTTGCAGTGGCATGGGGATGTCCCTCTCCTCATTCACTCTCGGAGGCTTGTCTCCACTCACTCACTCACTCACTCACTCAAACTAATGAACCAAAGGAATCTCCTTGGTATTGCAATTTAAAAACAAAGCGAGGACACAACTGGGAGAGCATCAGTTTGGTCCAGGATAGTGCCTAGCTTTAGTGATATTTCAGACTGACTGTGGAGCACTGTGGCCGGATTGGCCACCGCAGCATGAGATCTGGTTACATCCCTGCGGATTCAGAATCAATTAAAGGATCTGTGTTTTCGCCGTGGTACCTGGTTTGGTCTGAATTCAGCCTTATGCCTCACAGCTTCACATTTATTTATTTATATATATATATATTTACTTGACATTTTATCCAAAAGTAACTGAATTGATGTTACAGCTTTGAAAGCAATTTATTAAGACATCAGAATAGATTTTACGTTGGGTGACTTGGTTGCCAAACCTATTACCCTAAATATTTCCAAACTGTGTCATAGCTTCATCAGCAGAGTAGGTTAAATGAGCTCCCCCCGCTGGAAGCTGAGGTGCTGCAGGTCCATGCCCCACCCTTTGTTTCCAAGGAGACCAATTCCAGCCAGTCGATTGGTCCATCTTTCAGTCGTGTCCAGAGGAGGAAGAGCTTCATCAAGAAGGTAAACAAAATATTTTTCAATGTGATTGCTGTTGGGCTTAGCAAGGTACATTTCTATTTCTAGTATCCTATGTTTATCTTATTTAACCATTTTAATTATACTTCATTCTTTCTCCACCTCGTTTTAGTGTTAACTCACTTGCCTACTTGAATCGGCTCCGTTTGCTTCTAAGTCTGTTTCACATACCCTGTCACAGCTGTGAAAATAAAAGGGTTTAATTTTTCTTTTGTGAGACTGAAAATTATGAGCATAAAGTTTGGTAGGCTTCCTGAAATTATTAGGTTTAATATGAATGTGTTTATTTTAGGTTAGTATGTATCTTGTAGCTTATTATAGAGACTGGTCATGTAGCGCCCCACCTTTTGCTATATGGGCGCAGGTAATGTGGTGAGTTTACAGTAAATGTAATAGTCTTTTGACCACTATATGTGCATCTTTCATTGCATGAATGGATTTTCATTCTGTTAATTTAGACAATGTTTGGATCACTTTTGAGTGTGTTAAATAAATGAATCTGATTTTTGAAGAGACAAGAAGTTCTTAAAAGTGAGGTGGAACAACCACTTATTCAGTGCCTGAGGCTTTTAATGTGGAAATGCCGACACACAACCGAGCTGAAAGAATAAGGCTAATATTTTCATACGTGCCATAAGAACACATTAAATGAACATGTTAATTTTATGGACTGCACCTATCCATTCAGGCCTTCACACTGCTGGCATTTTTCTGTCTTCCTGCATGTGTCAGCAGTAGCTGTGCTACTTTGGCTTTGTGTAATGTTTACTGTTTGTAAACTGTAATGTTTGCTGTTTGTAAAGAAAATTCTGCTCTTCATGTCTGTGATTGGTCACAGCCTCTTTTATGCGAATGCGCTCCTGGCTGGATTGGGAAACCCTGGGTTGAATTACCGAGTTGATAACCAGCTTTGTGTGACCGCTTATCCCGATCTCAATTGATAGGAATAGTGAAGCCAGATAATGAAAAGAGATCCTGGATATGTCAAACTCGCTTCCTGTTAAAGTCTATCTGCAGGAAACGCTGACATTTGTTGTTTTTCTGTTTGTTTGCAGAAGCGGAGAGATCGTCCTGCAGAGGTTTTGCCTAATGGAGAAACAACAGAGGACATCAGTGTTCCAAAGGATCTGGACCTCATTGCCTTGCCACAGCTCTGTTTCCCTGGTATAGTGTGTTTCCTCTGTGACAAACTTAACGTTACCGTTAAGTTTTACATTTGCCTGGTATGCTCTGCTTACTTCTGTAGCGCGTGACATTAGATGTCCAAACCTGGATCTCTACCGATCAAACAGATCACCTGATGTGATTGATGCTGCTGCTCTCTGGTTACAATCATGGATCACTATCTTGCCAGGCTGGCACGAGAACAAATAAAGTCCCTGGAACCCTATCTTGCTAGAAGTCCAAAATGCAGATAATGCATTGTCTTTATTATAATGACAAGCTGTTTTCATTGTTACTACTTCTCCATTTTAATGTGAACAACACTGCAGAACCTGTTTCACCACCCCTCATTGTCACGGCAGTGTTGGATCATGCTTTGTTCTTTGTATCTTGTGCTGCATCTCACATGTTTAGACATTATCACCCACTTATATTTGTTTGCCTGGCACTTGTGTAATTAAGCTCAGAGTTGGTAATATCAGAGTTTCTCAGTCGTTATTAGGACGTGGATGTTGGTTTAAATCAAACTCCTACATGACATGAACCCAACTTAACTGTCTTTAGTGGCATAAAGTATCTTGAGAGACGTCTTGGTTTCCATTGACTAGGTGGTCTCCAGTTAGCCAATGAGCAGAGAGAAGACACTTATCACTTCCTGGTTTTCACTGACCTTTTTGGGAACCGAACCCATGGAGTTGTCCTGCAGTATTACAGAGCTGTACAGGTACACACACACACACACACACACACACACACACACACACACACACACACACACACACACACACACACACACACACACACACACACACACACACACGTTGAATCCAATAAATGCAGACAGTTGTTTCTCATTGGCTGTCTACCCTGTCAGTCCTGTCAGGAAGGTGCTGTCAAGAATGGCTACAGAGGGAATTCATCAAAGTCCCGTCTCTATGCTCCGTTTGCTGTGTGCATCATCTCCAAGTTCCCGTATTACAATGCTCTGAGGGACTGCTTGTCATGGTAATAATTTCCATTAAATACATAAATCTGACCTATTTGAGTTATTTAATGACAAGTTAAACCCTTTCTCTGTATCTCCTGACTCCACCTTCTCAGTCTGGTGGTCCAGTTGCGGCCTGCAAGGCAAGCTGACTTTGAAGAGACAGTAAAAGAATTTTCAGCCAAGCTGTCCCTGGTCCCTTTGCCCCCTCCTGGACAGCTACATGTGGTCAGTCTCTCTCTGTTAAGCCAACTCCTTCTATCTGTATTTGTGTGACCAATTTCCATTTGAAGTGATAGATCTTGACAGTAATGTGTGTTTTCTGTGCATTAGTCCTTCAGCCTCCGTCCCCTCCAAGTGGTTCTTCCATCAAGAGAGGATCAGGACAGCCCTGTCATTGACATCGACCTGCATCTACCTTTCCTCTGTTTCACGCACAAAACGCTGCTCCAGGTAAATGCAGAACACAGAGGTTGGTATGGAATGGCATATACAAGGAGAGGTGATAACATGATTTAAATATATATTTATCTATATATATATATCATTAAAAGGTGCATTTGCTGTTTATTGGCAACTTTTGGAGACAGAAAAAAAGGGACATATAGGCAGGTCCTTCCTGATTGAGTAAATTTGCTTAATTCAGTGTCGCAGATTCAGTTGCACTGCTTCTTGTGGGATTTAATGTAAAGCAGCTGTTCTTAAAGTGGGGTCTTGGGACACATGGGTTTCATATACTTTCTGTGATAAAACATCTAAAAGCAAAACTCCTATCAGATGGTTGACCCTGGGACAAAATCTTATCAAATGTGGCTCCCTAATCTAATTTGTGTCAGTTTAGTGGTCCTTCGTGTGAAAAAGTTCGAGAACCACTGAAGTAAAAAAGCATGTCATAGATCATATCCTAAACAGTAAAAAAACAAAATGTTCATTTAACCCTATGAGGCTGTCCTCTCTCTAGGTGCTGTCCTGCATCCTTCAAGAGCAGAGGCTGGTTTTCTTCTCTGCTGACTGGGCCAGACTCACTCTGGTTGCAGAGAGTTTGCTGTTGTACCTGCAGGTCAGTGGAGGAGGAGCGTTACCTTGAAGAAATGTCCTGAAACTTCCTGCAGCAGCCTTCTCTCATCCATCTTTTCATCTGTCTTCTGTTCCCCTGACATCTCCTTCAGCCTCTGTCCTGGCAGCAGCCCTATGTTCCTGTCTTGGCTCGAGGAATGCTGGACTTTCTCATGGCTCCTACAGCCTTCATGATGGGCTGTCACATCAGTCATTTTGAAGAGGTGGCTGCAGTGAGTACCCCCGTTCACTATAGACTTTGTGTCTTATCAGCATCAAAGATTATGTTTTGTGATTTTGGCTTAAGTTAATATCCAAATAGAGGCCATATTATGATTATGATATAATCTTTTGTTTTTTATTGGATGGAAAAGATTGTTTTACATGTAATATTCTGAACCAGCGTAATTACTAGATAAACAAATATTGCTACAGCTCTGCACTTGTCTTGGCCATTTCCCAGAGAGAGAAAAGCTCATGGCCACATAGTTAACACCAGATTTATCATAAGGTTTGTTTAAATTGCTGGTGTATAATTCAAATGGCTGGTCTTTTTGTAATTATCTTGATTGACATACTCACATAAAATATTTAACAATAACTTTTATGTTCCACTGCATTCATCTTTATTCAGTGTCTTACAGAAGCTTAGTTCACATATTTAACAGTAGCTGTCTGTGAGTGTAACAGAGCAGGGCACAGTCAGACTGTGTTGTAAATGAATTGTGTGTGTGTGTGTGTGTGTGTGTGTGTGTAGGAGACAGAGGAACTAATCTTGGTGAATATTGATGATGGCATCATTCAGTCGTCATGGTCTGAATCCATTGACCTTCCAGCTATCCCTCAGGCTGCAGCTGAGAGCTTTTTGTCAAGGTAACGCCCACACACCACTGTAAAAGTACACAGTTGGCTGTAAATTCTGGTGGTTAATTTTTTGTTTTATGTAAGTGATAGTGTAAAATAAAACCATCAAATACATTGGTTGCCAGGAACACTGTCCCTTGCAGTGTACCGCCATTCTAATGTGCAGAATTTATGTTTATACTAGAAATCATTTTGGTGCCACAACCGGCAGCAGAGCCTCAGCTTGTATCAAACTGGAACAGACTTTAAACTAAATTGAAATATTCCACCAGAATACCTGCTAAATCAAATTGCAAAGGGACAGTTTCAATGATGTAATTAAATAAAGGTCCTGTTAGTCCATTCTTGGAGTCTGTGTGTTTAAGGGCAGAGTGTCTCCAGCTTCACTATGACTTGGAGCTGTGTCACCTCGGAGCGGGAACTGATGTCAATACCCTGCGATGCCAACGCAGAGGCTGGCAGACACGTCTCAACACGCAGATACAGAATATTGCCCTGGAACTTGTCGTCAACCTCTTTAGGTAAGTGCGTGTGTGTGTTGCACATAAAGCTCTTTTTTCACAAATACTTGTGATGCTAGGAAACTGGGATGAACAATTAATCAAAATATTATATATCATTATAAATGTGACATTGTGGTACCCCAGCTTACAAATCATATTTTCCAGACGTAAGGGAACATGCTTGTTTGGTACAGACCCGAGTAAAGATCACATTATCATCATTTTTATATTTTTTCAGTGAAGATGAAGAAATGGTGACTCATTTTGCAATATCTGAAAATAATGGCAATATGATTTATTTATTTATTTATTTATTTATTTATTTATTTGGCATATCATTCAAAGCCTTCCTAGGAAATAAAGTGGTCAGTAGGTATAACACCCTGAGATATGAGACAAATTTAAACATGATAAGGCAACCAATTCTCTTTGTTTCTCTACGTCTTGTCATTTTACATCACTTTGTCAGAGGGGTCCAGGACTTTCTGAATCATGAACACAGAGTTTTTAACAGTGAGGAGTTTCTCAGGACCAGGGAGCCAGCAGACCAGTCCTTTTACCAGAAGGTACACTCGCATTTACATGCACAGACATACGCAATAGCACACACACGGACTCTAACAATCTGCGCTGCATGTTTTTCTTGGTGTCCCCAGGTATTAGAAACTCACATCTTCCACTCATTCTTGCGAGACAGGCTGAACAGGAAACGGGACACCTTCACCCGCATGGAGCAGAACACACGTAACCATGCACACAGGTATTATTGGTGGTATGAGGGGATTTAAAAAAAAAAAAAGTGCAAGCTAAGTGAGATTTCTCACCTCACAACATTTCGGCAGAGAGCTGTGGTAGCCTCTACAGCAGGTAGGTTTTCACTGTATTGGAGTATACAGTATGTAACAATCATTTAATCAGGGCATCTCTTTTAGATCAAGATGTCTGTTGTGAGAGAGACCTGAGTACAGAAAGAAAACTAACATAGCCAGACAAACTTCAGTGCATACCATACAAAGAATGCTTGTTGGAATGAGTGCTTGTTGGAAGGCCAAACACCTTTTGGAAACCCCCTGCTTTTACACTTTTCCAGCTCGGGTTTTGGGTGTCCAAACATTTCTGTAACTCTCCAAAATGAACAATCCGGCATTCACACTTCTTAGAGCGATTGGCCAGCTGTGCGGTGGTGAGGTGGGAGTCCGGGTTTAAAATTTGTTCTCAAGCTCTCCTTTTTCACTTGTTACACAGCAATTTCTATGTTAGTGTGAAGTGCAGCACGGTGAATGCCTTTAAGGAGAGACTGTGAGTAAAGTGTAACAAAGTTGGACAACACGGCGTGCAGACAACTTCTTTTCTAGCATAACCCGGTCCTTAGCCTTCCACTGATTCCAGGGCTGCCCCAAAGTTGTTGTACTTTATTAATTAATAAAGAATATTGACATTAACAGAAAATTGACTGTGTTGATAATAAGTTTTTTTTAGTCACTTTTTCAGCAAAATTGTCAGACATTTGCTGATTAACGCTTCTCAAATGTGAGATTTAGCCCCTTTTTCTTTACCTTTTTACATTCATATTTACTCATTTAGCTGACGCTTTTATCCAAAGCGACTTAGAATTGCTATCTATGTCAGAGGCACGCCTCTGGGATGCATTAGTGGATGTGTCAATGTGGGGGATATTTTTCAGTTTTAAAACAAGCAATTGCAACACATCTTTTATTCACCTAGTAATTATTTGATTGTTCTAGAAAATAATTGGCAGATTAATGGATAATGAAAATAATAGGTTGCATCCTTAAAACCAGAAAAAAACACTACTTTCATTTAAATTTTGTACATTTCCGTGTGTGTGCTGAGAAGGCCAAAAATGCATGCAGTGTAGGAGAAAGAATGAAACACTATCAAAAAGGGAGAAAGGTGATAAACACACCTGTGAAATAACTTGTGTTCATAACAGTGTTTCCTTGACGTGTTTGTAAATAGACAAATAGTCATATAGGTTTATTGCATAGCATGAAACTTAGATTGCCTGAAGGTGATGATATAAACATCGACAAAGATCATAATTAAACCTGCTTAAAACTGCTGTTACGGATGTCTCCCCCCTTGTCAGCATCTGTCTCCTCATTGTCTTTCTACAGGTTTCGTGCGATGACAGAGTCTCCTCGGCGTCCTCCCATGTCTGAACTGTCCAGGACTGGCTACAGTAGCTGCACCAACCCTAATGACAGACTGAGCAAGAGGCTGGGAGCCAGCCTGCCTAACCTGGATCAACCTGCCAACTACACTACGACTGCCATCAGCTCCAACAGATCAGCCTCTCTCAGGAAGATGACTCCTGATATTGGTCAGTACTGATGGAAGAAAGGGGATTAGTGGATTTTGTAAGGAAATCAATCAAGAATTGAACTGTTTTTGATTTCCTCTGTGTCCTTCCAGGGTTGAAGTTTCCTCAGAGGGAAGTGAAGGTTTTCCACCTCCCAGATTTCCCCCCTCCGCTGGCCTATCAGTATGTCCAGAACTATTATTCGAACATGGTTGCTTCCCTGGGGAGGGCTATTAACATGACACCACCCGAAGAGTCTGCCCTGCTGGCCAGGTACTGTAAGAAGAAGAAACCGAGAGAGTGGAGAAAATGTTCTTGTACAAGGAAGTTGGGTTTATAATGTTGTATGTCAAATATTTAATATCTGGGCGGTGTTTGATCTTTAAAACGCTTTTTTTAAATCAAGAAATGTTGCTACAGCATGTTAGTATTTCTGGCACAGTAGAAGATTAATAGAGTTGTGCTCTGATCAGTTTATTTGTGTATGATAGTCTCACTCAGATTCATTTAAAGTTAGACTTCCTGAACCATGATCTGTAGACAATGACTCAAACACTAAACAGAAAAGACATTTTTAAAATAATGTAAATAAAGGATGTAAAATAAAAAGTATCTCGCCGGATTTGCTCTTTTCAGTGTGCTCATGTTTGTTTTAGCTTCTGTTTAAACTGCAAATCTGTGATGGTAAATCAACTCAGCTTTTCTATCAGATTTCCTGCTGAGTCTTCAATCAATTTAACGTTCATACTGTCATGACTGATTGTATCATTTTGTTCTTTTGATAACTTCACTGGGCTACGTTTGACAAAATAACCTATGGATGTTTTTGGAATACATCATTGACCCAGATCAAGTAAACCAACTGAACTTTAGACAACTAAAAGACCCACTCCATCTGTCTGTCTCTCTAGGTACCACTACCTTCGTGGTTTGGTGAACACGGTGTCCAACAGACGTCTGGATGCACTGGAGGACTTCCAGAGTCTTTATAAGACTGACTCAGATATCTTCCCTTCTCAGATGGTTAAGACACTGGTTGACTCTCTGCCAGAAGCTGAGCGGTTACAGGTCAGTCCATCATGAATGAGGACACTTTGTTGTAGTGTGTGTCTGATATATTGGTCACATGGGGGTTTAAGTAACCAAACATCCTCATCACCTACCTGTTCTATCTATATCTAACTATCATGTGACAAAGAAACACAGTTAACGCAAGACAAAGTACTAGATAACTCGGTTCATTATCTCTGAGCTGCATCAGAACGGTGATGATAATTCTGATAATTAAAGCCATATTGATTAGCCATATTGATTAGCACTGTATTGATCATCAATTTCTCCAAAGGCGCACAAACGGCCAGAACTGAAGCGGCTCATCAGCCGGGTCAAGAGGGACCAGGAGCGGGAGCTCGCGCGCCACAGCAACGGGCAAGAGGAAGGTGCCGTGAAGCGCTTCCAGCTGCCGAAAAAATACATGCAGCTGGAGGAGTTTGTGAAATGTATCCAAGAGTCCGGCATCGCAAAAGACCAAGGAACCATACATAGACTCTTTGATGCTCTAACTCTAGGTAAGTCGTTTAGCACACTGCACATGCATACGTATAATACATTTGTGTTTGTGTAATATCCATACAGCTTGGGACTTTCACACCCCCCCCCCCGATTGAACAGGCTACCCCGTAGAACTCTTCTCACAAACTCGCGCTGGACTTCCACTGCCTCAGCATACACACACACACACACACACACACACTCATGCAAACAAATATCCCGCTATACCCCTCCTCCTCTCCTTTTCCTGGCAAACATTTATTCCTTGGGTTAATCATTACCTCACCCCTTCTTGAAGAAGCACAGCTTGTCATGCAATGCTGTTTGGTGTTGTAGGTGTAACCAGTGCTCCAGTGGTTATGTACTGGCCTTTGGCTGGTGGCTAATGGCTAATGTAACAGTACACATCATGATCATAGCTACATACATACCCCTTTAATGTCCCATGGGTCCATCCATTCTTTTACGTAACCATTCCTCCACCACTGGCATTACATTTATTTACATTTTGGAGGACGCCCTCGCACTGAGCAGAATTTGGCAGCCAGTAGCAAGTTGCACCAACCAGTGTGACAACATTCCTGTGATCTTAGATTGAACATGTAAACGGGAAGGCGAGAAAAATATATTTAATTCAGCGCCATTAATGAGTAATGATGAGGGATATTTGTTTTTGATTTAAGATCAGAGGAAGGGGAGGAACTGTAGCTCACCCTCTCCCAACTCACCCTCCAGCTCCAAAATAAAAAAAAAAGTTTAAACGAAAACTGAGTACAGGAAATATATTCTCTGCAAGCTTGAGAGCTTATCTTGGCCTCCACATCATGTTATTGGAAAGAGGCATTTACATCCTGTTTGAAATTTTGAGCAAGTCAAGTTTTCCTTTCCTCTTCTGACCTCCACTGGAGAAAGAGATTCAGACTAAGATTGGACGCCTGGTTTCCGCTAATCAAAACTACAATGATCAGCTCAAAAAATCCAACTGTAGAGTACTTGACTTCAATTTCACTTAAGTAATTCATTGTGGTGGAAATAGTTTGAGTAGGACAGAGGTAAAGCTGAGATTTTGGACAAAATGGAGTCATTGTCCTTTTGTGGTTATTTGACATTACAATAACTCTTTTTTTTCTGATCATTCTTCATTTCTTGGAGGCTTTATATACACCTACTCCTACACAATGAGATCAAATACATTAAATATATACTGTAAAGTAAAAATACAAATATTCTTCTAAATTGTGACTTTACTATTGCCGTGCCTGTATGCGATGTTGTTTGGGTGTGGGGGAGGCCACAGACTCTGCACTGTATGAAGTCATTGTTGTAATACAGTAAGGACGACAACCCCCTAACCGCAGGAATGCTTGCAGATTAGACTGCTTGGAGTGAGATGGCCCACTCTGCTACCAGATGTTTTGTGGGAGAGAGAGAGTATGAACTGAGCATTTCTATAAAGGTTGCTCAGTCAGCCGTTTGTTGGGTAAATGAAGATTAAAGTATAGTTTTAAACTCAGTGTCACAAGTCATCTGGCTCTGCTGACACGGAGTAATACAGTATACCCGCAAATTATCCTCATTTGGAAAATGTGTGTTTATTTGTTGAAGGTCATCAGAAGCAGGTTGATCCAGATTTGTTCAGAGTCTTCTACACCATCTGGAAGGAGACTGAGGCCGAGGCGCAGGAGGTGTGTATGTTTGTTTTGCTGGTAGGCCCAGAGGAACATACAGTGTTGGCCACATCCACTGCAGTCATACTCACATTCGCAGTACTTCACAGCACTTCACAGCACTGTGTGAAGCAAATGGTGGTCACACCAGATACTGAGAAGTGCTAGCTGACACAGATTTTGACAGATTTGTGAGCAATATTTGAGAGAAATAGGCCTTTTGTGTACATGGAGAAAGTTGGGTTCAGCTCATGATGAATGGGGGCAAAAACAAAAGCATTCCTTTAATAATTTTGTTCAGTGTATTTATATTGGGGGAGAAAATCTTTTCTTTTTTTTCTTTTTTTTTTTTTTAAAGAAAAGATAATGTGGTCGGTCAGTAGAAAAAATTTAAATAAGATTGCTATATGAGTAAACTAAATTGTTATTAAGAGTTAAGAGGGAACATTTACAATGAACAAGGCTTTTTCTGTAATTGATAACACCAATTAATTTTGTGACCTTAACTGCAAACTTTTCCAAACGTTTTTCACCAAATAAAACACATAAAGATAGCAAACAGTTGGATAATATTCAAAACCAGTTCTAGTAAATGTATTATTTTTTACATCCTCTAAAATCAAGGCCAATAAAGACCCATGTTTTTTGAAAATGTTTTTCCTTGACCACATGTCATTGAAATCAGCGGGCTATGTGATTTTCAGGTATGCTTGCCGCCGTCTGTCTTGGATCACATTGATCCCAGCGAGTGCGTCTTCAAGCTGTCCTCTTCTGTCAAGACGAGCCGCGGCGTGGGGAAGATCGCCATGACTCAGCGACGGCTCTTCCTGCTGACCGATGGGCGACCGGGATACGTGGAGGTGGCACAGTACCGAGACTTGGAGGTGAGACAAAAGGAAGGGCAAGAAACCTTTTAAAATGGGATTAAAGTTGTGAGGAGAGGAGTTAAAGAATCAGGACTAGAAGCTAGAAAAACGCCATCAGAACACCAGAGGTTCAGTCTAAGTATGTTGATCCTGCAGTGTGAACTAGATCCTGTCTTAATCTCTTTTCATGCAGGAGGTGAAAGTATCCTCGGCTCCCTTCCTGCTCCTGCGGATCCCCAGCCTGAAGCTCCGTGTTCGGGGCAGGAAGGAGGCGTTCGAGGCCAATTTGAAGACGGAAACTGAGCTGTGGAACCTGATGGTCAAAGAGATGTGGGCCGGGCGCAACATAGCTGACCAACACAAGGTAACCCTGTAACTAAAGGGTGTGTGTGCGTGTGTTGCCAGTATAAGGGGATATAGACTAATAAATGAATGAGAAAGCAAGATCATTTTGTTAGTTATCATGTGCCTTTATTACTCATATTGTCTTTATCTAGGTATCAATTACTGTGTGTGTGTGTGTGTGTGTGTGTGTGTGTGTGTCTGTGTGCATGCCATACATTTTAAACTTGATTGACCTTTGTAGGTGTGGTTTACACTCCATGAGGCGTGTATGAAAATAAATACGACACTTGAACAGCAACAGAGGGTTTCCTTAGTGAAACCAGATGATGTAACTGTAACATTTCCGTCTCTCACTCCTCTCATTTCTCTCTTTTATATTTCCCGTACTCCGGTGTATTATGAATGTACACTTAACATCCAGCTTGTCTGACAAGCAGCAGTATTGTCTAGATATCTGGTAGCATCGCGCCAATGTTTAAACCAAATTATGTAAACATTATTATAAATGAATCGCTGCTGTCTCACTTTCTATTGTAACACTGCTTCTTATTGCAAGACCCTCAAATAACGTATTATGCTTTTACTAAAGTGTTTACATTTATTATTGAATCTGGATCACTATTCACACCCTAAAATCAATTTTAACATTAACTTTTAATCTCAATGGCCGCATGTCTTTGACTTTAAAAGGGTTTTTTCCCCCTCCTTCTTTTTCATACATTTTTTGTGAGGTACTTGTTCTGTCGACTTGCTTGCATTGTACTACATGTCGAGCTTTATAAATGGATCTTTGTCTCCAGGATCCCCAGTACATGCAGCAGGCTCTGACCAATGCCTTGTTGATGGATGCAGTAGTGGGCAGCCTTCAGAGCAGTAAGGCCATCTATGCTGCTTCGAAGCTGGGTCACTTTGACCGCATCAAGATGGAAGGTAGAGGGAGATGGTGGTGATAACGATTGTTGTTGTAGAGTTTTTCCTGTTTGCTTTTATTAACCATTCAAGACACTATGAAGCGCACCCCATTTTGTCAACATGGAAGGCAGTATTAATCCAATTTGCTTTGATTCACTTTGATTGCTTCCCTGAAACACAGAGAAACTAATGTAGGCTGTGGAGATTAATGACTTGGTTTCAGTTCAAATTTGCATATTAAAGAGACTCTGTTAAGAGAGAAAGAAACTTTGTGTTCCTTAGTACATAATGACTCATCAGATGTTTTGTGGAAATTATTGCTGTTTGGGGTTTTTCAGTGGTTGTTTGTGAGTTCACCACCTGTGGATGGTTAGTTGCCTCTCTGTAACAGTGGTTTGTGTGTCTCCAGTGCCGATGATGGTTCCCAAGACGACCGCGGAGACGCTGAAGCACAAAATTAACCCCTCGCTGGAACTTGCTGCACCTCAGGCTGTGGATGTCCTTCTATACACACCAGGTACAAACACACACACACAAACACACATATTTCTCCT
Source organism: Micropterus dolomieu (assembly GCF_021292245.1). Lineage (NCBI taxonomy): Eukaryota > Metazoa > Chordata > Actinopteri > Centrarchiformes > Centrarchidae > Micropterus > Micropterus dolomieu. The sequence continues at coordinate 13,224,863 of NC_060158.1, read as the reverse complement.
GTAACCAAGCAAGTCCCTTCAGTGTTCATATTGTCACTGAGATGACTGAGATGAGTAGAAGTGTCAGGTTTCTATCTTTCTTTCTCTCAGGGCAGTTTCACAATCCAAAGTTTCAACTGTGACACCGGCACGCTGACCATATACACTGATTGACAAATACACACACAACCTTTGCCTTTGTTATGTCCTTGCTAAGACTAACTCGCTGTGTGTCACTCAAACATAAAAAGGACGGACCGCACATGACTTTTCTCAACAACACTTCCTCCTCCGGCCTCCTTTACAGGAAAAACATAGAAGTAGAAATACATACAGCCTCTTCTCAAGGCTAAATTGTCCTATATAAATACACAATTTAGTCTTTCCAACTAAATCATGTGAATGCACAGAATAGGGCAGATAATCCAATTTCAAATACGGCAATAGTAAACATGTCAACATCAGGTGTGACACTGTCCCTCTCAGAGCAAAACAGTAATGAAAAGTTGACTTTGCTGAACCTCTACCAGAAAGTAAAGCAAGAAGCAGCTCACCTAAAATGTACTCATAGTCAAAGTAGCTGGATTTCGCATTGAGCTGTGGGTATATGAGAATGATTATCCCGCATTACAGAGTTCAACTTAAGTTCATTTAATGTGGGGGGATTGGGAGTGACAGTACTTCTGTTTAATAGTTTTTTAAGCCATGCTGATGAAGCATACAATATTTTCGTATTTAATGGATTTAATTTGTCTTAATTGATAGATATCAAGGGTGACATGCAATAAAAGGTCCCTAGCTGGAGATGAACTGGAGACATGTTCATGCTGTTCCTGGTCAGCACCTTACAAAGACCCTTTTTGTATCACCCATCAGGAAACCCCAGTGATCACACTTGACCTTTGTTGTTTACTGTTGTTCAGCCTTTGTATACAGTTCTGTGATTTTACTATGGGGGGCAGACAGACTGGCGCATTACGTGGCAGGAAGAACAACTTAAAAAGAACTATAAAGCCGTGGCCTTCAGTGGAACGACCATATGGGGCCACTTAGATGCCCGGCTGGTGGCAGACTGACCCACAGCACTAACATATTCATGCATACTCCTTCTTAGTGATGCCTCATATACAGACTCTGGTCAGACCATAGCTGTCAGCTCTTCAGGATATTTGTTGGTGAAAAAAACCTCCTCCTTCCCTGCCTCTCTCTAACTCTCTGGTTTGAATATAGGTCACTGAATTGAATTTCTGGCATATGGCCAGTTCACTCCTACTCCCCCCCCCCCCCCCCTCCTTGTCTCCTCCCCACTCCCTCTCTATTTCTCTCACTTTTTTCATCCAGCTTCCCCCCAGCTCTTTCCTTCCCCTGTATGTCCCACTGTGTCTTCCACCAGCGGTACTTTTTAAATGGCAACAAATACGTTGGAGGAAACTGAGCGTTAGATGAAGCCTGGGTGCGATCAGGCGGCGAGGAAATAGTTTCAAACATGAAGTGTTTCCATTCAAACTGTTGGTTGATATTCACATTTCTTCTTGGCATCCTGAAAGAGTAAACACAGTTGTTGACACTCACAAGTTTGCGATAAGGTATTGAGAAATAACTGATAAATACTATGTCTGTGTATGTGTTTCAGGTCAGTTATGGGTGTCTGTGAGAGGGGGGAAGGTGATGGTGTTTGATGCCTCCAGCTGGTCCCTCACACACACTTGTCACGTTGGGAATGCACGACTGGTAATGAAAACGCACACACTAACACACCAGCTCAACTGCATGCCAAAACACAATGCAAACAAAAACACATAGATGCAGGAAGACACGTGAAAAGACACAGAAGACGGGCAGATATGAAGTTGTTTATGGTTGGTTCCGGATATTGAAATTTACAAAATGTGTGCATTGCTGCGATTAAAGCTGCCTGCCCAACATCAAACAGCAGACAGGCAGCTTGTGGACATACTGTAGATGGAGACCAAAACAGAGCTAAAAGGAAAGTGAATGCTGGACACAACTTCACATGAATGCTAATGTTGCTGTGTATTTGGTGGATATGAAAACAGCCTACTGTTTGCTAAGATGTTAGCTATATCAACTTAAAAATGTTATTAAGATAAAGGGGTTATCAATGTTGTGTTTACAGTTTAAATCTGCTGCCCCCAAGTGACCAAAACATATTATTGGCTGTTTTAACCGTGTCTGTTTCATTTAATGGTTGTAATCAAATTATCGTATTTTCCATGGAGCGTAGTTGACAGTGTCTATGGAAGAGTCCATTACAGGCAATTTCCTTGAACTCGAAAAAACATTAAGTGTCTCTGTCTCACTTTCTCTCAAAAAGGCTTAAAACGTGGGCAATACCAGAGTATGTAAGTATGGTCCACCAAAGCTGATCCACACTCTCTCCAACAAGCGTCTTGGATCCTAGTTCATTAAAATTTCTGGCCAGGAGTTATGACAAAACCGAATCAGATTATTTTTTTTTTTTTACAAAATCTCTCCAAGCTAGTGAATTGGTAGAAGTTAAGACAATCAAGCATATGTTGCTCACAATAAGATATTGAAAACAGTAATGTTAGCCAATGTTCTAATTGTGCAGTGAACACGATGTTTTGGTAGTTCTTTCATCACCAAATAAAAAACATGTTTGACTACATCACATCACTGGACAGAATCAGCAGACGAACAGCACATGTACACTGCCACTAACTCAGATACAGATAAACAGTAAAACCTTTTTGCTCCTGTTGCTTCACTTCAAAGTCAATATTACCTTCAGAATTGCAAGCACATGTTCTAGAGAGTGTACAGTGTGATCTCAACATCTTTCATTACCCATAGACCAAGATATGGTCTGTGCAAACATCGACTTCCATAACAAAATATAAACAAGTGAAAGTTAGCAGGAGTGCCTTAAATGTCCCTGGAGAATGTTCACGGTAAACAAGGTTAAGGATGTGTGTAAAGTTTTAAGGCACTTATTAGGACTGTGCAAATCACTGACCTACTCAAAGTGTGTCAGTCACATAAAATATTTTGTCTATGTTAAGCAGTGTGTGTATGTGAGAAAGAGACGCGCACAGTGTTTTTTCTACACTCAACTATAATATTTGCACACAGTTCACAGGTCATGTATGAAATATCTGGACCTGTCCTTCTAAAGTAGTTTCTTGTAGCATGACAGAGGATTAAAACAGCTACTGATTAGAAAATTACATTGAAATTTTGGGGAAAAGCTAATAATTATTTTTAAATCTGTGGGATTTTTTAAAAAAGTTGTGGCTGACAACACCTGCCACCAAATACATTTCCCTGCTAATTTTATGTTGGTTAAGTTTGTGTTATGTTGAATATATATTAGATATAATGGTGTTGTGAGGACAGTGTGTTTTGCAGCTGTTTATTACAGTGATTCCCAACCAAGGGGTACTTCTGTAGTTACCAGGGGGTACATGGGAACATCGTAAAGCTCAGCTAATTTAAAAAAAAATAGAAATTATTATTTGATAATATATATCCACATATTTGTGTTTAGGTTAAAACTGAACACGCAAGTATGATTAAAAATATGTGTGATGCTGATCTTTACAGCTGTTGCCACAATAACTTACCAACTATGGTAGTCTGCACAAGACAGCAGAAAGGTTATTTAGGGAAAAAGACAACAAAAAGCTAAACGTAAAGACATTGTAACTGGGTGAAACATGCAGTTTTGGTCACTCCAAATGCTGTAGTACAACTGCAAACTACTAAAAAATAGCATTGAACAACAACATTAAGTGGGACAAAAAGGTCAGAATCACTGGTTTATTAGACAATGTTACCACCTAGTGGAGAAGTTATGTAATAATAAATTTCCTCCCACACCATTCTCAATAGTTCATGTTTAACCCAAGCTCAAAATAATGCTCATTATCCTTATCCTAGTCTACATACCCGCTACACGCCAGGTACTAGGAACAGAACTACTGTAGATAAAAACCAACTATATTTATATAAGGGCTGCACTTACATGTAATTTGATTATTTTCTATGTTAATCAGTGAATCATTTGATCCATTAAATGTCAGAAAAATGTGAAAAGAAAAGAAAAGGAAGTCAGACATTAGCGTGTATGTGTTTCCCCATGTTGCATTGCAGTTACCACTGTCGCTGGAGAAAAATGAAAAGCCTAAAGTCCAAGGTGTTGTCTTCACATTTTTGCTTTGTCCGACCAGCAGTCCAAATCCCAAAAGTAATATAAGACAAAGAAAAGCAGCAAGTCCTCACTCACCAGTTTTATTAGCTGGAACCAGCAAATGTTTTCCATTCTTTTTGCTGGAAGAATAACTTTTTGGCAATCAGTCGATTATCAAAATAGTTAAATAATACAAATTCTGTAAATTGTCCCAGCTCTACTTTTTATTTACCTGCAGAGAGAAATCTACTGTATGAAGCCCTGCGTAAATAAGTAGCGATTCGATTTATTACACCAGCTAATCATTTACCTTGTTCTAAAGGGAACTCGTGTCATTGATGTAAAATTTATGTAGCTGAAAATACTAGAGCAAGTATGTATGCTACATTTAAGCTCTTATGTAGCCCCCTCTTAACAGCCTCTCTGTGGAAAGCCGTGATGGCAATAGTTCTGTCCTCTCCTGATTAAAAGGTCAAAATTATAAACTGGAGCCAGGTCAAGGTGCCTTAAACTTTATCTATAAGATCTTAAAATCTGTCTCTCTGTTTGCAGAACTGTATGCTGGCAGTTGATAAGGACCAGGTCTGGATGGGCTCTGAGGACTCCGTTATCTACATCATCAGCATGGTGGCCATGGTCTGTAACAGACAGCTAACTGAACACAGGGCGGAGGTCACCGGACTGGCACTTGACACAGACAAATACAGGTAATATACACACACGTTTTTAAGCCCGTAAAATCGACTGACGGCGTTTGTGGTTTTATATGATTTAAAAGCTGTTTTAAAATCTATAACTGTGTTGTAACTTCACACTTATGCAATATTGTTTCTGGGCTTTCATGCCAGTAAATTTAAATAGATTTAGTGACAGTCAGCTTCTGTCCCTGTGATGGATGTACATGTAAATCAATTCTGGATCAGAGTGACTGCGTAAAAAAGAAAAATCTCACCAATGTGCCTTGTTTTTTAGCCAGAAGGTGGCGTACTCCTGCAGTGCAGAGGGAACTGTCATGGTGTGGGACGTCCCGACACTGCAGGTCAGTTTCAAACAAACACTTTGTTAGACTGGGGGGCGGTGTAAACTATATTATTACTGGTTAATTTTCTTGTCAAGTTCTAAATAAAACAGCATGCTAAATGTTACAATGCCATAAAATAATCTTGTATTGGTAGTTTACAGGTTTAGAACTGATTTGGTTCGGTTTGTCAGATGAACACACTGTCAGATCAACTCCTACTGACTCTCCTGGTTACTTCCAGTTATTTTCCATGTTTAAACCACAATTTGCAGATGAATTTCTTATAATTGTGATTTTTGTGTCAAACCACTTAGGTGAAGAGGCACTTTCGCCTCTCCTGCGACCGCCTGCAGTCTATCTCCAGCTGTAACGGAGTGCTGTGGTGCTGTAAGTTTCACGTTTGAGCATTAAAAACAGGAAACTTGATGATGGACTTGATGGAAATGGAATAAATTCTCTTTCTGTTTTTCTCTCCAGGCTCCAGGGACCTTATAATGGAGGTGTGGAGGAACGGCACAGTGAAACATCAGCTGAACCTGCCAGAGCAACAAAAAGGATCTGCAGCTACATTCAGCTCTGTGCTGCTCCTCCTTGAGGTACCCCACACACACGCGCACGCACGCACACAGAGACAGACAGACACCGTATATCTCTGTGGTATCTTGGTGTGTTTTGTTTTGCATTGTATTTGAGTATGACCCTTCATCTTCGATGTGTGTGTGTATCAGAGGGCTGAGCTGTGGAGTGTTTGTGTGGACTCAGGAGAAGTGTGTATTTGGCACATTAAGGACACCAGCAAACCGTTTCACCGCGTGACTCTACAGGACTGCACCAGATGTTACTGCATGATCAAAGTTAAAAACCAGGTTAATATACAGTACACCTGCATAAAACACTTTAAAATCACCTGCAAATTCTGGCAGTGATGTGATATAAAACAGCATTACCTTTCTTTCCTCTCCAGGTGTGGGTTGGCGGTGTTGGCCGCAGCGCTACCAAAGGGAAGATTTACATCCTGGATGCAGAACGGTACCAGGTCCTGAAGGAGCTTCAGGGCCACAGCGACAAGGTGACTGCACTCTGCTCCGCTGAGGATCGGTACATCCTCAGTGGAGCTGGCAAACACGACGGAAAGATCGCCATCTGGAAGGTGGAGTAGAGCGGTTGACTGTCTGGAAGTGGACAAATCTTCAAAGTTAGAGCCTGAGTTCTTCATGCCCTCACTCTTAAAACAGTTCTGACTTCCTGTGAACTGACCCAAGGTGGAGAATCTGTGGGAAAAGCATTTGTGTTTGCAAAGGGAGGGGATAGTAATCACAACCTCAACTTGCCTGGTGCCTTTTGCACGTCAAACATATGAAGGAATCACGTGTGATGTATCATGTGACGCACAAGTTTACATAAAGTGTCACCAACTGAGCAGCTTCTCCCGCCTGCTATGAAGTGGTGATTTGAAATACTAACAGTACTAAAGTTTTATTTTTGTTGTTTTTTTGGGTGCATATGAAGGACAAGACTGGAAAAAGTTGGCGCAGGTTCTGCTGGATCGTTTTTATTAATCCAAAGTGCTTCACTTTACTGAAGGTTTATACATTTTTATTTTTGTTTGTACCAAATCCTTATTTAATGCTGTGTTTTATATTACATTAGGTTACACTAGTATCATGTGGGAACATTGTGTGACTGAGCCTCGCCTCCAACTGAGTTTTTGACGTGAGTTTTTGCAGCTCAAAGGAGTCAAACTACCCTGAAAACACAACTCCTGAGATTGGAGATTTCACTATCGCTGTGGGAAAAAGCCCTGAAAAAAAGTTCATTTTGATGGAAGTTATGCTCTGACAGACGATGTACAGTGAAGAGTGACGGGGAATGGGAATGAAAGGTGATACAAACTTGGAAGCTTTAGTCCTGCAACAACTGGAATCTGCTAAAAACACACGAAATAAGGACTAACCATCACATGGTTTTGCTCCTGTTGTGCTTCTTGATCAAATACTTACCTCATTGTTAGACAAAGTTTCTACTTTTTTTCCCCCCCTCTATTTATTTCCCTATAAGATTAGTTGTATCTGTTACCAGTTAGTCAGTTTGTACAAGTGAAGGCATAATATTTTTCCACACACTGACAGAATGTGTGAAAGTCCTACTCATAAAAAAAGCAACCACTTCCTGGCTTATAATTTATCATTTTAATTCAAAAGACTGGGCTAGAAATTAAATCTCGTATATAAAAATATACTTATAAACTGTAGGCATTTGTGTTCTGATTGTTTTATATGGATTGCTAACAAGTTATTATAATAGTATTAAGTAAGTGAAGGGGACAGACTAAAGTTTTCTTATGTTTCTATCTTTCACAATTTTCCTACAAAAAGTGAAACTGTCTGGGACTCTTGAACAATCAGAATTTAGATGTAGACAAACATTACGTGGGATCATTTTGGTTTAACTTATGTTTTATTTATGTATGTATATTATATACACTGTATGTAACATGAACATAAAATATATTCCTTTTGTAAACTGACCAGCTGACAATGTAACTGTTGATGTATTTTGTATCTGCAAGACTGTTAACAAGATTTTCTAATATTTAACCAGCCGTGAGCAAAGCAAATACACCCTTTATAAAAGGAAGTCTTCAGTTTGTCTTTTTGTTGAACCAGAGAATGTTTCAGAACTCTTTATGACAGTGGGACGTGAGAGTCGTGGAGGGGTCGGGAGTAATTTCTGAGATGTTCTAATGACTTTTTCAGTTTTTATTGTGAAATGTTTACCTCTCTCAAAATGAATTAAATAAAACTGGAAAAACCTCTGGTTGACGTGGTCAGAAACCACAGACCTAATGCAACTGGTGAAGATGGGTCACAAGTTTATATTGCCTCACTTTAAGGGATCACAAGCCAAAACGTTTGTGAAATTCTGCTTTGTGCAACGTTTCACAATCGAACAAAGTAATCTTACAATTTATGTATTTATTATTCCAGAAAGACATGCTGGATGCAAAAGATTTTCTCCATTTTATTGGAGTTAAAGTTGAACAATTTGTCTGCGCTCCGTAGCATTCACCAGAAGAGGGTGCTGTTTGATACCAAGAGAAATTAAAGTGAGCGCAGGTTTGCTGATGTGAGTTGATGAAAGTTTTGCAGATCAGAACCTGCAATCAATATATTAGGGCTGCAGCTAATTATTTTATTTATCAATTAATCTTCCAGTTATTTTCTCAGCTCAATGATTTACAGCTTGGTCTATAAAATGTAAAAGAAAATAGTGGAAAATGGTGAAAAATGCCTCTTATAATTCTCAAGAGCTCAAGTTGGCGTCTTCAGGGTCCTTGTATTATCTGACTGTCGGTCCAAAACCACCAAATACTCTATTATACTATATTTTATTGATAAATGACAAAGAAAAGTAGCAAATACTCATATTTGATAAGATGGAATAAGAAATTATTTGGTATTTGTGTTTGGAAACATCACAAAAACATTGTCAAATGGCTAAATCAGTCAGTTGGCTCAATTATGAATTGACTAATTGTTTCAACTCTGTTTTAAAGCTAACACCACAGCATACATCAGAAGCTATCTGACTCATGCTTCCTCTGCATGGGCTGCAGTGTGGCCGAGTGATAAGAAGGATACAACATAAAGCTAGAGAAGACTGGGTCCACCCAGCTCAGGAGTTCCTGAATCCCTGCAGGGCTGCTGCTCTGTGACTGACCTCTGACCTCCTTGTGGAGCCGGTTTAGGTGTTCTTACATCAAAGCCCCAGTAAAACTCCTGCTTAGTCCTCTGTTACGCTGGAAGATAAGTTGTTTTCTGTCTCCCGCAGCTCTTAATCAGTTTCCTTTAATCCTATAAACGTTTACTTACGCAAAGCAACAGCTAGGTTTAAGAGCTGTTTGTTCACGCCAATCGCGTGTTCTATTTGTGACTTTTTGTAGTTGCAGAAAAAAGAACAAAACATAAGCCATGCCATGAAAACACCAAAATCAACAGCTGTCATCACATTTTAATTCAAAAGAAACACATGACAACTTCCCACCAACTTAACTGTGACTGAATACATTTTTTTTAAAAGGCTTAGTAATTTATTAAAACAGCGGGGTATTGTATTTTTTAGCAAACATTATTCAAACAGGACTTAATAAAGCGTTTGTCGGGAACTTTTTTTTGATTAACATTTGGTTCTTTAGTGGGTATTTACAACAGCGCGATGATGTATGGATGAATTAAACAATGCTCATGGTGATAAAAAAAAAAACCCTGCATTTATGCACTTTCTTCATTGGGATTCCTTGACAATTGTACAAAGGGTTACTGCAGATAACATTTTATTTTTAAAGTTTAAAGTTTTGTGTTTATACAGGCTGTGACCAAAAATGGGCAAAATGCAGCTTGTTACAAACTACAAAATATCTCTCAAATAAATGTAACAAAATCAAATACAGAATACTGCTGCCAGAAAATGTATCAGGATAAAATCTATGGGTTTTGTATTTTCAAAATACAGGAAAATACATTATTCTTTTATAACTTGTACACCTTGTTTATACCTTGTTGATATATTTTTACATATATAAACGTACCTTGTACCTGTACAAACTACAACAACAAAATTCATACAGAGCAGGTCGAGACAATACTCATTATTTTGTAATGTTATTTATAGAGACCCAACAAATCCCACCATGAGCAAGCACTTGGCGACAGCACCAAGGAAAAACTAACTTGTAACAGGTAGAAACCTTGAACAGAACCTGGACTCAGGGTTGCCGGCCATCTGCCTCAACCCCCTATGAAACCCTATGGTGTATGTGCAGTCAAACCATATGTAAGGTTTTGACCTATTCCACCCTGTCAAATACAAATTACAATGTCTTATTATTATGACATCAATCCGAACTTTAACATAGATGATGATTTTAGATGTTTTAAATCTGCTTCCTTGAGTCTAGAAAAGCAGCTGTGTTCAGGTTCTAGTTCAGTCAGCCTCAGCTGACTGACACTGAATGTACAAAATGAGTTATTTTCACCACATCTGAAAACAGTCCTTGCTGTCACTCCTCACATCACCCATTTCTTCTGTCTCTTCACGTTTCTGTCTGTGGTTTGGTATCGGTTCAAATGACTCTTTAGAAGCCAAAGCATGTAAGCAATGTGGATGGTCATACGCAGGGAGAGGCAGATCCCTCAGGCATTTTACCCTCAAAAGCAGCTTGGCTTTGCCGTAAAGGTCAAGTGGTGTTGCAAATTAAAGCTGTCATATATATAGAAGTAACTAGCAAATTTTTTTTTGTCCTGAGGCCCCTTACAGGGTGTTAATCCTGCTCAGTCTAAATTATGATTTTATGATTTTATCATAGTGAACTCAAAGGCTGAAATAAATAAAGGCAGAAAAAAGAAGGAAAGGTCATGGTTCTAAGCATGTGACTTTGTTTACTGATCTGAAAATAATAATAATAATAATAATAATAATAATAATAATAATACTAGTTGAAGAACGTGTATTAAGTGTTATCAGAGATGCTCACAAGTCTTTTAGCTAGAGTCCAAGTCAAGTCTCAAGTCACCCGTGGTTATAATGAATGTTGTATCGCCTGCTGCATTCAATACAGGCTGCTTATAACACTGCATAGCTATAAGGAATTCTATAACTGTAACCTGTTTTTCAGTTACAGAGCACAACCATGTAATGTGCAATGCAAATTTACTACTGTAAGTCAACACCCCACACTCTCAAATCCAGTGTAACGTTAACTAAATAAAACTGTCACGTTGCATGATCAACAATAAACCTGTAACCTGTTTTTCACAGAGCACAACCATGTAATGTGCAATGCGAACAATGACATACTCAACATTGTTTTATCAGCTTTAAAATCTCAATTTATGAGAATTGCTTATAAACATTGTTTTAAAACCAAGATGTGTTTTAGACGTCTGCTACAGAAAATTACACATCAGTACTGTTTGGGGTGTCAGAGGGTCCAGCTGTAAAACATGGTTAAACACAATGGATTTTAATATGCTTTATTTCTGAGTGGTGTTGACAGTTTTATCTTCCACTAAATTGTTCTTGGATCAGCGTGTTAGTACGCTGAGAGCAACTAAAGAAACGGAGTCATATGTTACACACACAAGAAGTAAAGCTGATTCTGATTAATGTTGTTTTGCTGTTTTTGCATATTGTTATTTATGTACTGTTTTACTCTCAACCAAAGGGAGGGAAAACATCTTCTCATATACACATAATCTCATATCTGTCAGATCCATTAATCCATTAGGATCAAGAGCAGTTTCTTCCTGACTTCTATCAGAGTAGTGATACGTTTGGCCGTGCTTATTACAGTCCAGTGACAGCCACAGCCACCGGATATTTTTTTCATTTTTGTGTCAGCATTTGATTTATTGATTGTTGAGGATTTCAACAAATATAACAAAATATGCTTCTAAAACAAATTGCCTACCCTAGCTACCCTAGACTTGTAATGTTATATAATTGTTATAAAATTAAAAATACTAAAGCAGATTTGTATTTTCTCACAAACCTGTTGTGCTACATGGGTGTCCTTATGGTATGCTCTGTCTGGACAGGTTGCAGTTGAGCATTTGCACATGGGTTTCTCATGCCTTGCTGCTAACATCTTCACGCTCTGGCCGGCCACTTTTATTATTATTTTTTCTACTTGCCTTCTGTGTCTTGAAATGTTACTCAATCGTTGTCAAAAATTTAAAATATGAGAAATCTGAATAGATATATTTGTTTATATTTTCCTTATTTTCTCCTTGTAAATTTAAGAGGGGCAGTCTCTTTTCTGTTTCAACTATTTTATTTATATGAATTTGAACCGATTATACAATCCATGTGTCAATGTATTGTACAAAGTATAGCCTAGTTTTTCAAAAATGTAAGCATACTGTAATCCTGAAAGCAACGGAGGATTTGCCACTAGACAGAGCATGCGCTGTTTGATGAGCCTTCTCCTCTTATCCTTTTTCATAGACACAGATGTGGAATAAACCTGCTGTTACCACAAGCCAGACCAGCTTTGGGAGATTAATTTAGACAGGAGACATTTCACAGAGGTCACATTGGTGCCGTGACTTGTCCATATGACAGATGTTTTCTCGCCACTGCGTTGTTTTGGATCTGAGTTTTTCTCTTCAGTGTATCTGACTGTCCAAACACCGGTTAATTTAGTTAATAATAGCCATATTACCTTGAGACTTTAATTTTATCTGAGTGAGGATTTTAGTATCTCAGCAAATGTGGTGTATCTGATTTGTCTCCTCTCAGTACTGGTGATACAAGGTGACCATCAGGTGGGGTATAAAACAGCTTTGGAGAGGGTTCGGTGCAAAGTCCTTTCAGATGGAGAGATGTAGCGACACCTCACAGTCAGGCGATAGTCGAGTCACATCCACCACAGTGCACTAGCTGGTCAGTTCCAAACCTTTCTCTTGATAATGCGGATAGGGCAGCAGCTAGCTGATAGCATTATGTCACACCTCAAAGCATCAAGCCCTACAGCTCCTGTGCATACAAGTCAATAAAAAAAACCTCTTTCTCCAGCTGCACACTGGATCTCTCCAAAGAGTTCAGATACAATGGGTGTGGATGAATGGGAGGTTTCACTGAAGAATTACATCAGAAAAAAAGCAGGGAAATCAAGCTGAGGGAATTCTCATCTACCAGAGAGGCAGAACAGAGGGTGTTGTGAGATTTGGAATAAGAAACAGTGAAATTGATGCACAACCCACAGGCCATCTATAAACATGTCAGGTCTAGATATTGATCATCTGTGCACCTGTAGCTGACTTTTAGTCCACCCTGCCATAAGAACATGATGATCCTTAAAAGTATTGGCTTGGACAGAACAGAGCCACTGCTGCTCCTGCAACTTGTCTTAAAGAGCAGCAAAATGTTTTACAACCCCAGTGTGTCAGTCAGAGGTATGTACAGTATGTTCATCAGACACTGCCCCAGTAGAGATTTTGCTCTTACCTTGAGGTCCAAGACAACTGATAAATGAGCAGCTCATGAGGTTCAGGAACTGTTAGATGAATACCATCCAGTGGAGGGAGTCGGGTGTTTTTTACTGAGAGCGTCAGCAGAAAGGCAAGCCAATTAAAAGCCACATACCAACAACAGGCATCCATACACTTGAGGGCTTACAGACACGCAGAGATTATCATTCTAGTCTTTTGTCCTTTGTCATAAATGCAGGTGTGGAATAAACCTGCTGTTACCACAAGCCTGACCAGCTCTGTGAGATTCTTTTTAGACAGGAGACACTTCACAGAGATCAGCTTCTATTTATGTTTCTTTTACTTTTTCTTAGCTTTTTTATTTTCTTTTATTTTTTTTTATTTGTGCACCAAAACACCAAAGCAAATTCCTTGTATATGAAAACCTAGTTGGCAATAAACCTGATTCTGAATCTGAAAAGTAGATAACATTTCCCTCCCCCTGAAATATATTAGTATATTAATATATACTCAATAAAAAAACTAAAAAAAAACCTAATATATACTCAAGTAAAGTACGAGTACCTCAAACTGTAGTTAATGAAACGCACTTAGCGACTCCACAGCGGAATGATTTCATGGTCTTCCCCTTTAAACATTCAGCCTCTCTTCTTGTTTGTAAACCATTGCAATGACCCCGCCCCTTTATGCAAATGAACCTTGACGTCGGCGGAAGCCAGCGCTACGTCTCTTCTTCCGACAGATATTCCTTTAAAGGCGTATTTAAAGCCCTGGCTTCAGTTGCAGCGGACAATCTATGCAACAAAATCTGCTGCAGAGCTGAGCGACCGTCCGACCTACGGACACAAACACGGAGCCGGCGGCTGACACTACCCGGCGAGGTGAGCACGGTGTCCGGTTAACACACCGGCGACGACAGGGGACGGATATTAAACATTTTCTAGCCGCTGTTTGTCGGCTCCGGCAGGCGGAACACACAGCATCTCAGGTTGCTGCTGCAGAGAGGAGGAGGAGGAGAGGGAGGAGGAGGACGACGACGAGGGGGGAGGCATTTAACGTTACAGTAGTTTCAGTAGGCCTGTGTCAAAAACAAAACGAGAGGACAGGCTGAAGGTGCTTGGGACAGGTTCGGCTGCATAATCACGTTGCTGTTATTATAAAGTGTTTTATAATTAGGATTTCTGAATGTAAAGCAAGGGTTGCAGTTCGGACATAAATAGCAGAAAAAGCTTAATTATCTTCATCACTGCATCTTCGCAGGCTAATAAACAAGGAAGGAGATGTTTATTGCAGTGGATGACACACGTGACCGTGGGAAAAAAAGGAGCTACCGTTATGTTTGGATTGTCCCTCTTCGCAATCAGCTGTTCATCTGTGTTTTCATCATCAGTGACTGCTGGTGCAAAATGTCATCAGTTGTGGATGTGATGCCACCTTGCTGCATTTTGAATTCAGTATCAAACAAATAAATGAAGCCTGAAAAGATAAGCAGATCAATGGAAAGAAAAACAGTCAGCAACAATTTTGTGAATCGATTAATGGATAAAGTTGTGTCTAAAGCAAAAGTACCAAAATAAACCTTCTTCTAGCATCGCAAATGTGATTATTTGCTGGTTTTCAAAGTGTTTTGTGATAGTAAATTTGATTATCTTTGGGCTGTTGGTCAGACAAATCGAGTAATTCCAAGACTTCACATTGTGCTGTGCTTGGTAAATTGTTATGCAGTTTTCACTGGTCTCTGACATGTCATCATTAATTATTAATTGATTCATCCAGGACATAATCTGCAGATTTAAACGGTAATATAAATACTTGTTAGTTGCAGTGACACAAATGTCAGTGTTAAATCAACAGACAAACATTTGTGTTTTATTTACTTTAGAGGACAATAACCTTTAACCCACATCCATTTGATACCACTGATCTACTGTTTCAGGTACAAATGTGTTTTGAAGGATTCTGCACATATTTCTTTAATGCAGCATACAATTTAGTTTAAATATATCTGAGTTGGACCGCTGCTGCATCTCCATAAATAACTGGTGCAAAGGCAGAGTGAGTGGAAAGAGACTTTTCGTTAAGCATTCTGCTGGTTTGTATGTGTTCTAGTTTATTGGAAACTACTCCTTTATTTTTGTGCTTGTGCGCATGAGAGAGAAAGAGCTGAAGTGTTTATTTGCTGTTGGGTGCTGTATTGATTTAATGTACAGTATAACCTGACATACAGTGTTAGTGTGTGTGTGTACTGTGCTGATATGCTGGGTCTTAACTCTTTTTTTGTGTCTGTGTTTTCAGGTACAACTGCAGGGCTAAAAAAGATTGCAGCCTGGACCAGACGACGTCACAACGACATTTATGAAGCTTTCAAGGCCTTTTGGTGAGACACACACACACACACACACACACACACACACACACACACACACACACACACACACA
>NC_060158.1:13197546-13209162 GCF_021292245.1 Micropterus dolomieu | reverse complement strand
GTTATGCAGTTTTCACTGGTCTCTGACATGTCATCATTAATTATTAATTGATTCATCCAGGACATAATCTGCAGATTTAAACGGTAATATAAATACTTGTTAGTTGCAGTGACACAAATGTCAGTGTTAAATCAACAGACAAACATTTGTGTTTTATTTACTTTAGAGGACAATAACCTTTAACCCACATCCATTTGATACCACTGATCTACTGTTTCAGGTACAAATGTGTTTTGAAGGATTCTGCACATATTTCTTTAATGCAGCATACAATTTAGTTTAAATATATCTGAGTTGGACCGCTGCTGCATCTCCATAAATAACTGGTGCAAAGGCAGAGTGAGTGGAAAGAGACTTTTCGTTAAGCATTCTGCTGGTTTGTATGTGTTCTAGTTTATTGGAAACTACTCCTTTATTTTTGTGCTTGTGCGCATGAGAGAGAAAGAGCTGAAGTGTTTATTTGCTGTTGGGTGCTGTATTGATTTAATGTACAGTATAACCTGACATACAGTGTTAGTGTGTGTGTGTACTGTGCTGATATGCTGGGTCTTAACTCTTTTTTTGTGTCTGTGTTTTCAGGTACAACTGCAGGGCTAAAAAAGATTGCAGCCTGGACCAGACGACGTCACAACGACATTTATGAAGCTTTCAAGGCCTTTTGGTGAGACACACACACACACACACACACACACACACACACACACACACACACACACACACACAGGACTCATTGCTTTTATACACTATTAACACTGCCTCCTTGTGTCTGTTATTTTTCTGCTTGGTCTAGTAAATCTTCACAAAAGATGTAAATGGCCAACAGATGTTCTTCCTCTATTGTCTTTCAAGTCTAATATGTTTCTCTTCTGCTGAAAACCACAACCAGCACGAGCAGAACAATACAGGGTCGATGTGCAGTATGTGGCTTTGGTGTGTAATCTGATCGTGGTCTTTGTTTTGGTGTACCTGACTGGATTTGCACACACAGACACTGAGCACAAATTTTCCAAAAAAAACCAAAATCTGTTTTTCTTTGTGTCAGCTGCTTTTGACCTGTTGCGATGCTCGAAGGTTTCAGTTTGTGTGCCAATTCAGCTGAAGTGAAAGCAATCGACTTCCTCTTGATGAAACGTTTAACGTTTGCTGACTATCAGCTGGTGCTGAGTCAGCATCGGGTTATTACCGACAGACAGACACAACTAGTCACGCGCAGACAGTCACATGAACACGCACGCACTCGTGCAAGTAAACATACATTATCACAGATTTTACGCGAACAGAGCAAAGGCCTTTGATCATCCGCCCACATACAACTATCTTGATACTTGACGGGATTATATTTCCATAAAAAACATACAAATAGTGTCTCAGTATGCTACCTTTCATCATAATAGGTATTTCACACCTTATTCTAACAGAGCGACATCCTGCTACATAAATTATGGACAAGTGAGGACAAGATTGAGGGTTGCACCTGAACTATAAACATTTTGTTTCCTTTGAAAATGGATGTTTCAGAGGTTGAATTGTGGCTCACCAAGGCCAGTCACACTATACATTCAGAACTGACTTCGACATGTTGTAATCCTGCTGTTGAATACTGCGCTGTGAGTTAACGCCAGTATATTCATTGCAACTCCAGAACTGTTGGTTTAATGGTTTTCACACCACATCAAGAAGCTTGAGAGTCTCAGCAGGAGCAGACGCAACTTGCAGGATCCTTAAAACAAGAAGGTGTCCTGCAGTAAAGAGATTTTAAGATGCTTATCATGCGACCCTGACATCCGTGGTTTGAGTCCCCGCTCACTCTCTACCCGCAGAACTGTCCAATAAAGGCCAAAATCTCCAAAATAAACATGGAGTTGAAGTAAACTGAAAACCTGCAGGACAAAAATTTAAGAAGTTACTGGGCTTTTTTTTCTCACCAAAAACAGCACTGTGTTAAAGGAAATAGACGTTTTATATGAAAAGATGGATGTCTCTATGTCTGTATGATAAATATGAAACTGGAGCCAGCAGCCGATTAGCTTAGCTTAGCTTAGCTTAGCTTAGCTTAGCTTAGCTTAGCTTAGCATAGCATAAATACTTGAAACAGGGAGATGCCCTGTGTAAAGGTAATGAAATCTGCCACCAGCACCTCCTAAAAAAAAATACTTAAATCATCACATCTCATTTGTTTAATCTGTACAAAAACTAAAAACTATTTCTTAAAAGTCTCTACGGGTTACCTGAAAACCTCAGGGTGACAACAAGACACAAGGAGATACAGCTCACTAATTAAAGTGTTATAGATACTCTCAAGTAACTTCCGTCAAGAAAGTGAATAAGCATATTCCCAAAAATGTTGACCTATACTTAAAAATATTATACTAATACTATACTAATATTTTATTTTTTTAAGAAATAGGGCTGTAGGTACATGTTTGATTTCACAACTATGGAAAGTCATCATCTCCCTCTCAACAATTGTGAAAATTTTCATCCATCACATTAAAAGTAATCAGCCACTTTAAAGATCTTTTATGAGATATGGCAGCCATTCTTGGTATACACTGACTCGCTTAGTTTCTCCTCGCGGATTAAATAAAGTGTATCTTCTTACTATTGAGTCAGAAACTGTTAAATAATTGATCCCCTCTGTGTTTGTATTTATTTCCCCGTTTGTTTAGTCCTTGTTAGTGAGCTACTATGTTTGTTGGCACTCTTTGCCAATCTTTTTGATTTAAGGGGATTTATTCAATATATACAACAACTTGTCAATTTGTTTTGTACGCCGTTGATTATGTACTTGTGAATGTTTGTCTGTCTACCCTAAGGTGTGTAAGTTAGTCTTTGAATATTATTAATAGGACTTCTTTGCTTTGCTACTCTCCTACATCAAACTGTAATTCTGTTTAATTCCAATAAAAAATCCAATAAAGAATTGTTGGATTAAAAGTAATCAACCAGAAGTGTGCTTTAGCAGGCATTTGATTGGCCAACATTGCCTCATAACGGATGATGTCACACTGTGTTGCGGAAAAAGCCGGGCCAAGTTTTTTTTGCAAGAAGTTGAAGTGATCAAAGCAAAATGCTAAATGTAGCTCTTAGTTTTGGTCAAATTTGAAGTAACTCTATCCCTGTCTTTCTCTCGCACTGTTTGCTTTTCTCTGTTCATCACACACACACACACACACACACACACACACACACACACACACACACACACACACACACACACACACACACACACCTTATCTGGCGTTGTGTACTGAACCCTGATCCTGTGTGTAGATAACCCACTTCCTAGTGGTGTGAAGTTTTTGTACACAAACCTGAGAGCGAGTGAGGGGGGGCGAGTGAGCAAGTATATTTTCCCACCTCTGATCAGTGTGCAAGCTTGTGTGTTTATGTGCATGTTTGTCATCTCACTTACATCAGTGCCATCAATATGCCCCTCTTATCTCTGCAAGATCTCACACACACACACACACACACACACACACACACACACACACACACACACACACACACACACACACACAAAGACTGTTACAGTTATGAATGGTAGAATGCTGTTGTGCTTTCTAGGTGGGTAAAAAACTAAACAAAATAAAACATTCCACTACTTAATTTGTAGTTAACTTTGTAAAGTTGTCCTATCTGAACTTCCTCTTCAGACAGCAGAAGTGATTTTGAAAAATAGAAAGTATATGGTTTAATTCATCGGTAGTATAATAGTTGTGTGTGAGTGTGGTGAATCTACAGGCAGTTGTGTTTGCTTGTGTGGAGGAACAATGCATGTATGGCTGCTTGTTTTTTCTAGTAGCGGAGGTGGACCGACAATATCAGATGGCTGTACTGTATTTAGCCCTGGCTTTGAGTTGAAGGACTCAGTTGAAGGACTCACAAGCAGATGGGAGCCTGAGAGACTGTCAATAATACAAAACGTCTTAAGAATAGAGACTTTCCACTTTGTTTGCTTGCTCTCCTGTCAGATCTCCTGCTCTCTGTCTTGTCTGCCATCCCTCTTCTTCCAGAATGTTTCTTTCTTCTCCAGTCTTTCTTATTTGTTTCTTTTACAGCTTTTTGTTTTTTTGTTTTCCATCTTTACAAAGCTCGAGCTCCAATGTTGCACCTGCAAGTCTCTTGTAGTTTGTTCCAGGTGGTTTGAACTCATCACTTACAAGAATGCTCCGTGTGTGTGTTTGTGTGCGGGCGCAAAGATACACTGAGTGGGGGGGAAAAAAGAGGCTGATGTTCACGTTCTCACCTGACCTGAGATTTAGAGGCTGAGATATAGTTTATTCTTGGCCTTGGAAACAGCAGCTGGCAAAACGGTCTCCCACCAGATCCATTTAGTAGCTCTTCAGCACCTTTATTCCTGTCTTCCTCAGCAGATGGGTTTGTCATTTATTTTTTTCTGTCTTTTTTTTTTTTTCTTTTCAATTACTGTTTTCAAGGCCATGAATGAACTTTTAATTCTCAGTAACAATTTTTAAGCCAACACGGATGAGAAGTCCTTAAAGTTCTCAGAAAAACTGGCATTTAATCCGGCGAGAACTTGGCAAACTTTCCAAATCAGACGGTGTTAAATTTACTGTTAAAGGCCACCTGTGGTCTTAGAGTACTTTGTGTAGAAAACAACTGACGCTTTTGTACCTGGCCTAAATTATATTGTTTTCTCTGCTTGAAAACAGAAAAGCATTAGTAACATAAATGATTTGTATATAAAGTAATATAAATTTTGCCTCATTTACACAGCTACAAGCCAAATATAAGAATATCTGCCTCAAGTTTATTCAGGTTTTTGCAGATTAGAGATTTTGTTAAAAAAAATTTAATTTCAGTTCTGAATAAACATGATACTCTTGAGGCAGTTAACAAATTAGACCCGGGCTCCCGAGGGGCAATCTCTGTTTTCTATCGAATGCTTCATGATGGAGCTCTGATGAATACTGAAGTGTATAAACGTGTATGGGTAGATGAGCTGAATACGGAATTAAAAGATGAAATTTGAGAAGAATGTCATGTAACGTGCAAAAGTGTTCAATTAACACCAGTCACAACCTAATACAGTTTAAAACACTCCACAGACTCTATTACTGGCAGGAAAAGCTACACAAATTTTATCCCAATATCCTACCATGTAACTGATGTAAATCCAAGATAGGGACTCTAGCACATTCTTTCTGGGCATATAGTAAACTTCATTCATATTGGAAGTATCTTTTTCTGAGGCTTTTGGTAAGAATTTGGTACCCAGCCCTTTGGTAGCAATCCTGGGGGCCATAAGTGTTCTTCCGTCAATAAATTTGAAAGAACCGCAATTAAATTTGGGATGGTGATTGCAAAAAAGCTGATTTTACGTGTATGGAAAATGGATTCTGTGCCTTCATATAATTTGTAGCCGGGAGAATTGTCAAGCACTTTACATCTGGAAAGATTGAGACTCTATAATGAAGATAGAGGTGACAAGTTTGATAAAACAATGGACCTGGTACTGAATGAACCTTAACAATATGAGCTCATAGGCATTGGCTATTGTATAAAAAACCTCACTGTGCAAATGGGTATGTGATTTTATATATGTCGAATTCATTTATTTTTTTTTAGTTTTTGTTTATAGCTCCCATCTTAACTAAAACCATGGAACATTGTAATCCAAGATGTGCTGTGTTCTTTATGTTATGTGATTATTGTTTTTTTTTTTTCTTTCCTCTGTCTTCTTTCTTTATTCTTTCTCTTGGAAATTAATAAACATAAAAAAAGAAAACAATTGACCTATATCAGAGTTTTTATAAAAATCTTGTACCTCTTGTTGTTGCTGTCAGAACAGAACAATGAGTTGAAACTTGACCCTTTGTGTTCCAGCAGTTTTTGGAGGTGTGAAATCCTGCTTAAAGATCAGTTTATTATCACATGTCAAGAAACAATGCTGTTCAACACCCAAGTAGAAATGTAGTGTGTGAAAAGCTGTTAAAAGAGATGTTGTTGAAATGCGAAATGATGCCAAAACCAGGCTGGCTTGCACACGAGCGAACACACACACACACACACACACACACACACACACACACACACACACACACACACACACACACACACACACACACACACACACACACACACACACACTGTATCTGCAAATGACAAAGGTTATGTATGAAAGCACCTTTTTTTTAAGTTGTAGGTCTTACTTTTTTTTCACACATATGTGTGACTCACTATATCATGTGACATGGCAATGTCTAAAATAATTTACAATTCACCAGATGGGGAATTTTACTGTATGTAGAACACTTCATAGTTTATAGTTGCAGGTTGCAAAGTGCATGAGAGTAGCCATTAGTACTCATCTCTATCTATCCATCTATCTCGAGAGATGGATGTGGCCAGGCCACTTATGGGGGTTTTTTAATGGGTTTTTATTCCCCGACTGGACTCAAATGAGAACAGCGTTAACCAGGTAAAGTCGAGGGTTTAAGGCAGTTGGTGGTTATACAAAACACAGGAATAACTTTCTTACTTGTCCTTTTGCTTATTGCATCTGATCTCAACTATGTGACTTAACAGTACTCTATAGTACCCCTTTACCATACCACAATATGTAAACAGCTGCCATAAACTAGTTTACACTCACTCTGGTAGACTTCAGTTACTTCTAAACAGACCTAAATTCTCAACAACCAAAGCTGTAAAACAGCCAAAATCTAGACATCTAGATTAGATAACACCACTCAAGACTAGACAACAGTAGTGGCCTTTCTAAATAGAGAAAAATTAACAAAAAATAGAGACAATTAAGCTGCAAGCAGCGTTGGGCGGGCCCTCGCACATGTAGCACGTCGGGGAGTTAGGCGGACACGTTGTATATTCTGGAGCTCTGACGGTGTGGCTGTGAATTTCCTACGCGCTTCGGACGCTGCGTGGAGGTGTTATATGTCACTTCCTGTGTCCCCTTTGTGGCGCTACATAGCACTTGGCGCTATGAATATAAATTAATATTGGCGTGTGGATGTCTTCGGGGTGGGACAGTTATTAAGCACGTAAAGTTTTATGCAGATGTGAGCATGTACACTGAAGTTCCTGTGTCATGGCGAAGAGTTGATCTTTGACACCACGCCATGGACATGCCCATTGACGAAAACTCACAGGTAGCACATCTTTTCATCTTGAATGCCTTTAGAAGGCACAGCAGAAATTTGAAGTCGATCGGACTAAATGCCTAGGAGGAGTTTGTTAAAGTACGGAGTGTGTAAATCATCCAAAAATGACCATACTATTCAAAATATCTGACTTCTTGTTGAGTTTAGGGTATGGGTTCTTGAGGCTTTTTTGTGTGTCTTGATATGATACATGTCCCCAGAAAATGTCATGCATGTAGGTTGAACGTGGCTGAGGGGAAAATTTTTTCCAATTTTGTAGGGGGCGATAGCGAGCCATTTTGCTACGCCCATGCGCGAAACCCATAAAATACGAAATTTTTCACCACTTCTGACATGCGTGCCAAGTTTGGTGAGTTTCCGAGTATGTTTAGGCCCCAAAATTGAGCTTACTTTGCAGAGGAAAAAAAATAAAAAATCCTTACAGTTTCAATAGGGACCTCGCACGATTCGTCCTCGGGCCCTAATAAATACATTCACGTAGCCACATAATGCATTGGGTTCATAAATGTAAAGTAAAATAAAATTTACCATAAAACATAAAAAAAATTATTCACAGAATACAATTTGCCCAGCACTTTGTACAGAAACTCAAATTAACGTTTTATGAATGAAATCAGTAACTCACTGTTCTACTGTGCAGTGTGTGGCCTCAGGACACGCCCGCACACAAAGATCTCCGCATGTGTATCTCCCCTCTAAGTCAGTGGAAAAATATGAAATAAACATCGTTTATTTACAGCTTCAGTATACAATAATGTAATTTTATTTGTTAATACACATCATTGTCACTCATGCTGTCGCCGCTGGTCAGAGTCTCTTCCCCTCCTGGCGAAGATACTCACTCACTCACTCACTCACTCACTCACTCACTCACTCACTCACCCGGGTATTCCTGGTAAGGAATCAGCTGTGACACCCAGGTCTTCATGCATCTACCTTGGTCTGCAAGTTAGTTAACTCTTTTGTCTGCCGATCTTAAGGATTATTACTGTACTTTACCATGTGTTATGGAGATATCCTCTG
Organism: Micropterus dolomieu; assembly: GCF_021292245.1. Classification (NCBI taxonomy): domain Eukaryota; kingdom Metazoa; phylum Chordata; class Actinopteri; order Centrarchiformes; family Centrarchidae; genus Micropterus; species Micropterus dolomieu. The sequence continues at coordinate 13,200,991 of NC_060158.1, read as the reverse complement.
TATCGATAAACCAAAGTACATCCCTTGCTGTTTCTCTACACCGCAGGACCCAACACTTCCGTTTTCCCGTGTTGTTTCGCGCGAGCCGTCCCATGTAGTACTCTTCTTCTTCTAATTTCCGGCAGACTAGACGCATCTATGGCGTATTGCTGCCCTCCTCTGTTCGTTATTCACATTTAATGGTGATTGCCTATATCCTTTTGTATAGTCCCGTTTTATGTAGATACTCAATCAGTTTCTTTATTTTGTTCCAACTATCCAAATTAAGTAGAGTGGGCATGCTAAATATAGTTTCTCCAATTGCTCCCAGGTCTCTAAACAATTTCCTCATTTGACAGGAGTACTTTCTACAATGAACTAATACATGCTTTACTGAATTCCTTGTCTCCACATTCACATTTTCCATCAGGATGTTTACCAATCAGAGCCAGCCCACTCCTCAGCCCACAATGCCCAAACCTCAATCTGGATAGAACTCCTGCATCTTACATCTAAAAGCACATTTTCCTTTCTCTTTTTCTCTAATTCTTTGTACTGAGTAATATTTCCTGCCTTTCCTTTCATTTTCCCATGATTTTTGCCACATTTCTTTCACTGATCTATTTATTATTTCTGTGTAATCCAGTGACCCATACTGTAAATTAATTTGAACTCTTTCCTCCTGCACCGCCTTCTTTGCCACCCCATCTGCCTCCTCATTACCCTCCACACCCATGTGTGCCGGAATGGACAGAAACCCCACATCATACCCTGATTTGTAAATTCTATACACACCTGCATAATTTCCACAAGTAAATCAGGTCTTAACTTTGTTTTAGTATCTTTAATTGTAATTAGAGGTGCTGCTGAGTGACTACATATGACTGTTATCTTCAACCCACCTTAATGCCCGTAGCACTGCCACCGGCTCTGCTGTGAAGACCGACGTGTGGTTTGGAATCCTACACCCTTTTTTATAACCTATTTCTGGTATGCTAACACCAAAAGCCACTTTACCGCTCTCAGGATCCTTTGACCCATCAGTATATGTACTACTCTTACAGTGTCAGTGCCATTAAATACAGAGGACAGTTATCGCTGCAGTAATCCCACCAGCAACTACATAACATTATAACCAACATCAGACTATTTATCTCTGTACCCCTGGTTCACCTGGCTACATATAGATATATATCTATATGCCTCTCGTTTTTTGTGACTAGCGCTACCAAGGCACCAACCGATCAACTAGGCATGTGTGGATAGTGACCGCCAAGCTGACTGCAGAAAGTAGTATAAACAGAAGTAGTCCGCAGGGTCCGCAGCTGTCCGCGTCCCCTGCCGAGTATATTCGAGGCTTAACGGGTCACATGACACTGGGGAGGGAAAATGGCAAATTGGGCCCAATTTGTATGTTTTCACGAGTTGTACTCACTTTTGTTGCCAGCGGTTTAGACATTAATTACAGTTTATTGTGTTATTTTGAGGGGACAGCAAATTTACACTGTTATACAAGCTATACACTCACTACTTTGTAAAGTACTTACTTTACATCTTCAGTGTTATCACATGAAAAGATATAATCAAATATTTTCATGTAGCCTATGTATTAGGGCTGAACGAGTAATCGTTCTCAAATAGCGATTTGAAAGAACACGATTAACGAGCTAATCATTTAAACAGTCATGCAGTTACAAATTCATTCCGTTGTCATCCTTGTGTGACAGATCTGCCAATCGCCAATCGCAAGCGCCTTGCGTCTCCTGTTACAGTCCTACTCACCAGTCAGAGCGGGCACTGGGCGTGTACATTTTACAACAAAAAACGAAACTGAGGAAAACTTGGGATAGCCGAACCGACACAGGCAGCGGCTGTGTTGCGGATTGTGCATATTTCACATACATCTTGACACACAGCTCCCCTCCTACATCATAGTATATTAAATGCATTTAAAAATAAAATGTATTAGTGATTCTGGTCCTGATAGATCTTGTGGTGTTGCCCAGCCCTATTACAATGACAGAGAGCTTAATCTGTCAATACATAAATTATAATGTGCTTTTCTGTAAGTACTAGCAGTCTGCGAAAGGTCTACAAAGTGGTTGTGTCCAACTGGCAGAACAGTGGGTGGTAAAATGTTAATAGTGGACTATACACAGTAGTGAGTGAATGGTGTCTGATTTCATGCTTACAAGTTATTATGGCAGAGACCCCGCTGGCACACACCTACTGACATGTTGCTAATTTTCAAACAGATGCTGTTTGTGTGCAGCTTTTATGCAATTATTTGCCGGAGTCATAAGCTGCAAGTTTGGTGAGAATGTTGGACACAGTTTCAGTTTTTGTACCATAACCCAAGCTAAATTTGTTCCACGTGCCAGTCCTGATTCCTGTCCTGGTCTGACAGAGAAACAACATGGCAGCAGAGGAACAAAACTTTATTACTAATGGGCAGGTTTAACTTTCTCGACAAGATGAAATTAAATAACACAAGATGTTGTTCTGCAGTTAAAGCAGTGCCAAAAAATTCATCAAAATGAAAACAGTACGAAGATTTAATTCTGTACCATATCATCACTGCTGCAGGGGACTTTTTTTGCATGATAATTATTATGTATTTGCGCATGGTTATCGTGTACATTTGGATTATTTGACGTGTTCACAACTAAGTGTGTGTGTGTGCACTTGAGCGAGAGAGATGCAGGTCCATTTCAGTTGGCCTTTATCAGCATCGTGTGTGTGTGTGTGTGTGTGTGTGTGTGTGTGTGTGTGTGTGTGTGTCAGCTCTACAGTGGAATATTCCATTAGACGTGGGTGGAGTTAAAACTTACCTTCTTTTGGTTTCTTAGGTCTCCTGCCATTCTGAGCAGGTCTGTGCAGGCAGTCATAATTCTTTGGGCTTTGCCTTTGTGTTGTGAAATAATGTTTGTCACATGATAAAATCGCCAGTTTTTCTGGGCGAATTAGTGCTTAGCTACTTTAAGTCGGCACGTGGTGAGCTGAGGGAACGATAGGAGTGTTTATTCATGAGGTTTGAACTGACTGAGGCAGCTTTAGGGTTATATTTTTGTTTTGATCAGAGAGAGGCATGTGAAAGACAGTGTTTGGTTTGGTCACATTGATGGCTGGAAAGCACCCACAAATGGTGAGATACATAAAGCAGATCTAAATGACCTCCCTACATGCTTTCTTTTATTTATTTATTTTCTATCCCCTGTTTTGGCTTCTGCTCCCTTGTGGGTAGAGGGCTGTAAGGGGAGCTCTCTCTCTCTCTCTCTCTCTCTCTCTCTCTCTCTCTCTCTCTCTCTCTCTCTCTCTCTCTCTCTCTCTGACAGGATGCAAGTGTAGGGTTCAGTAATGTGATGTTGGGTAGAGGGTAGTGGAGTCTGAGGGGGCACAAATGAGGGTTGAGGTGGTGAGTTACAGTCGTGTGTGTGTGAGGGGGGGGGGGGGGGGGGGGGGTTTG
>NC_060158.1:13171079-13197526 GCF_021292245.1 Micropterus dolomieu | reverse complement strand
CTGGGGGGGGGGGGGGGGGGGGGGGGGGGGGGGGGGTTGTTATGTGACGAGGTTGACACACAGCCAGTAATGTGGCTCCAGGGCAAAAAAAGGCCAAGGTTGCTCAGCAGCTAGTCAAAACTGAATCCAGCTTCAAACATTCAGACCTGCAGTAGTTAACAGTCTGTGATCATTATTTTGTTAGCAAGCTAGTTGTGAAAAAGAAAAAGATTAACCGTCAGCAGATTACATAAAAATGACACTAAAGTTATGGGACACAAGACATTACACTGACATTATGAACTGTCTCGACATGCACAGATCAGCTGGCAGAGGATTACATTAACAGTGTGTATCTGTTTGTGTGGCCTCCACAAACAGGAGAGTCTGCCATTGCTTACAGACTAATAGGAATGCAGTGCAAACTGTAGGTGCTCTACTCACCTTCAACCTGTCTGGACAGAGGCTTTAGGACAGGACATTTAGAGTAGCTTGCGAAAGTATAATAGTGAGGAAAATTAGCTAACTGGCTGGAGGACCAAAATTGACTGAGGAGTAAATTTTATGATTTTCTCCTCTTAAGCACAGAATGGGTTAGCTTGCTAGTTGTGTTGTGCTAACTGCTGTGGGTGGGAACTGACTGCAGTGTGTATGTGGGCCAGTCCGAGTGCTAACTAGCTAGCCTATCAGCCAGCTGAGCTAAAAATAAACACTAGGATGACTGCAAAGCTAACTGACACAACATACAGCAGAGGTCCTCTCCCCTCCTGGCTAATAACTTTTGCTAATGTTATGCTAACCTGTTAAACCTGTTTAGCACCACAAAAAAAAATATATATATATATGAGAGAGAGAGAGAGAGAGAGAGAGATAATTATTTTAATTTTTTTCAGTTAGCTATTTTTCCTCACTATTATACTTTCTGTAATCTGCTGACGGTGAATCTTTTTCTTTTACACAACTAGCATGCTAACAAAATAATGATCACAGACTGTGTTAACTACTACAGGTCTGAATGTTTGAAGCTGGATTCAGTTCGGTTTTCACTAGCTGCTGAAAGCAACCTTGACCTTTTTTTTTGTAGTCACACCATAAAAGTATATATATATCTGTGATTGTCATACATAGAACAAATCTCCCTTGGTTTGAACATGTGATCTGTGCACTTCTTAGTAGAAGCTATTAACACTAGCCTTGTAGTCACACCATATAAGTAGCCTACAGAGCATTTTGTAAACATGTTAAACCAGATACAAACTGTGTAACTCCTTGTTTTTTGTTAAATAGAAAGCTGATATGAATGTGTTTGTTTCTCCCCCACACGACTGTGTGGAAGTGAATGTGGCTTAATGCTAGCATATTAGTTTTACTAACTTGCCTGCTTGTTTGTTTAATTGGGTGAAGTAACATGAAAAAGGGTCTACACAATGTAGCTCCCTTAAGTACAATTTATTGGCACATGCAACAGTGACCTTTCGTGGTACCGCTGTTCTTCGGACGCTCTTCTGAAGTCTTAATAAGCAAACACCTGCCCACACACGGACAAGCGTGAAACTGTGAACCACATCCTTTTACCAGCTAACAAAGGTTTCTCTGTGATGCATCAAAACATTTGACTCGAGCCAATTTTCATGTAAACATCCCTGACACATATATTTTGTGAATATTTTATTCAATATTTTTCTCCCATACAGTAACATGTTTAATACTATATATCTATATCAATCCTCTTTACTTTCATTTCTTTACTTACTTTACTTTCATTCACTGTCGGCCCCTCTTTGTTTCCTTTTCTCACACACAGATACACACAAACATCTACAACCCCATCAGTATGTGAACTTGATCCTGAGGTCTGCAGCCTTGTAATTTATATCCAGTTCTATATGGGTCAGTGCTTGGTTGTGTGTTCACATAGCTCGCTGGTGTATGACACCAAAACTCATGCCCAGATATGAGCTGATTGAATTGTGATGGGGTTTTAGAAGTCAGACGACAGGTCTACACAGACGAACACTAAAAGATTTACAAAGATTGATATACACAGCTAGGGCTGCACCAAGATTATTGTTTGCCTTTAACATGTCAGAAAATATAAAACAGTGCCCATCAAGTTTTCCAGAGCCCATTTAAACCAGCAGTCTAAACCCAAAGATATTAATTGATATTGATATTAAAGGGGCTATATGTAAGTTTTTTTTAAGCGTCAAAATTCGAAAATCGTTCTCAATTTCTCAAAGTTTTTATGCTCTCTTAAGGTGTTTTGTCTTTTCGATAGTCACTGCACTAGATGGAAACATCTCTGCAAAAACGTTCTGATGTAGCGAACATTTGCCTCACATGTCTGATCAGTTGTTCCACTGTTGGTGTTTGCAACCTCTACTTCTTGTTTATTACAGCAATGCGTAATGTGAACTTCTGACGTAACTATGATTTGCATAGCCTGGTTTATTTGCTCCAAACCAGTTGATGGAAACGTGCCTAATTTGCAATTTCATATTTGCGACATTTCAAATGTTCACTTAAAATCTGTTTGACAACTAGATGAAAACATGTCAGTGGTTGTTTCGAAGGACAAGAATGAATTGTCAAGCTCTACTGTGGTTAAGGTCAAACAAATATCTGTGATATTGTTAAAGGAAACTAATGTTAACTGTTGGTAGACAACGAGATGCAAACACCTGTGACTGGTGTCAACCCCCACCTTTACCCCTGGGGTTTATGTTGAACCCTTGAACTTTGATTGACAGATATGTCAGGCAGTTGGCTTCAACCCTTGTAGGGTTGACCAACCTCAGTTCCACCCCATTGCCCAAAAAAGTATTTCTTGGCTTTAGATAACTAACAAGATGGCAGCAAGCAGAAAACACAGACTCCAGTAGCTATATTTGTGTTTTTTGTGACACAAGAGTACAGAGAACATGCAAAGCTTTTTACAGTTCAAGTTGCTGCTCAGTGTGTCCCAGACAAGCTCAGGCTTGCCACAGACATGAAACTGTAAACTGTTCACTTTACCTGCTAAGAGAAACAGAGAGAGGGCTAAAGAAGAAGAAGCAGGGAAATGGAGAGGGTGGATGAAGTGAGAAAGACTGAGCTTGCCCTGATGCACAGGTAATCTGGTCTGTGGCGCAAGAATAAACACTGACTAAAATAGACCTGGCGTTACGTGTGTTTAGTGTGTGAGAGAGAGACCCAGGAAGGGACAGACATTTAATTTGTCCCTGACCTTGGACTTAACAGGCATCTCCTTTCCCTCCCTCCTGCTTGTTTTGCTCTTGTCATCTGTCTGTCTTTCTTTTATTCTCTCTGTCCAAAAAAAGCTAATTCTTTTGGCAAATATTTAACTTTGACTGTTTTCCAGTTAAGGCCTTATCTTAGCCTACCTTCCCCCATTTTGTCTTTCTTTCTCCTTCCTTTGCTTCTCCCTTGACTTAAACTTGATCTTCTCCATTTCTGCTCTCCCCTCACTCACTCCCTCTCCGCTCTCACGTGAGACTGTATGTTGTTTATGTTGCCTCCGAGAAAAGCTGAGGTGAAATCATAGACTGTATAAAATAAGAGGATGTAGTCACCGTGACGTCACCAATTGGTTTCTGGACTGCTGTTGCCATCTTGGTTTTTTGGAACTGGATCTTATGCCTGGCCTAGGGGAAACCTGAGCATGACCATATTTGGATGAGAGGGTGGAGCTTGGTTAGTAAGGTGCATCTGTAATTCACGTAACTGTGATATTAATTGGGATGCTAATTTTTAGCTTAAAGCAAAATGTACTTACCGTAAAAATTAGCAGCCGACTCTCGTCTTTCAGAGTATTACCAAATGCTGTCTTATGATATTTTTAGCAAACAAAATGTTAAAGATTTTTTCTTTCAGGAACTGAAAACTCATTGTAAGACAATCACAGACAGCATAAAAAAACAAGTTAACAGTTAGTTAAATGTACTTGTCAATGTGGTAGTGACTTGTCAGTCACAAGGTAACCATGCCCTGAAGCATACCCTGCTTTATCGTCTGTTTTCCTCTAAATTGGACCATAATCTGATTAAATTAACATCATGTTTTATTGAAGAAGACTTGAAACTAGCAATTGAGACCATAAACACATTAGGAAAGTGTTTACTGATGTCATAAATCAAGTGGACATTAGGCTTAATTATGAAGGTTTAAGGAACTTCTGCATTGGATTCTAGAGGTTGCTGCTTGGGTGAAATTCAAGATAAGCTTAGCTCATATTATGGACACACAGAAACAATAGGACAACTGAGTGGTGCTACATGTGGACTGACCTATAATCAGATATTTCACTTCTTAGTGTGCTGTCTGTGTGTTTTGAAGGACTGAGAGATGCATGGATGGATAGCAGTACATTCACTTGTTATTTTAATCTTGTTTGTGTCAAACAACTGTGGTTACATATTCTAAGGGTCCACACATTGCGTGACAGTACTCTAATTGATGGGTTGCTCTTTCGAAACAGCCAAGATGAATGAATTGCTCCTAATGTTTACAAAAAGTATTCAAATGCATTCAGCTCCTGTTTCATCTCTGTTGGCGCCCCTGCTACTGCTGTTCACCATTTTTTCGGCTTATTGAGTCATCTGGCTCATTACTGTATGCCTAGCAGGTGCCCGTTCTTCAGTCGCTTAAAGTATTTTTATTTTAACAGAAAGGGGCCACATTCAGAGCACAATATAATTGACTACTGGTACTGATAATGCTTTTTGTTGTGTCGTGAAATATGTCAAAAGACCACACTAACTTTTCTATGTATTTTAGCCCATTGACTCCCATACCATCAGTTGGAAGTTTAAAAATCAAGTTGCAGAGATGTGAAACTGATGTGAGATCACAGAGAACATTTACTCCAGTTTTTTATCCATATTATAAAATCTGTCACAGTTGTTATTGTGTGGTATTGCTGCTTTTATTTTCCCCATAAATTGATAAAATGTCTTAAAATAATATTTAATGGCAGCCCTAATTACTACGCAGAAATAATGCAACCTGTTAAAGGTTAAACATTTCATGTTGTGTGTTCCTTCTGCATGCTGTTTGATAAACATCACATTAATGTGCGTACCATTCAACCAACCAAGACCATAATTTCAGCATCTCCACCCCACTTGGATGTTCCCGTCATTCCCAACTTATCCATAACTTGTTTTCCCATTGCACTTAAATATTTAGAGGCCGATGGTTAACCAGATCTGAACATTTTGATGTTGTATTTGTTGTTGTTGTTGGTATGTTGTGAGACGGCTTGCCAAAGAGACCTGTGCCAGTTTGGGTGTTTCAGCACACTCTCTCCCCCGACAGTGGAAGTTGTGCGTCCTCTAATTTTCACAAAATTTTGACGATAATTAGTAAAGAAGAGGGGCTATTATGTAATTTGCTGCGGTGTGTGAGGTCAGGTTAGGAAGAGGGGTGTGTGTGTGTGTGTGTGTGTGTGTGTGTGTGTGGCTAAAACATTCATGACCCTCTTGAGTGCATCATGAATGTTAATGGGGCCATGCGAGAGCACTGAAAATGGAGAGGAGAGATGATGATAGGAACCAGAGAAAGTAAGAAGATATTCTCAACCTCTCTGCTTGCTTCCATCTGGTCTGTCTGTCTCTTCCCTCTCAACATCTTCCCTTCTCTTACTCTCATTCCTCCCACCTTCCACCTGTTCAAACCCTGCTAGCGTCCGTCCTTCTTTCTTCATCTCCTTCTCTCCTCCCTCCCTCTCTCTCATTTTGTTTTCTTTCTCAATCTCACCATAAGAGGCTTGATGAGGGTCTTAACACTGTTATGATATGTGTGTGTGTGTGTGTGTGTGTGTGTGTCGTTCACGTGGCAAGCATTTGTGTGTGTTGGATGTGTTGGGTGTGACGAAACATCCCGTCTCCATGGGTTATAATCCAGTGGCCCTGCTGCACAAAAAAAAACAGACACTTTGGAATTAAACTCTGTGGGAAATCATATTGAACATCCATGCAGTGTGTTTTTCTCTCTCTCTATGAGGCGTGTTTTTAGCTGGCCTTCACTCCCTGCTCTCCTCTCGTGCTCTGTCCACATATTTCTCATTTCTTCTCACCACACATACAAGCCCTCTGTTTGTAGCGTTGTGTGCTGTCATTCTTCACGTCCTTCCCATCTACTTTGAAAGATTGTCCAATTGTCTGAGAGGATGAATCATGTCCTCAAACCAATTACACTGTTTAAAACTGACTCTTTTCATAGAAAAGATAGAGTATGTTTGTGCTTATGGTTCAAACGCATGTGGGTGTGTTGATCCAGAAGTAATGACCCCATTTTCACAGGCCTTAAATTCAGTTTTTATTGGGACTCTTGCTGTTGAAATTATAAAAGTATTTTATTGTTGTTGACACCACAAACATAATTCAACTCTCTCTAATTGTATTTAAAATGAAGCAAAAGTTAAAAACTCTGCATGGAGACATTTCAGAAGAGGTGAGAAAGAAGTTAGTACTATGTTGTTATATTTTTTTGGTAATTTCTGTGAATGTTCCTTTTCAAACACAAAGGCAAGGGAAAAAAACACCTGTGACGCCAAAACAAGAAAAGCTGTCTACAAATGCAACAAAAATGCTGCTAGGGCTGTTTACCATGGGGATGGGCATGGAAAACTTGTCTTTGTACCTTGTTAGACAGGCGGAGTTTAACAGTCAAGTGATTTGAGAGAAGGCTTAAATGTGTTGGTAACCAAGATGATAATAGATTTTAGATATACAGACATTGAATGCAGAATAGTTTGTGTATCTATGCGCATATTAAACATGCGTATTCAATCACTTAATAGTGTGGACCAAAAACAAAAAGGCTTGGACTGGCAACTATTGCATAGGCAGCACTGATAAAGCAATTAATTTAAAAAAGCACAGCTGGTGTATGATGCACGTCAAAACATAGACACATTGTTTTCTATAGAAGCCCAAATTGTCATTTTTCCAGCATTTACATGTATCAACTCTTTAGAAAAGCAGTGATTTGTTTTTTTTTTTTTTGCCCTCTGGATCATCACATTGTACCTTTACCACTTCTTCTTCTGCCTTGTGTGTTCATGCTGATACCCTGACCTACTGCATGACAGGACAACTACAGAATTGCTTTTTGTTTAAATGCAGCAAAGTGTGAAAGTTAAACTTTAGTTTCTAACTGGTGTTTTTTCTTTTTTTCTCCTTCATACCTTCTCAACCACCTCCACGGTCTTCTCTCCTCCACAACAATGGGGCGCCTACGTTGTGGCTCTGTGCTTCCCCACCTGCCGGTTGTCGTCCTGTTGATGTTTCCCTACAGATTGATCAGCCAATCGATGGGGATTTTCAGAGGAACTCCGCCTGCCTTTGCTGCCTGCCCTCCACCCCCTCCCCCCTCCTTCCTTGCCCCCACGCACTCCATCCAGCCCTCTATATACAAAATGACTCTGGAACTCACCGAATGGTCTTCTATATGGATTTTTACAGCTTGTAATAGACAGTAAGAAAAAGAGGGAGAAACCTCGATGAGAAAAAAGCCATAAACGTACACACACACACACACACACACACACACACACACACACACACACACACACACACACACACACACACACACACACACACACACACACACACACACACACACACACACACACACACACACACAGAAGCAAACTCACTCTTGGAATGTGCCGCACACTCTTCCCGTGAAAATTCAACTGCTTCCGTAATTCTTTGGGATTTTCTACAAGCATCTGGAAAGCTGATTTTATTATTTTCTGGGGGGAAACAAAAGAGGATTAAAATGTGTTGAATTTGAAGCTGTAGTGTTGTTGGAGGAGAACTTATTTTAGATGCGACTTATTTAGAGGACAACTCATTGCATTTTTCTTTTTAGATGCTTCTATGCTACATCTGTTTTTTCATTTACTTCATTAACCAACAAGTTACTACCACAGGTTGCAATTTGTAACTTTGTAAAGATTGTAATTAAATTACTGCTACAAAGTCACTATTCCTTTTAAAGTAACTACAAGTAACTTGATAAGTACGAGTAGTTAGTAAAAGCAGGGAAATATTGTTTTTTCTTTGGTAGGTTGTTCTCAGTGTGTTAGAAGGGGTGCGCTATTTTTCTCACTGCGTGCATGCCCTGCGCCATGCCTCCCCAGAACGCAGAGGCTGACGCTATGCAGGTCGGTTCTGTGGTGGGTGGGGTTAAAGGCAAAAACTCCACGGCATCAGGTTTGGATGAGGAGAAAGGAGGAGCAGGAGGCGAGACGGATGGATCGGGAAACAGAGGAGGAGGAGGTCGAGGAGGGGAGGAGGAGGCGAGCGAGGGATCGATCGAAGGCATCACCTTGAAGAGATGGGTGATGCATGGGGCCGTGATGTTCGGCCGGGAGTTCTGCTACGCCATGGAGACGGCGCTGGTGACGCCTGTACTGCTGCAGATAGGTGAGCAAAGAGGAAACGCACACAGATTCATGGCACATATTCTTTATTTATGTAAAATCACAGGTGCATTACATGAAAACAAAGACATGTAAAGTCATAGTGTGAAACCAACACCTGCAAAGTGGTAAAGGCCAGAAGAATAGATTGTTTGGTCTATAAAATTGTCAGCAGTCAAAACCCCCAAGATATTCAGTTCAACAATAATATTAAATAAAGAATATATTTTTGCTAGGAAAAATAGCTTAAATGATTGACAGAAATAATCAAAATAGTAATCGATTAACTATTCCAGCTCTAGTCAAAACCTCTGCAAACAGGTTGGAACTACTAGCTACAAGTGACCTTGGCAGGAAAGAGCAGGTTAACACATTTCTCCTGCTGCAAATATGAATGGCATAGCAACAACCTTGTTTTGAATCTTTCACAATTACAATATTTCCGTTATTCAAAATGTTTTATAACATTGATCCAGCTGTTGGTTTAGACTTTTTATGTGGAAACACATTAGTCCACATTGTTTTTCATGGCCAGTGGGGCTACAACTAATGATTACTTTCATTATTGAGGAACTATTTAGGTATTTTTGTGTTAATAGTCTGTATAATGTCAAGAAATAGTAAAACATGTCCATCATTGCTTCCTAGAGCTCAAGCTGATATCAAATGTTTTTGTCTGACCTACAGTCTGAAAGCTAATTACTATTATTTAAGAGAAAGAAAAAATTATATTCTATTCTTATTCACGATGTGACCATTGCATCCCTGTTAACAGGAATAAGAAGAAATATTTAGAATACAAAGTGACTGGAAACATAACATAGTTTGTGAGCACGAGCAGGGATTCTTGTTATTTGTCCTGCTGTTCTGGCATTTAAGAAGACACCTTGGCAGCTACATGTATCCCACCTTCTGTTCACCTTGTTCAGATGGACTTCCACTGGATCTGCCAGAAGATTAGCTAGCTTGCACTCTAAATCACAGAACATGCATGCACGCACGCACACACACACAGACACAGGCAGTGAGTGTAATGAGTGTAATTTGCACCCAGCGTTGTCTTAGACAGCCTTTACGAACTTGCCAAGTCCACTTTCATATACTGGAGCCCATAGAGGAGATGGAGAGGGTGTGAAGAGGGAAAAGGAGGAGAGGAGGGAGGGAAGAAGTGGAACAACATCAGAGTGAGAAAGGGAGGGAGAGTGAGATAAAAGGCTGAATCAGCCGTGACCTTGTTTATAATTCAAAGTCACTTCCCATGCCCCCCCCCCCCCTCTCTCTCTTGCTTCCTTTTCTGTCCAAAGCTCTCCTTCCCCCCTCAGTGGGGTAGTGTGATCTCCTAGCTTACATAACCACGTCATGAGTGGCAGGTCGCTCTGTCGCCACCGTGATTCCTGAGCCGCTACAGGGAACCAGGTTTTGAAACACTCTCTTCCAATTTTCTGTTGTTTCCAAAGGCCGCTACCGAAGTTAAAAATATTTCAGCTTTATGAAGCTCTAAACCGCTTGTCTAATATGTACAATGGTGGGATTCGTAAAATCTATCTGTACCTAACTCTATGTTAGGCTTGTCTCCTGTGGTAGAATCTGACTAGGGTGGGTTGCTGCATGTTTTTTGTTCTATTTTTAGCCCTGATTTAGCTGCCCTAACCTATTTTTTTTAGATCAGGATGTGTCTGAGGCCCTCTTAGTAGATTTTGGACCCACTGGGAGGTACAACTGCTACAGATTAGTCCACTGAAGTAAATAAAACTAAAGCAGACAGAGCAGTGACTTTGGTGTCTAGCTGTGATTCATCACTGATATGGAGAGTTAATCCAGCCATGTCGGTCTTTTCATGTCAGGCAAATTGACTGTTGTTCAATCTGACCTTTTACGCTGATCATAGGTGGAGAGGATTGCCTTCCATCCAAATAAACAGAGAGTAGATTGTGCTCAGTGGAGCACACACCTCCACAAACACAATTAAGCTGTCAAGACACACCAATGCAACATGTTTGAATTGCATACCAATGTGTTGACTGTGACCACCACGTGACTGTGCCAATTGTAGCCATTGTTGAGCACGAATATCACAGTGCTAGCAGGTCAATCCCCACATTTGTTACGGGAAGAGACCACAACAAAGGTAGTAATAATTAATTTTAACACCACAATATTGACATATCATATGTCATATGGACACCAGGCAATGTTTTCATTCAAATTAACTATCTCTTCTTATAGTCTTTTTGGTCCTGACCAACTCCCAAGATAAATATATTTTTATATATTAGAAGTTAAATTCTCCCCTGTGTTCACCAGCTAGTTGTCTGTCTGCCGTGTGGTGCTGAGGTAGGTAGTGTACAGTCGATTTATCAGAGCGTTTTTGCTATAACCAGCTGCGGCTGGAAATAAGGTTGATGAGCAAACCAAAACCGTTAAATTGCAGGCTGTAAAACAAAAATAGAGTCGTAGAGCTGAGGGGAACTGCAGTTGGGTGATAATTCTTTGTGGGTTCATCACTACGAGCAACTCAGCTGTTTGATCCTTTGTTAATATGAAAATATTCATTAGAGCAGGTTTATGGCATTCTTAAGGTCTGTTCCCTGTGGCATTTTGGAAATATTTTACTTCTTGTCCTGATTAACTTTCTTTTGAATGACTTTACGCCACTTCCAGTTCTTGTAATACATTCACGATCAGCTCACTGGGTTGGATTTTATCACGGGAATCCATTTAGAAGTTATATGCCCTCAAATGTGAAGCCACTGCATTTCCACCAAACTCACCTCTTTAGCCTCGGTTGGTTTTGTGCAGATTCATTTATGTTTTTAGCTTGCTAACAGATAAACAAACAGGCATAGTGTGATGAAAACAAACCCCCCTCCAACTCTTTGGGCAGTGGTCCAATTTTTGGGATAACAAATATCGACCCCCCTTCCATGCAGTTAATGCTCCATGCACGCTGGAGACTGACTGTAGCTGCTGGAATTAGCTGGTAAGCTGGCTGGCTGGCTCGCCCTGACTGAAGCTATTGTGTGTGTGTGTGTGTGTGTGTGTGTAACCCCCACAACACTGGGGTCAGAGAAAGTGTGTGTGTGTGTGTGTGTGTGTGTGTGTGTGTGTGTGCGCAGCAGAGTGTTTGGTCAAAGAGCCCATATTTACACAACCCAGAGAAAGACTCAAGAAACTTCTACCTTACAAGGTCTTGTGTGGAGAGCATGCAGAGTGCTCTTTTTCTGTTCTGTTTCTGGGCTCCTGGCAGCACTCACTCATACTAGGACACAGGCGTTTTCCCCAAAGATAGAGATGTACGTAAAGACCAGTCACATCACCCTTTTCCAACTGTGTTCCGCCCACTTCAAGAAAGTGAGACAGACACGAAGAGAACAAAAAGAAATACAGAAAGCTGTCATAACTAAAACGGATGTAACTTTGGCAGAAAATTTGGTTCTGTGTATGTAGGAACCAGTCACTCATAATAACAACTTGATTGAGAAAATATGTTTTTAAGGGCCTTAAAGGTCTGTTCCCAGTTTAAGCTGCCACACAGGCACCTCAGGGGCATTTTTACTAAAGATTTTACTTGTGCCGTGGCTTTGATCTCTTCTGCCTCTCCTCCAGATATATTTTACTACTTGCCTTTTTGTCCTGACTAATGGCATCATCTAATGAATTCTGAGAGTGAGAGAGAGAGAGTCAGGGAGGGAGGACGAAAATGGAGAGATTCTTTGAAAAGGGGACAGGAGTGGAACAAGGAGGAGGTGGTTCAGAGCGAAGTGTATTACACAACAAGCTTTCTCAGAACTGAGCTCAAAGTGACACGGAGGAAGCTGTTAAAGCATCATGACACTCAATGAAGACAAATCAAGTGGCGAAAAAAACTTGATTTAACCTTAAGTTAACCGCAAGAACAGTGGGATTATTTAGAAAAAAGGTTACAGGACATTCACTAGTCTCAGACTAAAGCCTGGTAAACGAGTCAAATACCTGCAGACACCAGGAAGTACTTATAAATAAATAAAATATAAAATGAATTGACATAGGTAACTTTGATTTTTACAATAGCAGAAATTAGGGTTAGGTGATAAAGGATGATGTGAAGGCTTACAAACACAGAACCGGTATTCTAGAGAGTAAAATAGAAGCATTTTTTGAATTTAATGTTGAAACTCAAGTCAACTATTACTACTACTATGTTTTCTATTGTTTAATATTACTAGATGCAAATATACTTGTTTCAATACCTTGTTTGATCAAATTTTCATTTTTTAATTCTAGTGCAGCAATATGTTTTTCTACCAGGATATTGACACTCATTTTACAAAATCCTTATAATAAGTTGATCTCTACGGGCAATTTCTTTCAGTAGTTATAAGTTAATAATTACTTGATAAGGTGGACATTTGTTTTCAGTGCAGTTCATGACAAAATAATTTAATGAGACGTGGGTGATATGTTTGGCAAAATCTTGCTGTATTTGTTTACCCCCTGCTAGAGAGTGCAGATCTCTAAGATGTCACAGAGTTGCTTGTTCACCTCTAACCACATACAGTAAGTCTGTTTGAGTATCAGGACAGTCTGAAAGCTAAGGGGAGTTTTTCACCATTAATCTTGTTTATTCTTAATCTGTTTATTTGCTGGTTTGACTAACTAGCTGTGCACGTAGCAGTAGCTATGCCACCAATGCAGTGTCCACAACGGTCCAGCACTGGCAGCTCTGCAACATTGTTATGCTTCTTTGGAGGCCTTCTTGGCTTTACTTAAGGAGATTAATACAATCCAACAGGAAATGTCCTTCTATTCATTGAGTTTATGTGGCTGAAATCAGCTGAAACACTCAGCTTACTGTATTATTGTCTTGACCGTGATTCAATTTTGGCACACCACACAGCACTAATATTTGCATGCCAGGACTGAATGATCACCCAGATCCTGGACCAAGGCAAGGTGGCCCAATTCCACTATTAAACACTGCACAAAATCCTGAAGTTAACAAAAGTGTGTTTGATCCACCAGAAACACAACGGGAGCTTTTTGAGATCCTTGTCTACCGCACATTTTCCCCATGTATCGTGGTCACAAGATGATGCGTGGTGGCATTCTGCTGGCAGCACCTGGCTTTCAAAATACAAGCCCTGTTGACTTCATTCAGTATAAATGCCTGACTTTGTTATTCGCATAATGCTATAATACTTTTAGATGCTAACTTATCATTGTAATCTATCATCAATGTTGATTTTCTCACTGTATAGTTTTTAGCTACATGCTAATATATGCTGCATGTTGCATGCTATTGATTGTACTGCAAATCAGCTTGATCTTGCATTGTTTATGCCAGCATGCCAGGTAAGATAATCCTCGGAGCGATCCTGTCATGTTAGCTGGCCTAATCTAGCAGATGACCTTGTAGGGTTATGTAAAAGACTGGCTTGATGTCACACGGTGACTAATCACCATAATCTGACCTAGTCATTTGTAGATAGAGGACAGAGTAGATGGATGTATGGATTAAATGTTAGATTTCGGAGATGGCTACGAGACGCAAGTATTTATTAAGGGGCAGCATGTGGGAAAGAGAAAACCATCTATAGAGATAAGAGAGAAAAAGTGAGAAGGTGCAACTGGCTGTGAACTTTGAATTGTATTATTGCCAGCCTGCAAAGAATTTTAACAACTTCAGTCCTCTGTTATCTTTTTACACTTGTGCCTGTGTTTCTGCAGAGAAAGAGAGAGTGAGAAACAAACACACCAGTCTAGTCAGTTATTTAAAGCCTCCTATTCATAGCTCTTTATATAAGCGCTGCAGTAACTTTGATCATTTATTAATGTTATCACACTGTACACACACAAAAAGGGGGTTTTGAGAGGCTTATTTGCCAACATCATCAGCGTTGCAGGGCAGGGTTATTGGTGTCAAAGACAAGACAAACAGCAACACTAGCAGTGGTTCCCAAACTGTGGTCCGTGGACGATGAAGGGGTCGTTTAGAGGGTTCAGTCATAATCAGAACTGTGGTACAGGTTACATTCATGTATTCATTCATGTGTTAGTGATGTTAAGTAAATGCAGAGTCAGCAAAACAACAAATGTGCGTTCATGTGTTTTTCCGTGCAAGAGGCAATAAGGTATGTGTGTGCTATTAGTGTTGGATATGTGAGGAATGCAGAACTGAATGTGTGTATTTGTTTGTCAGCACATTGCTCTCACCCCTCCCCCTCCAGGGAGTTGAAGTCATCAAAAACAAACCACCACGAGCTCTCAGGTGATGACGAGGGACAAAGAAACATCAGGGAAAGCAAATTCTTTAAATGGGGGGCTGCAACTAACAATTACTGTCATTTATAATGTGATCTTCTTTTGATAAATCAATAGTATAATTAATAGCTTGCTCTATTTGTCTCAAAAGGGCAGTTGTTTGTTCAGCAATGACACAGAAACACAGGATACAATACTAAGCACATAAACTGTATAAATTTGTAAAATGAAGTACACAAGTACCTCTTCTTACACAGGTAAAGTTTAATTCATTAGTTATAAAAAAACATGTCCTTACCCAACTTAGTACACTTGTGTTTTGTTGCCATAAAATTTTTTGGTCTGGTATGACCAGTAGCTGATGGTGGCTAACGTTTCTAATCTTTAGATTGACCGGTATATTATATATCCTTCAAATGACATTACCCTATGACTTTGCTATACATGTTCTACATCACATTTTAGCCACAGTGGGCGCTGTTCAGCAAAAGAAACATACATTCGCTGAATATTTTATGTCAGTATGTACCATATTCAAATAAACATGAGATATTACTAATTTTAGCAATCATGAAGCCAGAACTTGTTAAATGATTACAATGTTTAATAATCAAAATTGCTGTCAAACTATAGCAATGCCCGTTCACAGAGGGCGATGTGATGCCTCAGTGGGCCAAATGAAATAAATAAATAAATACTTTGATAGCGTCTGGTTCTGAAATAGATTTCAGTTATGACAGCAACAGTTACTTCCTCTTAAGTGATTGTGCCTACAAAATGAGGGACCGAACACACAACCCTCCCCCTGGTCACTACTGACTGAGCTAACCAGACACTCAGACTTATTTGCCAACCCCTGACCTACAGCATTAATAAGACTGAAATAACACGACAGTGGCGGAGATGCTGCTAGATATTCAGTGCTTCCTTAGAACTTCATTAAACTCTTAGAACTCCGTTTCAACACATTGGTTTCTAATATATATCAAACCTGCGTGATGTCGATAACTCTATTTCAACCATTCACTACCACATCAGTGCCTATAAGCCCCGTCCCGTTGCAGAGCTGATGCCATGGATATTTTTACCACCAAGCTAGTACATTTTGCCAGTTTTCTGTTATGAGTTGAATATCGTTAATTCTAACCTCGAAACGAACATTCTGGATTGACACCTGAATGCACCATTTTAATGACAATTTTTGGTCTATTAGTAGTTACATCACATTACTGACTGATTGATTGGTTTTATGGATCACTTCTTTGGTAGCGAAAGGACAGTCAGTGATGCAGGGTGGATCTTCCTGTGTGTGATAGGTCAGTCACAGTCAGAGGCCCGCCTCCCTCCTGTCAGTCACATATGGTCATATGTTAATGTCAATGGCAGATGGTAGAGGCACTGAAATAGAACTGAAAAAGTACATTTGGATATTTGTAAATTGACATTCATCGGATTTCACACTTTTAAATTTCTGTCTCTCCTTCTGTCTGCGTATTTCTTAGTAGGAGGTAGCCAGTTTACTGCAGTGGTGTTACATAACTGCTGACTGGAAGCAGCTGTGTGTGTGTGTGTGGGGTGTGTGTGTGTGTGTGCATGTGCATGTGTGCATACATGCAGGCTTCATGCAATTTTAATTCCACCTTTTACACAGAGGGGACGGTTGGTGGGTTTTCTTTTACCTCTATATAAACACGCACGCACACATACACACATTTAGTGGATAACAAAATCTAAATGGATTACACTAAAACCAGTTTCCTCTCAATCTAAAGCAGGTTTGTGTGTGTGTGTGTGTGTGTGTGCGGAAAGTGATGCCCATCCCATGCGTCTTCTAAATAATGACATTGGCAGTCTTTGAGTACACACGTACACACACACACACACACACACCCAAAACATAAAATATAAGACAAGATAAAACAGTCATTCTCTTACCATATTTCCGGTTTAATTTTCTTTGATTTGATGAGTTAGTCATCAGCTGAGCCGCACACACATCCATATATCACTCAATATTTCACTCTACTCAGCACTTTGTTAATGATGACCTAGCCTGTGCAGCTTCTATACCTTGTGTGTGTGCGTGTGTGCGTGTGTGCCCGTTCTGTGAGTGATGTTCTCACCATCTCTTGCTGCTGGGAAGTACAATGACTCACTCCTTTCTCATCCTACTGTCTCTCTCTTTCTTCCTCTGCCCCTTCCTTCTTCCTCTCTGCGCTCCTTTTTTAGAGCATAAATGTTGGCTGAAGTTAAAGCTAGCAAGTAGCACAAGCATAGTGGATTAATGAAGCTTTTTTTTCTCACACATATTATCAGAAATAAATATATATATTGATTAATCATTTGATCTATAAGATGTCGGAAAATGGGGACATCTTCAAATGACTTGTTTTGTCTGACCAACTGCCATTCTGGACATAGATTTAAGTATTGTCTCAAATATGAACAAGATATTGATTGTTGATGGGCTAACAGCTACATTTTTGCATATTTATAATGAATTATACCTTTTTCTTTTTTTTAAGTAGAGGAAGATACAAAAAGCAATCTAGTTAGCTGCAGAGACAGAAATAGTCCCACAGCCTTCAGCTAGTGTTGGCGTAAAACCTACATCCAGATGCTTATCAATAATAAAATATTGATGTTAATATTTAAAATCCGCTCCCCACGTCCATCTGTTGCATTTCTTTTCCTCTACGAATGCTACACCTGACTCAGTTCACATGTTTTGTTTATTCAAAAACACCTGCTTCCTCCTTTCCTTTCCTTGCGCTCTCCGTCTCTCATTCTCTCGCTCTCACACCTCCTTCCTTCCTGCCCACTTTCTCCGTTCACGACCCCTGCCCTACTCTCACTTTCACACCATTTCTCTGGTCCTTTTCGGGGACGCTTGTCATTTTTCTTGTGGTTTTCTCACGCCAGTACAGGATATGAAAGGATTGTTTTGTGTTTATGGGCGAAGGGGAGGGATGGGAACAGAGAGAAGGAGAAAGAGAGGAGAGGTGAAGGGAAAGAAGGAAGGCGAGGAGGAGGTTGGATGTTTGTTGGTTCTTTAAGAAAAAGTCAGATTGTTTTATTTCAGTTTGGAGTTTATGGGAGCTGGAAGGAGATCTTGGACCTTTTTGTTTGGTCACTTTCAGGTCATGGTGCGTGAGAAAGGAGGAGTGACAGGAGAAGGGGAGGTTGGAGAGAAGGATGGAGAGGTGTAGACTTGAGGATAGAGCGTTGGAGGGTTTTGTTTACTCGATAGAAGCACAACATTGTTATGACTGTTAGAGGTGTAGTAGAAAACTCACATAGAAGTGGGTTAGAGAAAAGATAAGTACCTCATGACAGTTAAAACAGTTGGCACTTGAGTTTAGCAAACGTTACTCAAACAGGACAAAACAGCATTTGTAAGGAACTATTTTCAGTGGTGGTTTATTACACATTCAGTGCAGAGTATTAATGGCAGCGGGACGGTGGGGGCTTGATTGAAAATAAAGTGCTCATTTTCAAGGTAATAAATGAATATGTCACCTAGTGCAACGGTGTGACTCATAGATGCACTGCAATATTTTTAGGACAACAATGGAGCTCTATGGCACAGAGGAACAAGCTATATAAGGCTTTGGACACACAGGCAGTACTTGTTAGTAGATCAATTCGTTGTTGGTTTTGTTCTTTTCATGGGATTTGTTAACAGTAAGAAAAATGTGGAACATTGCCAGCCTTAGTCTTGAAAGCCTAGAGTAGTCTTTGATAAGAAATATTGATTTTTAAAGTATTGTTTTTGCGTCATGATTGTTTAAGTAGTCCAACATTGAGTGCACTGTATATTTTTCACTAATCATAGTCTCATTCACGTTTGATGAATGAATTTAAGAGCACTTCTCACCAGCTAAACTTGACCATGAAGTATTTTCCTGTCAAGTTAGCTGACTGCTCATGGTGCTCAATATTTAGCTTAGATTGTTTTGGATGTTTAGATATATATTTTTGTTTTTATGTGCTTATAAGTTGCTAAATGATTAAAAAAAACAAACAGAACAGCAGACTACAGAGAGCACATTCTACAACTTTTTTGCCCAGCTTCATGTAGCTTCGGGGAACAATTTCAAAACAAATCGCACAAGTGAGAGACATACACACAGTAATGCTTGTTCAGGACTTCCTGAAAACAAGGAGAGGACTGTTGCAGCTTTGTTAGGAGGAATCATAGTATTCATATCAACTGATCTCAAACAGTGGGCATCATTTGTTCAAAATAGTTTTAAAAAATTCAAGTCTGCTGGCCAAAAAGTTCAATTAAGATTGTTAAGGGATGCATCGTTTTCCCTGCTGATGTGTTTCAGAAACACAATATCGGAGTGATTTTTCACATTGTCACACAGTGAGATTTTATTAAGTTCTACTGTCGGTGTATTACTGAGTGCAGACGTGGAGAAACACACAGAAAGAGTACACAGAAGTGGTGATGAATGGGCAGTCTGTACTCCCAACAGTCACACACTGAGCTCCATATTTAGTAAGTGTGTGAGGAGGAAATGTGCATAGTAAAATGAGTGCTTTAATGATAGATGGAGCAGATTGTGCATTTTTTTTCTTTCCCACGATCAATCAACAACACTTAATAGCTTGAATATGAACTTTTTCTGTCTATCTCTCCATCCTCCTCCCGTCTCTCACCTTATCCTCTCTCTTGCCGTCCTCCCTTTTGAGAGTTCCTTTGATCTTAATTCATTCTCACACTCCTTCTCTCTGTGTTTCCTCCTTTTCCTTTCTTACTGAACTCGTTTCTTTTTCTCTCTTTCTGAAATACATCCGCCGTTTCTGTTCTCTCAGTATTGTTCCCGGTGTATGTGTGTGTTTGTACCTACAGTACTAAGAGTTTTATGGGAACTCATCTGTGTGTGTGTGTGTGTGTGTGTGTGTGTGTGTGTTATGTGTGTGTGTGTGTGTGTGTGTGTTATTTTGGTAGGTGAGTCTGAATGTCTGTGTATGTGTGGGAACAGAGACATGTCTTTATTTACTAGGTGATGACTGTGTTTTTCTGTATTGTGTGTGTGTGTGTGTGTGTGGAAGGGAACTGTTTACTAGAAACTGTTTTCCTGTTTTGATGTTGACAAACCTCAAACCTACAGACAGACAGATTCCTATCTGCTGCATTGTCTCCTGTTTTAAGGTTGTGTGTATGTGTATTTGCAGTTTGTATGTATATAAATGTGTGTGTGTGTGTGTGTCTGTAGGCTGTATGTGTGCATACCAGTGTCTTATTTTTCTGGGTGTATTTATGTGTAGGGGTGTGTGTGTGTGTGTGTGTGTGAGAGAGAGAGAGAGAGAGAGAGAGGCACAAATGGGGAGAAAAAATAAATGTGAGAAAAAGCTTTCCTTAGTTTGAACAAACCCCACAACAGGAAGCCCTGTGTGAATGACACGGCCATATTAGGAGCCAGGAGGTGAAGGTGATGGAGTCTCTGTGGTGGCAGAGTTCCCAAGACCTGGTCACCACACCGACACGGGTCAAGCCCTGTTTATGGCTGGCTCATGAGAAACACAAGAGGTCAACAGGACGATGGACTGTGAAGTTTGATGTGAGGGCAAAGCACAAGTGTGACGCTCTGGTGTGATTCTGTCGTTTAAAAGGGACTGCCATTCAAAAGCCTGAATATAGTTCAAAGTCATTGTGATGGTATTTGGGATCTCCTAATAAAATATCACTGGTAGTGGAGTGTAATCACTGTGGTGTATCAGAAGACTCTTCAAAGTTACTTGAAGGCCGTACGGGGTGGGGGGGTGTATGTGTGTGTAATAGCACAATAACAAACTACAATATAACACAGTGTACAATTAAAAGTACCAACAATTTGCTGATTCAAGCTTCTCAAATGTGTGGATTTGCTACTTTTGTAATCTGAAACCTGAATGTCCTAGGGTTTTGGACAAAACAAGGAATTTGAAAACATGAAAACACCTTGGCCTCTTGAAAATTGTGGTTGGCTTTCTTTTTTCATTACTCATTTCTCATATTTTATAGATGACAATTATTCTATGAATTAAAACTAGCTTGCCACTGCCTGCAGATATAGTACATCACAATGAAAGGCATCGCGTGCATTCACAAACAGACTAACAGGCCAAAAACACAACTCTGTTTCATACTGCAGCAGACCATGCATGTCAGGGCCGACAAAGGCAACACAATACTGTACCATGTATTCGCAATATCCCTGCTTCAATTCCTGCTCATGAGGGTCACTGCTCTCTCCCCGTGTTTATCTTTTCTCTACTGCCAGCTAAAGAATAAAGGCAAAAATGTGGGAAAATTATCTTTAAAACATTCCTGCAAGAGCAAGTTTTCCAGTATTTGATTGTGTCACAGGCACTCTTCTTGTGCAATGTATAATACACTTAATATATAAATAAAATATTATTATTATTATTATTATTACATATTCCTGGCAGACTTTTATCCAGACATTTAAGTTAAAAGTACAGTGCTGCTTCTTGTCTGTGTAACAATCGCCCCAGGCACACCAAATGCAGGGAGGTTTTTCACATGACGGTAGCATTTTGCAAACAAACCGCTGCTTACCAAACCTTCCAGAAAAGCTCAGACGCAGACAACAGCATCATCAACGCAAGGACACTGACTGTTGAGTCATGCAAAATTTTCCTGAATTTACAAACCAAATGAGCTTCATGTCTGCTGTGCTGCTGGCCAATAACCAGTCAGTTCTTATATTGCTTCAGTCAGCAGGTAAACTATCCAGACTGGCTGAGTCACCCTCCAACTTTATTCAGAAACTTAAAGGTCTGTTAGTGGATCTGGGCAGGAGGTTGGGACATTTTACACGAGCTCTTGATAATAAGATACCATTGCATTGACATTTGTCTCATTAAAGAGGTCTATCTGAGAAATATGAAAGTGCTTTCTAAATTTTTAAGATCCTAATGTCCTCTCAATCAAATTAACTGCCTCTCCATCTTTCTTCCATCTTTCCGTCTCTGTTGTTCTCTGAGGAATGAAATATCAGTGGTATCTTCCTCACATTGTTCTGCCGCGCTTCCTCACCTCCACTGTCTCTCTTCCTTTGAGATTAATGTGGATTTAATAAAAGTAAGAGGGGATTATGGCTTTAACTTGAAGTTATTTAAAGGGATACTTTCTGGAAGTTGCGCTACTCAAATACCTTTTTGTATGTGTCTGTGTGCAGTTTCGGATCAAAGAGAGAAAGAAATACAACTTCGCCAGTGCTTAAGGTTTAATAAAACCAATGTTTTTAAATATAAAATGCATATAAATACCCTTGCAGCTACTATGGTTTGGATGTAAAGTTTGTTCTGCCAGGAAGTGTATTGAATGGTTAATTGATCTTTATTGTCTCCACCTCGGGGCCACTTCCCCCCTTATCTATCCCTGTTAAAACGTTTTGTTTTAAATGGAAAGTTATTATCTGATCCCCTACATTCTGACTTTGTGTGTTTCCTCAGATGCTGTTCAACAAGCTGATAAGCTAACCTCCTTTAAGTTCAGTGGTGTATTTCTAAAACTTTTAGCAGAGCTATCAATCGTTATTTGAGCGAAGTCATGCTGGCGTACCTTAAAACTGCGGCCAGAGACATTATCAAGAGTGGGACAGACTCCCTCCGTAGGGAAGGATTGTGTGGCGGCCAAATGGCACTTAATGTATTTGTCTTCTTAGTGGCCGCATTAAGATACAGTTTGACAGTGAGACGATGATTACATTCTGATTGAATTATTTGCGATTCAGCTGACTTCACTTAGCTAAAAGGCTGTCTGCCCCTCCTCCTTCTCCTCTTCAACTTCCTCTTCTTCCTCTGACTGAGGAGCTCATTGAAATCATGGCTCTGCGTCCAAGTGCATACTCTGATGTTACTTTGGCACTGATAACCCACAGGCATGTGATGACGCCGGAATAACTCATAATATTTCATTATGTGATGATTGATTTTATTTTCGTGTAAACTTAATATGTAAACCATAATAATAATAATAATAATAATAATAATGTTTACACATTAAGTTTAAACAATCACGCCTGGATTACTGCAACAGCCTTTTCACTTGTTTAACCCAAAAATCTATTGATTGACTCCAGACGGTCCAGAACTCAGCTGCCAGACTTTTAACCAGAACTAAGAAATATGACCACATTACTCCTATCTTAGCTTCATTACAATGGATCCCAGTAGAATTGACTTTAAAATTTTATTGATCACTTTTAAAGCTCTTCATGGCCTCTCACCTTGTTATATTTCTGAACTTTTAGTCCCATACACACCAGCACGTACCTTGAGATCCTCGGGCAGAGATCTGTTGTCTGTTCCAGAGTCTCGACTGAAAACTAAAGGGGACAGAGCGTTTGCTGTCAGGGCCCCGAGGCTCTGGAACAGCCTGCCCGAGGTAATCAGGTCGGCTGAGTCAGTGAACTCTTTTAAGTCCCTTCTTAAAACATACTTTTATAGGAGAGCCTTTCCTGATTTTATTTGATTCTATTTTTTTTTATATATATTTTACATTTATTTTAAACGTGTATTCTTTGTGTTTTGTTGTTTTTAGCATGTAATTGTTTTTATGTGTTTTATTGTTTTTACACTTGTGAAAGCACATTGTAACTGGTTTTTGAAAAGTACTCTATAAATAAAGATTATTAATGTGAGATTAGGCTCTCGTGAGTAGTAAACAATAGAAATGTCAAGCACATTATTTTTCATGTGAGGAATATTTAAATAAAGTGGTTACAAGAACAGACTAGAAAATATCTTTGGGAAATTACCTCGGGCCGCAAGTGATGGATTTGACAATGTGTATTATTAAAATAATCTTTGACTGGTGTTTCACATATTAAAGTTAAGTTAAAAGCTTAATGAGCTGTGTGAATTAAAAAAGTCCTGAATTATAGCCATACACGATTCATCTTGTCCTGTGTGACAAATTGGAGGAAATCATGGAAGTTAGTTTACTGATATTGTCTAGTTAGGAAAGTAAGTAAAACTGAGATCCTCCAACGTTCAGCAGTTGCTACCAATATAGTACTTTCCCTCCACATGATGTGATTTTAGAATCAATTATGTTTAGGTGCGAGTCTCCCAGGTTTTTGCTATCAGCAACATGCAGGCAAGGTTTTCCAGCTGTCATAAATGAAAAAAGTGCTGAGTTAGCACACAGAGTACGTCAGATTTCAGTTGGTGAAAACAGTTGGGAGGTAAAGCAAACACACAGTTTGCACAAGCAAAGATAAGACGAACAATTTGTTTTAAAAGTGACATGTTGTGTGCTGAAGATTTGACTCAGCTTTGATAAAGACAAGCATGATGCTGCGTTTGCTTACCCACTTGCTTGAATTACTTCTGTGTAAAGAACAGGTGGTGTCCGTACAGTTACGACCACAATACTGGACCCTGATTGGCAGACAACACTTGACTTTGTCATTCAAATTAGGTGAACTTGCTGATGTTGGGGCATTCTGTCAGTAAATGTTTAAAATGTCCTGATTCAAAAGCTTTTTAGGGAACAAATCTGTGTTGAACTGGGAATTAAAAGTTGAAATTAAAAGTTGATTTCTGAATTTTATCAAATATTATAAATAGAGGATTTAAATTACATTAATATAAGATTATTTAATGGTAAATGGTGTCAGAAGTGTGTCCTATTTTGTTGTTTATTCTCACTTTCACTTCTCATTTCTAATAATCTCATCTAGTGTATAGTCATGCTTTTCAATCCGAGTCTTTCTCATCAGACTTTATTCTGAATTTACTGCAAAACTATGGTCTTCTTCTAAACAGATGCATAATGGGCCTTCATATACTACTTATGAACCTCATAATGTCTGGGTTTGTACAGTATTCACATATCATAAGATGATTAATAGGATAAAACAAAACAAAATTCTTTAACATATTTAACAAATATATCAATTTCAGATGTTTATCATCATCACGTACATTATAAGATGTGAACTAACATCAAATGTAAATGTGTGTGTGTGTGTGTGTGTGTGTGTGTGTTTAAATGGTGTTTCCTGCACTAACAGACACTTTTATCAGGTTTTATGGGGAGTTAATTAAGGTCTGTTTAAGTTGGTGATAGGTTTGTGTGATCAGTTGGCGAGGTTTTGTCTGATATTATTCAAAGCTATTGAAAGCATGTGTACTGAACCGTGTACCGTATGTGTTTCCACTATGCTGCTGCATCCTGTGTGTCTGTTTAGATAAAGGTGCAAAGTTATTTCCACAGACCCATCCTAATTTGAGACCCTCTCATGCAACGCGTATGTCTGTAATTCCCACTTGGTTTCCATCAGTGGAGAAAGTTAACGCACAAAATAATAAAGTGTATCACTTAAACAGGTCCAAGTTAAGTTCAGGGATAAGTCCAATCCATTAAATAAAGGAAATGGATGTTCTTTCATGAGTTTAATGAGTCTATTTAAATACCAGTAGTCAGAAATTACAGGAAAATGACAACAAGGCTTTAAAGCTTTTGTACTTGTAAAAACAAGCAGCGCAAACATATTTGTATAATTCCTTAATGAGCATATTATGACAAAATATGTTGGTGATGTTTCTGTTGTCTGTTACTCACAAAAGAACAAGAAACTTGATCACAGAGTCTCCACACTCTGCATTCACCATGTTGCAGTCCTTTGTGTGATAATCAGGGGTGAATGTTCACACAGAGATAAATCCTCCTGTCGTGTACGGTTGCCGTGGCTTTCTCCCAGTTACCCTTTGTGTGGGTTTTAACAGGTGGTGTTGAGAAAGTCAGCCTCCAGTCAACTCTTGGGTAACTAAGGCCAGTGTTGTGCAATTTCACACAAGATCTAGCTCAAGGTTCAGTTCACGCAGATTAAAATGAACAAGTTGACATTCATAGTTCACAATGCTAAACTCCCCAAAAAGGTAATCGTTCACGGCCATTTCTTCCATTTTTTTTATTTACAAAATGCTGTGAGTTGGACTGTGGAGGAGAAACTTTGGCTGTTGGCTTGTGGTCTTACCCATTTATTAATCATTTCTTGGGATCATCATTCACTCGCAAGATTAGACAGATGCTTCAACTTGATGTGTCGCTTCAAATTTGTTGCCAATGTGGCTGATATTTCATACTTTTCGGACCAATTTGCATGAAAATGTGATATTTTTTTTTATGTTGGAGTCTGTACTGATTTGTTAATAAAACAACCTAAAATAATTACATGAACTGGCTTTTGCAGCAACGGCAGAAGCTTTTGAATTGCCGCTTGGTGCCGTGCCAGCATTCCGGGTGCTGTAACAACGCTCACATTCATTAGTTGTAAACAAAAGCATTCAGTTCACCAAAAACACTGACAACACAAACACAACACAAGCAATTTATGTTGCTGTTCACCTGTGACTGCAACTGCATTGTTAACACACATTCACCTAAAGGATTATTAGGAACACCTGTTCAATTTCTCATTAATGCAATTATCTAATCAACCAATCACATGGCAGTTGCTTCAGTGCATTTAGGGGTGTGGTCCTGGTCAAGACAATCTCCTGAACTCCAAACTGAATGTCAGAATGGGAAAGAAAGGTGATTTAAGCAATTTTGAGCGTGGCATGGTTGTTGGTGCCAGACGGGCCGGTCTGAGTATTTCACAATCTGCTCAGTTACTGGGATTTTCACGCACAACCATTTCTAGGGTTTATAAAGAATGGTGTGAAAAGGGAAAAACATCCAGTATGTGGCAGTCCTGTGGGCGAAAATGCCTTGTTGATGCTAGAGGTCAGAGGAGAATGGGCCGACTGATTCAAGCTGATAGAA
>NC_060158.1:13126945-13170979 GCF_021292245.1 Micropterus dolomieu | reverse complement strand
ACCTTGAGGCGGATGGGCTACAACAGCAGAAGACCCCACCGGGTACCACTCATCTCCACTACAAATAGGAAAAAGAGGCAACAATTTGCAAGAGCTCACCAAAATTGGACAGTTGAAGACTGGAAAAATGTTGCCTGGTCTGATGAGTCTCGATTTCTGTTGAGACATTCAGATGGTAGGTCAGAATTTGGCGTAAACAAAATGAGAACATGGATCCATCATGTCTTGTTACCACTGTGCAGGCTGGTGGTGGTGGTGTAATGGTGTGGGGGATGTTTTCTTGGCACACTTTAGGCCCCTTAGTGCCAATTGGGCATCGTTTAAATGCCACGGCCTACCTGAGCATTGTTTCTGACCATGTCCATCCCTTTATGGCCACCATGTACCCATCCTCTGATGGCTACTTCCAGCAGGATAATGCACCATGTCACAAAGCTCGAATCATTTCAAATTGGTTTCTTGAACGTGACAATGAGTTCACTGTACTAAAATGGCCCCCACAGTCACCAGATCTCAACCCAATAGAGCATCTTTGGGATGTGGTGGAACGGGAGCTTCGTGCCCTGGATGTGCATCCCACAAATCTCCATCAACTGCAAGATGCTATCCTATGAATATGGGCCAACATTTCTAAAGAATGCTTTCAGCACCTTGTTGAATCAATGCCACGTAGAATTAAGGCAGTTCTGAAGGCGAAAGGGGGTCAAACACAGTATTAGTATGGTGTTCCTAATAATCCTTTAGGTGAGTGTATGTAGCAATTCACTGAAAATTAAGTTTTCTTCTCATATAAAATTGACTATTAAAAACAATATGATAAAATATATTTTTATATTTATTATTTTTAAATTTTAAGTCAGAGAACAAAGTCACTTGATTGCAGTTTTGCTGATACATTAATTAAATGCATACCCATATTTTTATCTTAAAGGCTGATTTCTGAAAAAAAGCATGTCCGTCAGTCCTTAAGTTAGGTGTTACTTGCACAGAAAAACGTCATGGTCAAATCGCAGTTTTTAGTTTATCCTTCTGCATTTCCGTCTACCTGTCTACATCTCTGTCTATAACTCTGTATGTGTCTGTCTGTTTGTGTGTGCAGGTCTTCCAGAGCAGTACTACAGTCTGACATGGTTCCTCAGTCCAGTCCTCGGCCTCATGTTCACTCCTCTGATCGGCTCGGCCAGCGACCGCTGCACTCTGCGGTGGGGCAGGAGGAGGCCGTTCATCCTGGCTCTCTGTATAGGAACACTGATAGGAGTGGCGCTGTTTCTGAATGGATCGCTGATAGGTGAGTGTGTGTTATTCAATATTTATTATATTCTGTATAACACAGTAAACTTAAAAATTAAAGTATTAAAGGATGTGCATCAGGTGTGTGTCAGGAAGGATGAGAGATCTCCTTTGATGTATTTGTACTTCTGAATCGTCAGATGTTTTTACTATCTGTTTCTGTACACAACCAGGCGGCTGTTTCCCTTTTTTTTAATTCTTTTTTTTTTTTGATAAGGGCTAAATGTCAGCTACTACTTTATCACAGTTGATTTTATAAATCACACTTGTGCAAATCATTAAATATGTCTACAAGGGCACCAAAAAAAACCCTGAAATATATACAGTATTTTGTTTACAGTGTAAAGTTTGTGTTATCTTCTTAATCATAAGGTTATTTCTGCTCTCTGGCCCATTGATACGAGGCTGAAATATATTGAACATAAATGACATAAAGAAGCACTTGCTGTTTTATAAGATGCTGAAGCTTTGGATCCATTATAGGTTCACTGCCAATAAATGAAAACAACTGCCAAGGCACCTCTGGCATACTGCAGAACATAAACTATCATGCTTATTTTGTGCCCTATAGGAGTTACAGGCAGTTTATTAATTGAATAAACAGTCACAAAATAGCTTTATGGTGAACAGAAACAAAAAGCAATCGAGACTGTGAACCATGTCAACTCTGTGTTTCCTACCATGCTGCTGTTTTACATGTTACCCTAAAAATACAGAAGTTTATTTTGTGCCATCTGCTGAACGCTGTTATCTAAAACACCTGAGACTATCCCGGCCTCTGACAATGTGAACATGTGGTTTTACCCAGAATGTGCTTGTGCCACAGAGGAAATAAAAGAACAGGACTGCTTCCTTCCTAGAATCAGTGGAGCGTCGTTTGCAAAAGTCTTCACCCGCTGAGAGTTGTGTCCTTGTACAGAGATAGATGTTACCCTCAGTCTGACCCTCAGCTTGTTACATCATCCAAATGTCAACATCATCCAAATGTCACTCCAAGGACATATACACGATCAGCTCTCAGTCATGCCACACAGATATTGATCTCTCTGCTAATCAGCTGTATCCGCTTAGTTCCTGTTGTGATGTCATTAACCATGTCCTCCTATAAACATGCAACACACATACACACACACAAAGGTGACAGCAGGGTTTGTGCAATCTGTGCATCGCTGAATTTACAGATGCTGACGAGCAGATGTTTATGCCAACTGGTGTTGCGGACAGCAGCTATTTTTAGACCTCACCTTTATCATCACATCCTTCTTGTACACACATGATCTCTACTTTTGACCATTTGTATGCAGTAGTAATCCCCAAGACCTGATGACAGACTTTGATGTGTAAAATAAGTGGAGTTGCCCTTTAAAGGCTTAAAGAGCCTTTTATATTTGTTATATAATGGTCTTTATTCAATTACTGTCATTTCAAAATGCAATGCGTTCAACTAATGATAATTTTGTCCAACCAGCGGTCCAAAACTACTCAGTTAACAATTATGCAAAACAGAGAAGAGCTGTTAAATCTTCACCTTTTGAAAAACTGAAACCAGTGAGATTGATCAGCTAATCTTTTCAGTACATTACAAACAAAGCACGGTGCAACGTTGCCTGTGGTCTGCCCACTGCTGGCAGCCTTAAATATGCATAGAAAGAAAATGCATGTGAAAGGCTGCAGAATGAAAGACCACTTTTATGTAGTTTGAATTCATTCTGCTCCTACTAATCTAATTCCAAAGTGTTGGTGGCAAAAATTTCGTCTCCTTTGTGCAGTTGTGTCTTGTGTGTCAAGTCACAAAGGCAAAGGAAAGTCGACCACATGTCACTTTAATAGAGTTTCCGTTATTATTGATGATTGGTGTATGGCACTCGTGCTGAATTATCAGAGGCCATGTGGTCTGAAAGAGATGCTGATGTAGTATCTTGATTGTTTCTATTATTACGTTTTAGAAGATAATTATGTCTTATAATGAGGAGCAGAATGAATAAACATGGAAAGTATAATAATGTTGTATACTGTAGTTCTTCTATTAAATATTATATTGACAGTGGGAGAATATATTGATCAATCTATGTCCTCTTCACATTTTTTGCAATAGCAAGGGTAATGTTATCGGTTGCCCACATAATAAAAACATAGTGTACATATTGGATTTGTTCCATATTCAGATGTGGATCAAATGGGTGGCAAATGTACAGTGCAACAATACCTGACTTGGCCTTTTTAAATGTCTCTAAATAGAACAAAGTGAAATGAATTGCCAAAGGAGTTATAAATAACAAGAACGAGAGCGAGAGCTGTGTGAACGGTTTCTGTCAGCAGATTATATTCACTTCTATTCAATTCTATTCTGTTCCATTCTTCTACAGGGAGGTTGGCATTCAGGTCGATTTAGGGCACCAGGGAGTGTGTGTGTGTGTGTGTGTGTGTGTGTGTGTGTGTGAGCACCTTGCCAGTGGTACGGTTGACGTGGGAAAAGGCAGGTGACCCGTATCTGTGTGAGAGAAATGAGAGAATAAGAGAGAGAAAGTGTACGTTTCCTTGGTTGTGTGTGTATATATATGAATGTGTATGAACAACACAGGGTGACGTGGGAAAACTGTAGTAACCTGTATAATTGTGTGTGTGTGTGTGTGTGTGTGTGTGTGCGCGCGTGTTGCCCATGTTGACATGGGAACACAGGAGCAGGCAGTTCACAGGGAAATGCTTCCTGTTTGCTTCCCCCTTTCCACCAATCACAATTCACTTCCTGTCAGCCTGTCTGGCTAGTGAGTAGCGCCGCTCCTTTATCCCACACACACACACACACACACACACACACACACACACACACACACACACACACACACACACACACACCACATTCTGCTGTTCCTTCTATGAACATTTGTTTTCCCATCATTAATGGATTTCAGTTTGTAAAGTCATGCTGCGTCACACTGCCTGTGATATCTCTCTCTGTCTCTGTCGCTCTCACTTACTCACCCACACACACAATCGCACTAACAGACACACTTATATACAGGTTAATAAAGATTTCTCATGTCACTCTGTGTTGCTTTCATACATTCATAAAAATTCTCAGACAAGAACACACAGAGCAGCTCGGGGGGGAGGACTGGGTCACAAATATAATGAGACACACAAGGTCACACATCATGCATCAAAGCATTGTGGGAAATGTGCAGTGACCCGTTTGTGTAAGTCTTTGTTTGTGTTATACAGCTGTTGTAACTCGGTAACTAGTTATTGATCACATGTGCAGCTCTGACCGGGATTATATCAGTGATCAGCGTAACAACTCCAGATGTTTGTGTGTGGATGTAGTGATTATACTTCCTTTTAAAAAATGATTTTATGTATTTTTTTTGGACATGTTCTGGTATTGTAACTTGATATTTCTTGGTGAAACACACTTCAAGACGTGCATACATTAGAAATGATTTAATTTGGTCCCTAGACCATATAAAGGCCTGATACACCCATATAAAAAATACCATATTCTCTGTTATCCTTCCTCTGGTGGCAAATAAAAATCTGAGAAAACTGAGGGAAAAAAAACTGTCGGGAAGTTAATTTGGATTTTGGATGAACTGACATTTATATATCGGATGAAACGTGTGTGTGTGTGTGTGTGTGTGTGTGTGTGTGTGTGTGTGTGTGTGTATATAAATCAATTATCCATCACATGGGGTCTGCCTTATTTTATCCACTTCTCTTGATGTGTGTTTGATGTATACTAACAAACACACACATTTCATAATTAAAACCGTTTGTCCATTCATGTCTTTCTCCGTTAGGTCTGTCCATGGGCGACGAGAAGGGGAAACAACCAATAGGAATTGTTCTTACTGTGCTGGGGGTGGTGGTCTTGGACTTTTGTGCAGATGCAACAGAAGGACCAATCAGAGCGTACCTGCTAGACGTGGCAGACACAGAGGAGCAAGACATGGCTCTCAACATCCACGCCGCATCAGCAGGTACCGCTGACATCACACACGTGTATGACTTTCACAGGATTTTAATACTGCAGTAAAAGGTTGAATGCACAGAAATATACTTTGTGGTCTGCCAATAATGACTTCACTTAGTTGAAAGGGCACAAATTTGACATGAATAGGCACTAACAGAGACAAGGAGACAATTCATAGTCCTTTTCACGTCTCTTTTGTTAACTTGTCGATTTGTCTGCGTGCGCAGGTCTTGGGGGTGCGGTCGGCTACGCTCTCGGAGGTTTAGACTGGACACACACCTTCCTTGGAGCAATCTTCAAGTCCCAGGAGCAGATCCTGTTCGTCTTCGCGGCCATACTCTTCTCTGTCTCTGTGGTTTTACATCTCTTCAGCATCGAGGAGCAGCAGTACTCGCCCCAACATGACAGGCTGGTCCAGGTACAGGTACAATTCAATTTTAGTAACAAAAAAAACAACCTATGACTTCAGTTTTCCATGACATCCTCTCTCTGTCCTTTCACCAGGAGAGTCCAGATCGCACCAACCTGCAACCGTCAGCCAATGGCAGGAGTGGACTCGCCCCCAAACTGGAATTGATTGGAGAGAATGAAACGATGGACAGCTACGACCTGTATGACCCCTATGGAGATGACCAGTCAGAGTGTGGGGATATGGACATGGACTTCCTAGAGGTGGAGCTTGTGAGAAGTAGGTTCACAGACTCTTGCCTCTTTTTCTGAATCTGAATAAAAATGTTTTTCCCTTTATAATTTGTGGGATGGGAATATCTCTTGTTCCTGTTCTTTTAAGACTTCAGGAGAGCACTGAAGCTCCTCAGTGGTTCTCAACCATGTGCCAAGTCTGCAGGTTTTTAATCCCACCCATCACTACATAAAACAAAGTAGTAGTTGTCCTCTGAGCTTTCACTGGAAACAATTGTGAAATTATGAAAACAATACTGGGACAAATTAAATCATAGTAATAACAAATCACGTTAAGGACAGTATTAAATTAAACCGAAAATTACGTCTAAATCTAATCAGCTCTCTCCTCATCTGTCTTCAGGTAAAAGTGACAGTGTTCTTGCCATGGCAGACGCCACTCTCGACCACCTGGACCATGATGCCTTTTTCCTGTGCCACCTAGAGCCGTCCATCTTTGCTGACCGCCTCTCACCCTATCACAGCTCGCCTCCTACAACTGGTTCCTTTCTTAACCCCAATCGCAGCACTCCGCCTCCCCGATTCGGCAACATCAGACGCAGCAGCAGTGCAGGAAGTCAGGACCTGCTCCGCCACCAAGCCAACCACCACCAAACACAAGATCCCAACCCCAAGATTTGCCGCCTCTCGGCTTTCTTACAGGAAATGGAAAATGACGACGGTCAGGAGGCATTACTGAACAACCAACTCAATGAGCAGCGGACACTGACCGGGCGGCTGTTAGCTGGTGTTACTAATGCTGACGGAGTTAACACTAACAGGCTGAGCTCTAAAGGACAGGCACATCGTGTTGGAATGGTCAAAGGTTGGTTTATTTAACTCTGTACAATTCTAGATTTAATAAAAATATAAAAATGAAGAAATTGTAGTGAATTATTTTATAAATATTTATGACTTTGTATTAAAACATTTGTATGGAATCTTACTGA
This sequence comes from Micropterus dolomieu, assembly GCF_021292245.1. Taxonomy (NCBI): domain Eukaryota; kingdom Metazoa; phylum Chordata; class Actinopteri; order Centrarchiformes; family Centrarchidae; genus Micropterus; species Micropterus dolomieu. Next base: position 13,164,088 of record NC_060158.1, on the reverse strand, counting down.
TTACTGCAATGCGTTATAATAATATTTAAGGAATAGTCCCGCATTTTGGGAATTTTGAATGTTTAATTATACTAATTAATTTGTAATGTAATGCTGCAGCAAGTAGCTGGTTTGCTTAGCTTAGCATGAAGACTGTAAAACATTAACAAATAAAAGTCTACCAGCACCTCTACATCTCACTTATTAATACATTATATCTTGTTTAATGCTTACAAAAAACAAAAAAGTGTAAAAACAACAACACATATTTCATGAGGACATTATATGCTAGACTATTTCTTCGCTGATACGAGATCAGATATGAGAGTGATATCAATCTTCTCATCTGACTCTCTGAAAGAAAGTGAGCCTATTTTCCAAAATATCAAACTCTTCCTTTTGAAATGTTTATTTGAGGGAAATATTTAGAAACTGAAATAAATCAGTTTAGTAAGATATATTTTATGTTCTGAGATGTCTTACCGTATGCGTATTATCTCTATGGTTTCTGAACCTTTAAAGAATAATAATAAACAGTCTCTTAATGTTAATCTGTTATCTGTCTCCTATTCCAGCTGCCAGTACTGGAGCCCCCATGCGGCAGTCACGTCACCGTCACATCTTTTATCGCCAGCCATCCTGCACTTTCTCCTACTACGGTCGAGTGGGGAGCCACCGCTACCGCTACCGCCGGGCCAATGCCGCTTTACTCATCAAGCCGTCTCGCAGCATGAACGACCTGTATGAGGTGGAGGCCAGGCACAGGAGGAGGAGTAGACAGAGAACCAGACACCGCAGCGGAAACACAAACTCTTCCAGCGGAGATACAGAGAGCGAAGAGGGAGAGGTGAGGAGTGCATGGAAGATTTACCGGTCAAATGCACATGTAACATACATTTTCAAGGTTTCTGTCCAATGTGTTGTGTGAGTGTCTCTTTTTGGTAGGATGTCGCCTGACCTCGTCTTCTCTCTTTAGGTCGAGACCACAGTGCGGCTACTGTGGCTCTCCATGCTGAAGATGCCTCCGGAGCTGCTGCGACTGTGCGCCTGCCACCTGCTCACCTGGTTCTCCATCATTGCTGAGGCTGTCTTCTTCACGGACTTCATGGGACAAGTCATCTTCCATGGAGATCCCACTGTACGAGAATCAGCAGCTAAAAACAACACAGACAGATATATAGATATAGCCCTACTCTCCACTTTAGTTAATTTAATTTAATGGCATAATGGCTTGTCCAAAACAAAATGCAAATGTGACAATTCAGAAAGAGAACAATGAGATTAATTATTATTTGACCTGAAAGCTTGTTTTCTGGTGCATTACATATTACAGTATATTATCTAAAGTAATAGAAAAAACTCCAAAATGAAAACAAACAAATAAATCTAATCAAAACCCAGTTTGAGTATTTGTTAGAAAGACATCACTGCTAAATCTTAGCTTTTGCAGGAGTCTCATTTTCATTCTTTGGCTTTGTTTCTAAATCTGATATTCTGTCTCGTCATATCAGTTCAATTCAATTCAACCAACTTTATTTATCCCCGCGTGGCAAATCAGTTTCAGTCAACCAGTCGTATAAAACAAAAACAAAGACGAACACAGTCAACCAAACATTCAGACACCCTGTCAGTTAGGTTACAACATATCAGCATTTGGGCCCCAGAGCAAAGGAGCAAATACACAGGTTGCCATGCATAGACCAAGCAGGGACCATGATTCAAGTTAAATAGATAAATAAATAAATATACAATGATTCCCAGGTTTACAAAGCCTGGCCAATGTCTAGTTGCCGCCGTCAGCACCATTTTGAAGCCTGATGGCAGAACGAATAAAATAATTTCCATATTGGTTAGTTTTACTTAAGGGGGGCGAGGTAGTGCCGTCCTGAGGGCATTAAACATAATTCCTGACTCAGAACGTGGTCAGAATCACTCAAGGCCTGTCTAGCCTTCTAGACCACCCTTTTTTTGTCAGACTGTTCAACCCTAAACTAAACTCGCCTTGGTTAATCCACAGTGCAGTTAAAAACTAAACCCTTTTTTCCCCTCTCTCTCTCTCAGGCTCCTGCTAACTCTACATTGTTGGCTGATTATCATAGAGGAGTTCAGATGGGGTGTTGGGGACTGGTCATATATGCCATGACTGCTGCTACATGCTCAGGTAACACATTTGCTCACATCGTAAACAACCATTCTCAATGTAATGTGTACACACCTCCGTACTCGGTTGCAAAGTGACTTCAAGAAAACAACTTTTTGGAAGAATAACACATGTCACCATTAAACCCAGGACTAACCAATCATCTTATCTACCTCTTCCAGCTATCCTTCAGAAGTACCTCGACAACTTTGACCTGAGCATTAAGGTCATCTACATCCTGGGAACGCTTGGATTTTCCATAGGTAAGAACCCGAGTACAGTAAAAGAACAAAATAAATGGTACATTTCAAATGTAACTCTGGATTTTTTTTTTTCTTATTATCCCGCTATAGGAACTGCTGTCATGGCAGTCTTCCCTAATGTGTATGTTGCCATGGTGATGATCAGCACCATGGGCATCATCTCCATGAGTATTTCCTACTGTCCTTATGCTCTGCTGGGACAGTATCACGAAATGAAAGAGGTACAGACATATCATATCACTTCCTTCCATTTGTTTCTTTTGATATGTAACATTAACCTGCCTAGGGACTACAGATGAAAAATTTGATATCAAATGCATTATTTACTCCTGTTTGTGAAACATTATCTAAAAAACTATGCTGCCCAGCTGATGTAGAAAGATTAGTTTTCTTTTTTAAACCTAATTGTTTTGTGACTTGGGTTACATCTTCAGTAGGAACCAAAGGGTGCTACATATTATGTGACAGACTAACAAAATGTTGTTTTAATCTTTTCTTGGGATTTGTAAAAAAAAAATGTGGAAATAATACCATATCCTTTTTTAACATTACTTTTACTTACTCGTTTTATTGTTTCTTTTTTGAAATTGGTAGGAAGCTAAAGATGAATTATTGCAACTTTATACTTACATTACATAATTTGGCAGTTTTTCAAGTTAGAGATCAGTTTAAAAAGTGAATCAGGATTAGCTACGCTTAAAAGAAATGCAGTATTCCTGTTGCAAAATTCTGCTTTACTGTATTAAAAATTTGTGCTTTCACTGGCACTCAGTAACTGTAACTTCCTCTGCCTCCTGCAGTACATCGAGCACAGTCCTGGTAACTCCCGGAGAGGTTTTGGCATCGACTGTGCCATCTTATCCTGCCAGGTGAGTGTTCATATTGAAATCTTTGTGGTATAGTGTTAAATGTATGCTACAGCACACTAAAAAGAATGTGTTGTTATATAAACATTTGTAATTTTGCAGGTTTACATCAGTCAGATATTGGTGGCCTCAGCTCTGGGTGCTGTAGTGGAAGCTGTTGGCAGTGTCCGTGTCATTCCCATGGTGGCCTCTGGGGGCTCCCTCCTCGGATTCCTCACCGCCTGCTTCCTGGTCATTTACCCGCCCCACAACCGGTGAGAAAACCCACTGGTCTTAGTCGTATGCTGTCATCAAATGCATGTATCCCTTTCTTGCCGAGAACTAGATGAGGAAACCGGTTTTTTATGTCTGTTTGGCAAACATACAGCCTACAGCTGGTTATCCTAGCTTAGCATAAAGACTGGAAATGGGGGGCTAGCCTGGCCTGGAAGGTAAGAAAATCCTACTACCAGCACCTAAGCACAAAATAGAACCTAACAATTGTGATTTTATGTATAATTGACAGGGACGTGGACTCAGCCAAAGCTTCGGAGAAACGGGCCTTGACAACGCTGGAAAATCCCAACAGTAATGAAGTGGCTGTTACCGTAGCAATAGAGAAACCCAGCTTCTTGAAACTCAACAAGAAGGGCAAGGCCACTACCACCACCACTTCCTGTCACATGGAGAATGAGTCTGCCCTGTGATTGGCTGGCTACGTCGACGGTTGACTTTGCTGTGGAAACAACTAAATTCCCTTTTTTAAATTATTGCTGATGGATGTGCCGCTGACCTCATGGCCTGCTGGAGTTTACAAAAAGACATTAGGAAGACAGAGGAGGGCGGCTGGAGTTATTTCGGTCCACTCTTGGTGTCTGTTTTTGCTTTGACAGGCCTTTTCCGTTTGATTTGCTGAAGAAAACAACTCAGTCTGATGTGGGACCAGTGTTACACCAGACCAAGTTACCTTACAAAAAAAGCATTCTGGTCCCAGTTCTGTTTCAGTCTTCACTGAAATTCCTTCCACTTAGGCCTCCCGGACATTTGAGTGATCCATGTCGGTCGTCTCTAAGAAATTAATTTGTCATGGTTTTAAAGAGAGATTTCCTCTGTCTCTCAGGGCCTCTAGGAGGTGCTACTGAACAGCTGCCTGGACAGGAAACTTCAGGGGACTTGCACACATACATACAAACTCTCACACGGACACACACACGTCTTCATCTGGGGACAAATGAATACCTAAATAATGAACACTGTTGATGAACATTAGTCATCAAAGCTGCAATCATTCAAGAATGCTGAAATTGTTCTTCCTCGCTGTGAAATCGGCTTGATCGAATCTTTGCTTCGTGATAAGGAAGCTGGACGAGTGTCTGTGTGTGTGTCTGCTGACCTGGCTGGTCTCCAGCAGAGGCATCGTGTTCACCAAAATAAATCCAACAACACCCTCAACTTTGCGGGACTCAACAACGCTCTGCGACAGTAGCTTTAAGACTGTAGAGACTTTTTGGAAGTAGCATTTCTGAAACTGAGAGCTCGAAGCCTGGTTCCTGGGGGAAATTATTGATCTTGAATCCCCAAATTGATTGCGAGTGTTTTTTTCCCCTGCCCTCCTCCACATGGCAGGAGTGCTTAAGTCTTTAATTTAGCCTTCACTCCAGGGCAAAGTGGAAAACATATTTAAGAGCATGAGCATAAAGTTGCCCGTATAGTGAGAATCATATATCCAGAGTTAAATTCCAGGAAAGAAAGAGGATAGAAGCAATATGCAGGGCATTAAAATCCCAAAAATTATTTTCATGATTTTTTGAGGGCCCAGAATGATACTTCTGTTTGTTTTGAATAATCAGACTAGCCTACATGCTGCATGTTAGAGGAGCAGAGAAGAGACAAACCAAACAGCAGAAGAGAAGAGAGGAGAGATGTAGAATTGTTCTCTTTCTCTCTACTTTCGTGTTTATTTTTTATTTGTTGTTTTTTAGGAAATTCTGTTAGCACAATGTTTGTCACTAACTGCACATTAGCTGAGCCAGTGTTGAAAGAGTGTTAAATAGCATACAGTTAGAAAAGCGTTGTTTGAAATCCCTCTTTAAAACTTTGTGGGTGTCAGATTCATTCGTCTTAGGACACCAGCAGGACGGAGCTTCCTGACACTACTCTGTTCCGGTGGATCCAGTAACGCAATTGTCAGACACAACACAAGAATATTAGAATGGATCCTGGATATATTCGAAGAAAAAATGTATAGTAAACATTATGTTTTGAGGAAGTATATATTATTTAAGAGAGACAAAAATGAATCACTCTGTTGTTGACAGGTTAAGGCTTGTTACTTGAGCCTCGATAGAGGATGTGTGCTCCTGTTTTCGGTAGCTTCCACTGCACTGGGCCTAATATAATCAGTAGAGAGAGGCGGATAAAAGTATTTTAGATGCTCGTTACATCTGTGTGTTATATGCTGAATGGATGTTTAGAAGAGGAGAGAGGAATGGGGAGCGAGATTAAGGGAGGACTGGAGAAATGTTTTCAATTGAGAAAAAAAAATGCCTAGACATTTTGAGAAATGTGCTTTGTTGCTACGAGTTATATGAGAAGATTGATTGGAAACGGCTGGCCTGGTCTGTTCAACGGTGACAAAATCCACCTGCCTCTACAGCTCACTAATGAACACATTGTATCTCGTTTGTTCTGCACAAAGAAAGAGGTGCTCGTTGGTGGATTTTGTATCCAGTCTTTACACTAAGCTAACCTAAACACCCTGTGGCTCTAGCTTCATATTTAGCATACAGACCTGCGAGTGATATTGATCTGAGTCTCGGCAAGAAAGCAAATAAGTGTTCCCCATATGTCCAACCTTTCCTTTTAAATGTTAAAACTTGAATAAAGTTTTCATTGTTAGAAATTTAGAAATGCATGTCTTAACTTAATCTAAAAGAAGACAATGGAGGCAGAGTTCAATATTTTCTAGTGTCCCTGCTAATCCCAAAATCGGATTGAGTTAAATGAAATTGCCAGTCTTGAAAACTACAACTTCAGATAGTCAACTAGACAAAATCTAACTTTGCCTCCTGAAAAACTACAAAAAATCACAAGACATGCCCCTGATGCTCCATTTTGCATCCCTAACGCCAATTTAACAAAATGGCCGCATCTATTTTCGTGAGGTCAAGCGGCAGCAGCATGATGGCGGATGAGGAAGTAAAACTGTTAAGTTTAACTTTACTTTGACCCTGTTAAAATTCATGCACAGCAATGAGACTTATCGCAGAAGTATTTTATTAAAAACACTGAGAGGAAACATGCAAGTTGTATAAATTAAAACTCGTGCTAGTACTGACTGGTGTTGATTGAAGTGATGAAGTTAAATAATCTTTGGAACGCTTCAATAGCTGACCATGCAGGACTTATAAAACAAGCTTGTAGTTAGACAAAATGAAAGATTTAAGATTTTATTGTGTCGTTTATTTTATTACAATAATGACCTCTGTTAATTAGCGTGTGTGTGTGTGGGGGGTGCAAACCGTTCTGGCTGTTTTTTCCCCCTGCATCTGTGAGGGTAAAAGGCTGTGGATTTGGGTCAGTTTTCCTTTCAGCTCAATCAGCTCAAACATTCAAATTGAAAGGAATCAAAATGTAAAATTGCAGTGAGTTCATTTACTAATGAAAGAATGTTTTATTTTAGTGTATATTAAAGCATTTAGCAGAGAAGCTTATTTTAAATATTTTTGGTTTTAGGGAGGAGAGTTCACTGATGATGTGGTGGTTGTTTTTTTTTTCACTTTTTAACAAAATAGATTCTTTCCATCATTTCAGGTACATTCAGTCAGTCCCAGAGCAGAATTGAGAGAGTATTTACTTTCCGGGTTGACCCTGCTCAGTCTGTGGCGCTGGAACAAAAAACAGCAGGGATTGGACGGTTACAAAAGATGAGAAGGTACAGATGCCAGAGTTTTCATTGGCTTCTGTAACCACTAGGGCAGTAAAATAGTCTGGATTTTAAAAAATGGGCACACAACTTCAGTTTAAGGACAAACATGAAGCTTAAAAAAAAAACCTTTGGGGTAGGGAGGTTTGCATGCGACAACAGCAATATGCATGTGTGGAACACCAAAGTATAACTGTACAAATCACACAAGCTTTTTTCTTTATTGTCCTAATAGGTCAGGGATGTATTTTCTAATGCATGGCTGGATGTGTATGTCTTTTTGTTTGATCTTAAATGTGTAAAAAAACAACAACAAGTACTCTTTAAGCTGAAGCCTTGTGCTAAGTCTGGGTCAGTACCCTCTTAACAAGCATGTGACTTTTTAAACATTTTTTGCACATTTATGAGTAAAGTTTCAGACAGCACACATCTCATTGCTTTTCAACACAACGTACACATGGATAGAAGGTGTTGAAATGATAAAAGACACGATGTGTGTCGTCCTGAGTGACACTCATTGTTAAAAGTGTAGGCGAGAAACTCCAGGCCGTGAATACTTGAAGTGCAACATGAGTGTTTCTGTTCCAATGCAGTGGGAAGTCGTTTGTTTGTTTGTTTATTTGTTGTTGTTTTTTTTTGGTTCTTAATGTCCCAAGCATTTTTCCCGCAGACTCTGGAATGTTCAGACAGCAGCTCGGCCTGCTGGGAAATTGAGTTCTTACCTTTGATTCCATCTTGTGACTTAAATGGTTTTTCAAGAAGTCAATGAATGTGAAGTGATTTCAGCTGAAAAAATTTTGTTTTGATGTTCGACAAGCCAGTGGGGGAGATTTGGGAGGGTATCTGACATTGCACAGAACTTGCACATAATATAAAAATTTAAACCGTAGAAGTGTGTTGCAAAAGGAAGAAAAAGAAATAACTGTGGATATTTATATTCATTTTAGCTTTCACATCTATAAAAGACACTTTTCGCTTAGTTTCCAAAAGAATAGATTAAAGCTATTGTTGTTACAGGAGATGTTACAGAAGCAAACTGGAGTGTGTGTGCGCGTGCACGCGCGCGTGCTTGTGTGTGTGTGTGAGCAGTCGTCTCAGCTGCTCACGTAAAGCAAAAAGCAAGGCTGTGTTAAAAACGTCATCTCAGTGTTTTTGGTTCTTGTTCTCTGTTCTTTGCAATCACCTGGTTTACACTTAACTCTGGAATCCATGGCTGCAATACCAGAGGTTATTCATGAGTCTTTATTGTTCTGGTGTTTTAACTCAACTACAAAATGTCTATTTTTTCTTTTTTTTTTTATCTGTTTGAAGTTTTAGGCAGAGCCACACACAAGAGTTTGGCCTTTGCACTTTTTCAGTGGCAGCCATGTTGGCTCCACGGTCCTGATCATTGAATGTGTCGATGTGGTGATGCTGTTTCATGTTTCCAGCCAGCAGCTGTCAGTGGCAGCAGCGTGGCGGCCATGCAGTTAGTCCAACCTGGCCAGACTCTGTGTGTGTGTGTGTGTCTCTGCCTCTAGTAAACTGTGTTAATGATGGAGGAGAAAAATGCCTATATACTTTGATCTTCATAGAGATTAAATCAAGAAGAATACTTAAAGAATGGGAAAGCAGTGTACCATATATAATATGCCTTGTTATTTGAAAAAAAAAAGATGTAAATATACATACTTCTCTTTTAGTTTCTTCTTTTTTGCTGCTATAAAAAAGATGATTATTTTTGTTAGTAGTTTTGTTTTCTATATAAAGACTGTATATATCTCTATGTTCTGTAAATAAGCTTGAGCCTTCATATGTAGGACTCCGGATGAACACTGTATGGAACGCACCTTTAAAATCTGTTCAGAAGTCAACCAACAATGACTCCTTTCATTATTTGAAATCTTTCAAAATTCAACATATAAGAAGAATGAAAGGAAACGAAGAAGGGTGCACACACAAAACAAACTCTAGACCAAATTTAAACTTCTTTGTATTTATTGAAACATTTTCTGCTGGTGGAAGGGTGATCACAGTATGGTATAAAAACTGAAATTGCTCCTCATACATTATTGTGTAGAAAAAAAGTCATGGAAACAGAAATATCAGTTCTTGTTCAGTGCAGAGGGGGGTTGGATATCAAATACCAGATCAGACAATATTCAGATCCTCAATAGATCTTTATTGCTTTGGTCATCAGCATGACACAGATATGAAGAAAGGTGGTCTCTTGTCAGTTATTACAGTAGCTTGAGATAATACACATATTCATTGTAGCAGCAGGAAACACATGATTTCACTTAAGGTGTTATTTGACCTTCAGAATATGATCACAGCATCTTCTTGTCTTAGGACTTACTGTTCTCACATCTTTCATCCGCCAGATGTGCCTACTCCTTTAACGTCCCACATATCTTGTTATATGAAGATAATAAAACATAATCAAACACATGATTATAACAGGCATTTCCCTCATATCACACCACACACAGGACTGACTCCTTAAATGTGCAATAAATATACTACATTTATACTCTGAAACTTCAAAATAATTGCAATGCAAGAAAATTACATTTAAATACATAATTTTGTCCCAAAAACATTTAATTTAAAGTTGACCTCAGAATGTTGGAGAAATGTGTACCTACCTTTTTTTAGATAGATGAACGATAATGTTTCAGAAAGCTGTAGAATATCTTCCGAATATCTGTCTGCAGAAGGTAGAGGATTTAATTGTAAGCGCTCCAGCACTCAGATTTATGTCAATTTAGGATGCAGATGTTCAGACGGATAAAAACTTTGTTGACAGAAAAGTTCTGAAGAACTTACCGTCAGTGAATATTCAAGACTGGTCATTTTGCACTGTGCAATGAAACAGTAGCTTATAACAAGCAATGTCTTCAAAAATTAACATCTTACATAACAAACACAGTGTCAATTTCACGCTGAGGAATAATTCATTTAAATGACCTACACTCCTATGAAATATCAGAACAGATAAAACAACACCTTCGCTCTAGCCAGAGCAAGGAGAAAAGTTACAAACTCTGGCCAGTTTCGATTCTCACAAGGTCATCATTAAAATGAAATGAAATAAACAATCTGCTGTGAGGTGCTCAGAACTGTTGCTTATGACTACATGTTGTATAAACTCTTTCATTTCATAAAGAGAGTTTCAGTGTTGCATCAAGTGACCACTGGTAAAGTAACCTGCTGCTCTGCAGTTTCAGAACTACTTCAACTTTTTTCCCGAGCAAAATAACTTAACTCAGCATCTTCAAGGGAGCTAACTGGTTTCCCATCAGACCACTGAGAGACGAGAGGAAGATCAGAAAACTTTGTTCCTGCAAAATCACACACAGAAACCAGAGAAGGAACCTGAAACTGGTGTGTGTGCGTGTGTGTGTGTGTGTGTGTGTGTGTGTGTGCGTGTGTGTCTCATCCATACTCCTCATGTGACCGCTTGACCTGATGTAAAAACTTGCAGGGCCAGATTAGAACTGTAATGACCTGCTGAACTCAGTTTAATGACTCATTCAAATATCTGTGACACTGCACAGCTGTTCTCTAACATGTAATCAATAAAAACTAAAACATTTTGAGTGTGAACCACATTACCACACTGCTGAAGTCCCTGTAGAGTAATAAGTAGTTTTATGGAGTAGTAGACAATATCCATTTAGCCTATATGTTTTCTATGCCATAAACATAAAAACAGATGGTAACGGGCACTACTACACAACCACAGTTTGCCTCAGTATCACATTTTATTATATTTTATATGTAGATATTGTATCTTTTCCCCCATATTTTACTTTTGTCTTGTCTTAATTTCTCTTTTGGTCATCTCTCATTTACTTGTGTGATTTTCTTTTGTACATTTCTATATGAGCATTGTTGGAGGAGCCTGAGAACAAGAACTTCATTGCCAACGATTGCAAATGTTGTAGATAAAAGACAAATAAAGAACTTAACTAGGAACAGTGTAACAAGAGCAGAACTGTTTTTCTGACATTAATTAATTCACACAGACAAAATGAGGATGTTAGTTTAAAACAGATTTTTCTGTTAAATCAAAGAAGGTCCAATACACGCTAGTGGACTTCAGTCTGGGATTTTATAGCAACAACCACATCCTGTTGTAGAAGTAAAGGTACTTTGTGTGAAGTAAGTAGTCACCAGACTACAAGTTGCTTACATGCTGCTTTAGAGTTTAACAGATAACAACACACTTTTGCTGGATGTGAACTGAACTAATTGTGAATCAGAAGCCTACACCAGTACAGTAAAGTGTTCCAGATAGCTGAAATCTGCTGCCATGGTGAGACACTGTCCTCTAGTGGAACAAATCAAATGACCGGATTCAAGCTTGCTTTCTGCTTTCTTATATTTATTTACACAGATTGTAAAAACAAAACCTTACATTAAACGAATCATCAAATAGGTTAAAATCTGAGAAATTTGTCAGAGAAATGCTAAGCCAAGAACAAACTATGGTGGTGAGGGTGTTTGTGTAGTCATGGTGTTGTTGTTTTTTTCAGTTCTTTGACTTCCCAGATGTGCATAAAGCGAAAGATAATAAAAGAGCACAATTCCCTTTAATTGTAACACACAAATGTTGTTCCTGTTCCCGATAATCTCTCCCAGATGATAAAATGTCATAGAGCATTTGTTGAAACTCTATTAGTCGTGTTGTTTTTCATAGTTTTCTTTAAAACTGCTGTTTCAGAAATGTACATTTTCTATGTGATGCTGACGACACCCCTCCATTTAGACACTTGTAAAATAATAAACAAAGGCGTCGAAGAGGTGTGCACTAAGACTAACTGTTACAAGTGTTTATACTTCAAAGAGAGCTTTGCTTCTAGCTTATTCAGTGTGTTTGCCCTATAACTCTTTCAGTCATTCTGCATTTTAATGGAGTTGACGTCATTTTATTCTAGAGGTTTTTAACCTCCACGATGGCTTTACACGGCAATACTGGTCAAACACAGTGAGAGAAATAATAAGACGGAATGGAGTGTTTCCATTTAAAATGTCAAATGTTGGCCACAGTGCTTTGATGAAACTAAATACCCTCTTGTGCATTTTTGGATGTTCACCTTTATTGGACAGGTTACAGTGAAGATATAGACAGGAAGCGTAAGGAGAGAGAAAAAAGTGCAACTTGAATTACAGTGAACTTGTCTATGTAAAATTATTAAAATATATAAAAAATTAAACAAACAAAGAAAGGTTTTACTTGAAAAAGAGAAAAAAGTAGGCCTACATCACTGCAATTTACACTGCCACTTTATTAGGCTCATCTACACAGTCTAATGCAATCCAGTACCACAGATTTAACACATATTCTGCCTTTACAAAGCTTATAATGGTGAGTTTTTGTTTAAACATTCTGATAGGTTTTAATTAATCTACTAATTATTAAGATTTTAGTTTGCATTGGTGTATATTATATTATATTATATTATATTTTTATGTTCTTCCCACCACATCAAAACATTAGGAACACTTAATACTGTATATAATGCACACAAATTCAACACCACTGTAAACTACAGCCTTAATAATACCATATAGTTTAATATTGGGCTGTAACAAATATTTAGTTTAACATTACATTTAACATTATTATCTTTGTAAAAGGAAAAAGTTATGGCTGAGCAGTTTGTACTGGATTGCATTCGATTTTGACGAGGTCAGCGCGAAGACCCCAAATATCAACTCTATACACTTCGTTTCATATTTATCCTCTTCACTCAGTGTAATTCAAGGTCTTTCGGTATTCTGGAGTCCAGTCTCAGCCGACACATGGATCTCCAATATTACAAGCTCATCAGTATCTTTTTGTGGTCCGTTATTCCTTCTCACCAGTTGACACCCAAGCAAGGTCAGGGGGACGAAAAGATGAGAACATGGAGGGACAAAGGGAGGCAGTCGTTGAAGTGTTGTTTATCCTTAGAAGTGGTTTGTTTTGTTCACCATAAAGAGAAATTTATTTTCACTTTTTGACGAGTTTCTGTGTTCATTTTTGTTTCCAGCCTACAAATCTCTCTCTGCAGTACTCTTGATGAGTCTTTCTCTCCAGGTGTCTCTCTGGACTTTCCCATTCACAGTTGTCGATGGGGGTCACCCATCTTTAAGTGGACTGTTCTGTGTTGGCCACAGACAGGGGAGTGCTGGTGAGGGTGAGTGTGGCCACGCTGTGAGCTACCGCCAGTGCCATACCCGGACATTTATTCACTGAATTCCTCTCACCTTCTCCCCCACTCGTGTGCCCTGCCTCCCCATCCCCCTCCCTCGCCCCCCTCCTCCTCCTCCACACTCTCTTGAAACTGTCCGTCACAAAGCAGTAAACCACTGGATCCAGGCAGCTGTTCAGGCTGCTCAGAGTAACTGTGATGTGATAAGCAAGTACATGCCCCGCTCCTTCCCCGAGCCTCTCCCCTCCGACTTTGACCCGGAAGTAAACCAGCACCTGCCGGATGTGGAAAGGCGTGAAGCAGATAGTGAAGACCACCAGGACGGTGGCCAGCAGTCTGACGGCCCGCGCCCTCCTCGCCCTGCTCTGCTGGGGCATCGGGCCCTGGCTGGAGGAGAGAAAACAGGCGACACGCAGGGTGAAGCCCACCACGGCGAGCAGCGGGAGGAGAAACTCAAGGATGGTTAAGTAGAAGAGGGCAGGGAGGAGCATACAGGAGGAGCTGAACTCCAACGCTGTGGTCTGTAGAGAGCAGGAGAAAGATCCCAACACATCAAGTCTTAAGGTGCTCGTTCTCCTAATGACATAAGAGTCACCATTTTCACAAGTCTGGTTTTCTCCTGTGCAATGCTGTCTAATCTAACACAACAAGGATTCAGTCCCTAGCCCAGAGGTTCCCAGCCATTCTGGCTTGAGACCCTTGACAATGTTAAACCCTTATTACAGGTTATGGCCTTATTCTGGATATGTGTTATGAGCAGTTCAACAAGACCGATTGTTGTTTAATTTGAAGGCTCACAGGTTGGGAACCACTGCCCCAGCCCATTCAAAGCTTCACATTTGCTGTTCTAAACACATGGTGACATTTAGTGGGCCTCTCAGGCTGCACCGCCTCCCAACAAGTTCTACTGAATGTTTTACGTTATAAATAAGTCTTTATGTTTATACTGTTAAAGCCATAGTTAGACGTTTAGGCTTTGCCAATCAGACCAAATTCCCCTGAACAGGCCTTTGCTTGGAAAAAGCCCTCAGTGTGCATTTCCAGTATATGTATTTTTGGACTCTGTGATTGATAAGGGATCACTGGATTTGAGAGATTTCCACTTTAAGAGGTACACCCACCACAAAACCAGAGTTCATACATGTTGTATAAATAAGAACAGAAGAAGTAAGCCTATTATTAAGCATTTAATAAGGGACTGCAACTACAGACAGCATGACTGTAGTGTGTTTTGTCTGCACAAAAGTAGTTTGCATGACAAAAGGAGATGGGAGAGTAAGAATAAGGGAGCATAGGAGACTTAAACATCAGAAATCTTATTACACCTTAGATTCATCAGTCTCTATTTAAGGAGACTTTGATTCTGGTTTTACTTTCTTTCTGTTCAACAAAGTCTATGTATTTATCTGTTTGTGTTTTGTTTGCCTGCGATGGACTGGCGACCTGTCCAGGGTGTACCCCGCCTTGCGCCCAATGTCAGCTGGGATTGGCTCCAGCCCCCCCGCGACCCTGTACGCAGGATAAGCGGTTGACGATGGATGGATGGATGGATGGATGGTGTTGTGTTTGTGGTGCGTGTGTCTTCACCTGGAACGAGTAGGTGACCACAACTGCAATGAACCAAACTGTGGCGCTGACACATTTGGCTGTTCCTGTGGTCCTGCACCGGTGGAGAGTGCTGGATGCATGGACAACAGCGAGGTACCGATCTATACAGATACTGAGAGATGGAGCAGTCACAGAAAGAAGAAGAGGTACAAAACGTTTTAGCTGTACGTAGTGATGGAGGTCAAACAGATAGAGTCCAAGCGTTGAATGAAGGATTGATCTGCCCACCTTGTCAGGAACAGGATACTACAGTACATGTTGACAAAGTAACTGAAGGTGTGAACGTAAGAGCAGGCCATACAGTTCCCTCCACTGTGGTACAGAGCAATGCGCGCGGGCAATGACAGCGCCACCAGCAGGTCAGCTACAGCGAGGTTTATGGTGTAAACCACAGAGGCTGAGGAGTGGGCCCCGCAGAAGACATAGAGGGCCAGACTGTTGAGGATCACGCCGACCACCAGCATCAGACAGTTGCACACCTGCAGCAGGGAGGAAGGGAGCATCAGCGTTTGGGGGTCTTTCACTTTACCACACACATTTTCCAGTCTGTGCGCAGAGCAAGTCTCAGATCTGACAGGATGGCTGAACTTCAAACCAATACGAAGTCATTTTACACTTTTTTGTTTTAGAAAATGTAGGCCTATTACAGATTGCCTGTTTTTTAAATCTTGAATCTGGTTCTTCTGTTTATTTGTTCAGCTTTTCCTCCAATACACATTTGGATAGTGACTCCTCACAACCCAGAACAGGATAAAGAAATATAGAAAAATCAAGTATTTATAAAAACATCAATACTACATTGTTAGGACTGAGTTGGCTTACGTAATTTGACAAAAAATCTAGTTTACTGCAACACATCTTATAAATAACATGTTTTATAATATATGTTATATTTAACAGTCATGATAATCATTAAATCTAGCTTTAGTTAGGTGGAGACGTGGACCAGCAGTATCTTTTCTTACCATGAGAGAGACCCACACAGCGTAGAAGTCCTGGTACAGCCTGACGTCCAGGTGGGCTAACCGATGCAGGTACGGTGGCCCCCACCGCTGGTCCCAGGTGCTGCAGTTGCTCGAGTCAGGGGTCAAGAGGGGCAGGAGGGGCTCAGTGGTGGAGGTGGAGCTGATGTTGGTGTGAAGGCTCTCCATTGGTTGAAAGGGATGGATGAACGACAGGTTGGCGTCTGAGGGGCAGAAGAAGTGGAAAAGAGTCAAGAAAAAAGAAGATATTGGTATTGGAAACACAAGGATGCATGATGTGGCCTTATATACAGTATGTGTGTACCATGTTATAAATCTCAAATTTAGTGATAGTGATAATATTAGTGGCAGTAGGAGTAAGTTATTTTCTAAACTGGTAGTAAGTAACTGCAAAACTCAGGTATACCTAAAACTCAATCTGGTTTAGGTAAACAGGCAAAAATGAGACATTTCTATGTGCTGAGCATGAAAAGTCATTCTTAACCCTGTAAATAGGAGTTCAATGAAGCAATCCAAACTCAAGGTGCACTTACTAGCTTCTCTTTTTTGACTAAAAACATGGTCAAAATACTATTTCCAAGGTCAAGAATAAAAATTCTAGCTTAACTCTTAAGCCAACATGGATAAGAAATCCTAAAAGTGCTTTGGGGCTACTGAGCTCACATGTTCACAGATTTGTCTTCATGATAACATACATACAGTGCTGATGTAATTTCAAACCGCTGATGAAGCCAAGGGAAAAAAGGGTTGAGTATAGAGGAGTATAAATGCAAAGAACTCAGTTTTATTCTGAGATGAAGCTGTTATTCTTTCCACTGAGAAATAAGGAAACGTGGGTGCTGTAAGAACAGTAATACATTAAACATATAATCTGCATACAGGGCAATATTGTGTTGCGCTTGCTGAGTTGAATTCCTTTAATTTCATTATTAGCTTTTCTCGATTGGCAGTTATACAAGTCATTATAGCAATGAAATGACTTCTGCTTCATTTTTGACTTTGTTATGGTGAAAAGATAAACTAAACTAAACTCATTTGTTTGAAGTTCAAAGGCTAAAAGTGTGTTAGGATTGTTTCCAAATGTGTGCTGTTGCTATCTGCTTTTAATCATCTTCCAGTAGGAATTTAAGAACTCCCATAATGTTTGTAGGAGACCGATGCCTCAATCTTATACCCTGGAGTCGGCCGCAGATACTGTATTATAAATAGACTTAAATAGCTCAACTCTTAAGTGATGCAATGTGCTGCTCCAATTGGCTTAAAACAATTCAACATATTCCAGCTTGGAGAGCAGACACACACATGCTAAAAACTAAAAGACAGAGTAATGACCCCTGGGGATGAAAAGTGGTCAACATCAGCAGCCGTTAATCCAGAGTGAGAGACTTTGCAAATCCTCGTCTTATAAACAACGTCTCCTCGCACTGTAGTGGTGACTGAAGGCATCTTCATCTGTTCTCTAAAAGAACGTGACACTTTCAACAAAGTTAAGTATGTGACCTCGTGTGTTACTTTAAACACAGTGCACAGTATTAATACGAACCATGTCAGCATGCACCGCTATTTAACACACCGCTGATACATGTTATGTTGACGTTTGTCACATAAATTTGATGAATGTGACACATCCTGTTTAAAGGAGGGAGAGGCTTTAAAATCTTGACTGTGCGGACGTTTATGATGAATGTAACTATACATTAAGCTAAAAGATTGAGCAAAAAGTCCAAAGGAACTCTGGTTTGGCTTAGAGGATGTGAGAAGAGATAAACTGGTAGAAAAGAAGACTTGCATCTGGAGTGAGAAACTACTAATAAAGACAACTTTCAAGATGCAGTAACAATCACAACTCAAGAGCTTTTTTCTGGGCTTTCAAACGTATGACATTGTCTTCACCATGTAATGGACCTATTATCATGTGAGCTCAGGAGCTGTTGATTGTATATTGTGTTGATATATTAAAATCAAGCATTCTTGACCTTGGAAATAGTAGTTTGATGATGTTTTTTAGACCATGAGATACGGTTGAGAGCCAGGCTCCGGTAAAAGCTAGAGAGAGGACCTTGAGTATGGATTGTTTACTCCTATTTCCAAGGTTAAGAGTGAACTTTCATGTTTGATACATACACCTCATGAACGTAGAACTATCTCATTTTAAGCCTGTTTACCAAACTAGATTACAACTGGTTGCTACCAGATTAGAAAATAACATATTAACTAATTAACAGATTTTAAAATACGGCACATATACACTGTTATAATTTCACGTTTAGGACATCTTATCCATGTATGCATACAAGTTAAAGGACCTGAACTCTTTTCTTAATTAGCTTCTTACTACAAGTGACAGGGTACCACATAAACACACAATTGTCTGCCAAAGTTGGACCAGTTTTGGTTATTTCACATGAGAGATTTCTGTATTTTGAGTCTTTTCGTCTGTACTCCTCTCTTGGGCTTATAAATGCACTGCTTATTCAGCTGTGACTATTTAATGTTATAGAAAAATACATAGCCTATTTGAAACTAAGTTTTCAGCTGCTTCAAGCATCAAAGTTCATTCTTGACCTTAGAATGATGATGCTTATACAGTAGTGTGATGAAGTATAAGAGCCAAGACTTCCAGCTGCGTTCAACTGAGAGTGCGTCTTATGTAAATATATGTAAGACAGAAATGGAGATCTCACCAAATGCAAAGCACAGAGAACTGCAAGTGTAATTGTTTCTAGTTCACCCAAAACATGTTTCCGTCTCACTCAAGGTGTGTTGGCATCTTTGGGATATTTAAGTAACAATAATCATAATTAGCAATTATCCCTTCATGGCAATGACAATAAAACCTATTTGACGACCACTGTGAAATAACTACTTGTTATTTGAGGTATCAATTTCAGATATAACTTGCTGTAAGATGTTTCATCAGATGCGAATGAGTTTAAATGGGGGAATAGATCTGAAGGATTGGACTAAAATTTCACCATCTTGACATCTGAGTGAACTTTTTTCCCCTTCCATTTTAAAACTGGACTATAAGTTCATTCTTCACCAAACACAAGGCCAAATGGATTTTTCATAAATGCGGCTTATCCTTAAAAGTGTTATTTGACAGATCCATTGGTTTTGGCCAATTTTTTCCCTTGTCCTTAAAAATACCAGAGACGGATGAGCTCCTATCTGTTAACAGGTCCCGCCAAGGAAGGTCTTTCCACTCTTCATCATCACACAGACAGTTGAATAAAACATGGCTGAGCGGCCTGGATTAAAAGACCCACAATCTGCTATCTAGTTCGGATTCTGCTTTTCTTATACATTGTCTTGTCCATGTACAATAAAAGATATGTGCAGATTATTGTTACCCTGCACCTGCAAAGAAGTAATGGATGTGCGTGTGCATCCTGATGACTGCTCGGGTCCTGGATTTAAATTAGTGCTACAATTGGATCATTTAAAAAACGGTTTAACAAAAAACAGTACAATTCACTTTATGTTAGTTAATGAACGCTCCTGTTTTACATAATGTCCCATCAAAAATCAATAAGCTGCATGTAACCAATGGGTGGAAAAAGCTGAGGAGGATATTAACACATTTTCCTGGAGCAGCGGGCAAAGTATTGTTGGCTGAACTAAAGGCGGTTCTTTCAAATATAATTACAGATGGAGCCTTAGGTTCTCTTCTGAAAAATTTGCTAAAATGCAACATTTTAATGATATTTTGTAGTTTTAAAAAAACGAGACAAAACAAAGCCCAAACAATGATCAATAAACAGATAAAACACATACCCTGAGAAGACAAAGCCCTCGTCCAGTAGATCCACCTACAACTTCTTAAAGGTCTAATGTTTATATCCTTTAAGTCTCTCACTTCTACTTCTTCTTTCCTCCTGTGTCCTCCTTTTTTCTGTCGTTGGTTAGTACACAGACATGAGTGAGTAGAGAGTTGGGATGTGAACCCCTCTGGGCGGGACAAGTCCTCCAGCAGAGCAGAGTGTACAATCAGGCAGCTGGACCTCCTCCTCATCTCTTTCTTATGTAACCCCCCTGTCCCATGGAAACACAAATCAGAATACAATAGACAAGAGTCTTACTCTTCTCTAGTTTCTTTTCTATCATCTTCCTCCACATCTCTGGCACTAGTCCCTTTATTTTGTCAACCTTCATTTTCTCTCCATCCTTCTTCCCTTCTTGATCGCTCCATTTTGCCTTCCCTCCCTCTGTACCCCTGATTTATCCCAGTCTCTTTGTGTTATTTATTTTTTGAATATTTGAAATAATTATTTGTAAAGGATGGATGGAAGGAAGAGGAAGCCAAACAGAAGAACAGTGTGTGCTGGCTCAGTAAAACAAAATTTAGACTCAAAAGCATGATTCACAGACAAAGCAGATAAGTTAAAAGATCAAAAAAATTTTTGATCATGAGGTTGGCAGCAGGTAAGCAGTCAAAACAGGCAACGAATGGGCATAGCGACAGAGCTAGTGTCCAAAAAAGCAGACAAGAAACTGGCAGGAAAACAGGCAAAAAGGGCTGTAATGCTTGGATAGCTAATAGAAATGTGGAAAAAGTAAGAGCTGGCTGATGCTAAGACAGATACAGTAGGTACACTCTTTGTGAGACAAGAGGAAGGAGAGACCAGAACGGGCTATTTCATTCAAGTAGGTTTTTAATAAAGTTTATTTAAAGCTGTCTCTGGGTGGTCCCCCACTGAAAGGGCCTGAAGGAACTGTAAATACGTAAATCAATGATGGTGGATGGGGGTGTAAAAGAGACAAACAGACAAAGAAATATAAACTTTTTCTGTAGATATTTTTACAAAGCTGCCAGCCTGTGAACCAGGTTAATCAAATCTACACACACGAGCATGTGCAGAGAGATGATGGAGTGGAGGTCGACAGATCTTCAGTTCATATTAGGGGACTGATTTATGCTGTACTGCTGGTGATGTCATTTTGCAATGTGGGTAATATTTGATTGAATGTTTCTTGGCTTGTTCAGATATTTGAAACCGGTGTCAGATCTATCCTGGTCCGGCTTGTTTAAAGTACTGTAGACAGAGATGAAGGATGTCAAGCTTGACACTTTGGTGGGATATAGTGGGTGAAAGGAGTTCTGAAATAAAGATGTCTGTAGGAAGTCTATTCATAGAGACTTGCCATTATTTATTTGAGAATTAAGGGGTGCCACAACAATTTAACTTCCAAATACACAACACATACAATCAAATGTATTATACTCCGTTGGTTTAGAGGACCTTTAGAGTCTGAGAAAAGTACTTATTTAACATCTTGATTATCTAGGCTTGGACTTTTAACAAAAAGCCTGTGTTACAAACTGAATATAAAGTTTCAATGTGGGCGTTTACCAGCCAGAGTGATGAAGTGTAGGGTCCATACTAAGGATTACAAGTCAGGATATTTTGACAATTTTGTTTCGATATGTGTCTCCACAACTTTATAGAAGCATTCCACAGGCCACAATCCACAACCTGATCAACTCTATGCGAAGGAAATGTGTTGCACTGCGTGAGGCAAATGGTGGTCACACCAGATACTGACTGGTTTCCGGACCCCCGCGGACTATCCCCACTACAGTGAAACTGCATATTTTCGAGTGGCCTTTTATTGTGACCAGCCTAAGGCACACCTGTGCAATACCCATGCTGTCTGATCAGCATCTTGATATGCCACACCTGTGAGATGGATGGATTATCTCGGCAAAGGTGAAGTGCTCACTAACACAGATTTTGACAGATTTGTGAACAATATTTGAGAGAAATAGGCCTTTTGTGTACATAGAGAAAGTCTTAAATCTTTGAGTTGAGCTCATGATTAATGGGGGTAAAAACAAAAATGTCTAGTAAATAAATCATTTGTGAACAGGGCTTATTAATAGTCATACCATCAAGACCTACTTGAATATTTACATTATAGCCTCATATTAAAGATGTGAGATATAATTAACAACACTATCTTTAGTAAGAGGCCATAATGTAAATATTCATGGCTTCCGCCTTTTTGTTGCCAAGGCAACCGAGATGCGTCAACAAGTCAGAGCCGATGTGAACAACGTCAAGACGTACTGTCCCCTAGCAACACCAAAATAATAAAAAGGTCCCCCCCCCGCCGTGTCTTCTTTGTTTTTACGCCTCCCCACGAGAGACATATGGGGATATTACAATAAACGACAATTCAAACCTTTTCATTTCTGGCACCGGAACGGGTTATTTTGTACCACACGGAACTAATAGCGTTGGGGACGGAAACAAAATCTGTAAACAAACGTAACGCTGGTTAGCGACAGTTCTTTAGTGGATTTAAACACATGTACACAACGACTGTGTGTTAACGTTAGTTCAGCTCAAAGAAGATGTTTAAAAACACATTTCAAAGCGGATTCTTGTCTATTTTATACAGCATCGGCAGCAAACCACTTCAGATATGGGATAAAAAGGTAAGCAGCGATTCAGAATGAGCGCTATGATGAATCTAACCTAGCTTCCGTAGCTAGTCGTGCTAAAGCTAATTTGCATTAGGTGGGTTTAACGCTCAATAATATTAAAACTGTAATCTCTGACGGTGTGTTTTGGATGCAGTGTTCAAGCAGCGGACTACATTTGTGTTAGTTATTCACATCGACGCTTGCGTTCTTATTTTGGTGAATGGAGTCAATCTGATCCAGCAAGAACAAAGTAAAGGAAAAGATTTAACCTAGTTATTAACGTTAAGCAGCTCTCAGTAGTGCTTTCAACAACAAGGTAACGTTACAAGGTTGCATAGCGAAACGAAATTTGTAGTTCCTTCGTGCTACACACACAACATATAATTAAGTGAATGCATATATTAAAAGATGCATTCATAACATATGAAATAAAATAAAATACAACAATATCTAATGTTACAGTTATTTATCTACATACACGTTTCACCCCGAACATTCCACAGTGCATTTTTTGAATTTGCGTCTTGGGTGAATGTAAACTGTGTCTGTCCAGTCGACATTACCATTGTTGATATTTTAAAACTTACAAAGCACCAATATTGATCTGGAGGTAATTTAGGTGACGTGTAGCGCTGAAAAAACATTGAAATCTGTATTACTGATTGATGCTGTTAATTTAAACAAAAACAAAAAGTTCTCGCTCTTTCAGGATGTTAAGAGGGCCTAAAATATTCCTAAGCAACAGGTAATAATAGTAACAGTGGAGGAGATCAATTGTTTAAGACCTTTTGAGTTCAGCCAACTCACAACACTTTGTAGAAGTAAAAGTTCATGACAATATTTACTGACTTCATCATCCTGACTGACTGCTCCCACATCAGCATCTGAATTGATATATAATAAACTCTCTCAGGGTAGGAAACTATGTAATGGTGACACTGTTTCTAAATTACCTCAGATATATCATTTGTGTTCTGCAATTTCTTGGTATTTGTCTGCCGGCATACACATCAATAAAGATACATCTGCAATAAACCAGTACATGCAAAGTTGACTGATAGTGACAGCACTGCAGTTCTAGTGAGATAATGCTTGATTTCTTCATATAACGTTAAACCTAAAGATAAATAATATTTCTGTGTTCTCACAGGTGAGGAATGGTCACATCAAGAGAATCACAGACAATGACATCCACTCACTGGTGTTGGAGGTTGAGGGAACAAACGTCAGGTGAGTTTAAGTCTATTTAATTTATTCTTCAGCTCATTCAAGCACTAGTCACTCTAATCTGCCCTCCTTGTCTTTTTTATTTCTTCTCCCTGCAGTACCACGTATATAACATGTCCTGCTGACCCCAAGAAGACATTGGGCATCAAGCTTCCTTTTCTCGTTATGATCATCAAGAACCTCAAGAAGTATTTCACCTTTGAAGTCCAGGTAGGGTAGGCACTCCTACAGATACAGACCCTTTCCGTGTCTTGGCGGCATATATAAACAAATGTGTACTCATGCGTACATACGCACACAACATACAGCAGCCTACATTTGTTCCACGCTGTGTCAGGATCCGTGGTCACTCATGATCTCTCCCCATCTTTACAACTCTTAGGTGTTGGATGATAAAAACGTCCGTCGGCGGTTTCGGGCGAGTAACTATCAAAGCACGACACGAGTGAAGCCGTTTATCTGCACCATGCCTATGAGGCTCGACGATGGCTGGAACCAGATTCAGTTCAACCTGTCAGACTTCACCAGGAGGGCCTACGGAACCAATTACATTGAGACGCTGCGTGTACAGGTTTGTGCACAGGGACAGAAACCAGCTGTCTTCAGATGCTGTCTGCATTAGTTCAAAAATCTACAGTGAATGAATGAACCCATTTCTTTTGCTAATGTCTGACCTGCTGTTTTCCTCCCAGATCCATGCCAACTGTCGAATAAGGAGAGTGTATTTCTCTGACAGACTGTACTCTGAGGATGAGCTTCCGGCAGAGTTTAAACTCTACCTGCCTGTCCAGAACCAGAAAGCCAAGGTGAAACACACACACACACTACATACAACCACATAATTATGTGAATATTTTAGCTTTGTGATTATGACTGCCATTCAAATAAGTGGTTTAGTTGGATTTTCACTTGTTGTCTGATACTTGTCTGTTTGCTTCTTGCAGCAGTAGAGATTCTCAACCTGCACTGTTCCCCCTGACCTGATGGCCAGGTTTAGCTGTAAGATTTTCTGCGTGGAGACATGACAAACTTAAAAATGTTGTAATATTGTTATTTTGGAACTTTTGAGTTTTCAGTGCTGTCTTGTGATGCTCTCTACACAATAAAGTTTTTATGGACTCATCTGTCCTCAGTTTTCAATGTATATTGTAGTTTAAAGCCAATAGCATCATTACAGGTTGATATAGGGGTCCACATCGATTAATATGTTTTTCCTCACAATAGTTTGTGTATAGAAAACCACACGTTGTACAGCAGCCATTTAGTGTGTGGCAAGCAACCAAGAAATTCAGGATACTCCACTGTTGAGGGTCCAAAAATAGACAAGTCCATTCATCATATATAAATATTCTTTATCAAACACATAATTTCAAGTGAAAGGCTATGAAAATTATTTGCATTCCCAAAACATATAATCTTTGTTTCACTTTGGATTTCTGTGTACAGTATGAACAGCTCAGAAATACATTCATTTTACTACATGTACTACACAATCATCCGCAAACAAAATTAACCCTTAAAAGACAGTTCAACTTAAAGCATCTTCAACTCCTATTCCAAGAGCAGGATCGGTGCAGTAATAGCATGGACACAGGAAGTTGTGGACTTCAGGTGAATAACACTTGGTGCTGACACTTATGTTAAACTCCGAGGTCAGCACCCCCTTCATTATTTTCCATTTCCAAGAAATTTCACAAAAGCAAAACAAAGTCAAATGAAATGTAAACAATTCAATTGCGCAAATGAATTTTTCACAGCAGTCAAATGAGAAAAACAATGATTTGTCACACGAATTGATATTTAAGCTACCATTTGTATGCTGAAGTACCATAAGATAATAACATAAGATTTATGCATGACTCTTACATAAGGTTCTCCAAAAGCAAACATAAAAATTACTTCTTTCAAAATTAACATTTGAAAAAGGTGTCACACTTTTAAGGGTTAGGTTGCATTTGGACAGGAATTTTAATTAAGGGCATGAGTAAATATAAATGCATTGTGAATCTGTTGGCTACATAGACAAAAAGATTAAAGAATGGTCTTTAGAAGTATTTTGCCTGTCTTTTCTATGTAAAACTACTGGTATATAAGTTTTGTTTTATTTTTACAGCAGGCACTTATACATTTTAATAAGGAATGACAACACACTTTATTTTTTGGATAACTGGTTTTCCCTGAAATGTGATTAATAAGGAATGAGGGTAAATCTCACAAAAGGGAAAAAAAAAAGAAGCACATAAGGCTTTGATTTAACATGTCCAGACAACTGTCATTATGTATTTGGAAAGCAGTTTAAAAAAAAATTAAAGAAAAAAAAATCCTGTCATTGAAACTCTTATTTCTACTGCAGCTGCTGTTTTACTTTGAAACAAACTGCAATAATAATACCATAACATACATGTCAACAAGCAAATTGTAAAACATACAAATACTTTTGACAAATGTATTTTCCTTACACAATTGATATAACTTAAATACATTCATAGAAATCTATTGCTTTAGTCAACAGCATATATCTCTTTAAAGTGCAAAAAAACAATCATTGGTTCAAATCAGTAAATCAACTCGTGCATTAAATCATTGATTTCAAATAAAATACAACAAATTATAATTTGAAGATGGCAATACTTGACTGCATACTGTCATACCAACACAAAATTATACATAAGTATAAAATAAACCCATCTGATGAAGTCAAATGCAACACAAGATACAAAGCCAAGGCAAACAACACACTGTTACACCAAGAGCTTGCATTGATGTTTGTAGTAGAGAAACAGAAGAGGAGAGGCTGCCTGGAGGACTGTACAAATAAGGTCAAAAAACATCCTTTTACTTTTTCCTCCTTCCCTTTATAGCTCCTTCCCTCCTTGTCTTTCTACAGTTTACAGCCACTGACCTTTTTGTTTAACAAATCATTTTATTATACATTTCTGTAATACTCAACAACTGCATTGCATCAGAAAGAGAGGGACTTATATACAGAGCACATGTACAAAACTGTTACTGTGGTCAGTTTGAAGATCTGGAGACACCCTAAATTGGCTTAAGCCTTAACTTGTAGGAACTGTTTAGCAGGCTTCATAATTTCTCAGTTGCTTTTAGATACAAGAAAAACAGTGACTTCTAATCCACAGATATAGAAACAACATTTTCATATCTTCTCTTCTCTTCAGGATCCCGTGCTCGCTTGGCAGTGGTTCACATTTAGTTGCAGAAGACAATGTGTGCTCAAGGAGTGCTTGGCTAAAAAGCAGTGTTTCCACTTGTGGATGCAATGACATGTTTTTAAATGTAAAAACTGTTGTCAAAAGTCACGCAGAAGAGTTTCACCCTAGCGCGCATATCCTTTGAGCTCATGAATCGTCAGCCAAAATCAAAAGAGGAAATCATACTTCTAACAGATCTAACAGTGAGGGATCAATTCCAATAACAGAGATCTAAGTGCTGTTTGACTTTGGGTCCAGGATCATTTGGCCGGAACATCCAATGCTAGATACAGAGATTTAGAGCAGGTGGTGACTGCGGATCCCAGTGTTTGCTGACTACAATGGTATGTTTGTCCTACTAAAGTGGAATATTGCTTCAAACCAAACAGTCCTCATGTTGTTAGAATCATACTATGGTTCATTTCTCTTTAGTGCAAAAATCAAGAAGTCAAAAACAATTTTCCTGCTGTCGTTGTGGTTTACTGACTCGCTCATATTAGCAGGGTTTTCTCTTACAGTCACTTCAACTTGCTCTGGATTCACTCACTGAGCTGTCCTGCAGGCTGGTGTGTGTGGGTGTGTGTGTGTCTGTGGGAGTATGTGTGTCCAGTTTTATGTAGTGCTCCCATAATGAATGACATAGTAGTCATGGACGTACATCAACACAGCGACAGGCTGGCCAATGATGAGTGAGATCCACACAGCGGCGTTGCCATAGTTTCCATTCAGGAAACGACCCACAAACCAAGCCAGGGGAACCTGAAGAGATTAATGTTCAGAGGTCAAAGAGGGTTCTTCTACAAAGTCTGTGTATGGGAGAGACAAAAAGGAGACTGTAGAGACAAGAGGAGCGTGATGAAACCAAAATATAATAAATCAATGTGTCTTACCTGAGCCATCATTCCCATAAAGGCCCACAGTCTAAACATCTTCAGAGGAACACTCACTAGGTACTGAAGAAAGAGAGAAATACACTATATTCAGACAGAACATTTTTCACGTGTAAATGTCTAGCTAAAACACTCACAACTCAGATGTAGGGCTGTATCGTTCGATACTGATAATTATCACAATAAATATCAAATCATTATTTCTTTCAAGTTTAAAGGCTGATTTTTGCTCCTGGGTGAAAGTTGAAGAAACCAGATGGTTAACTGTCGTTTTTTTAAACTATTCTTTATGGTCAGAACATGACAAACACCAGTTAAACAATTGATCTATGACCAAATCTGAGGTTGAACGTTCAAAACAATTATGAATACATATTCTTTCAACAAATATGGATGAGTGAAATTAAGTAAAATATTCTTTCAGTCCTTTACCTCAAAATAATATCTTAATAGAATAATTAAGTGCTAATTCGCTCATCATTCAAATTAATTAAATCAAATATTTATTGAACAGTGTTATTGTTTTGTTGCCCACCTACTTGGATGCAGTGTAATTATTTTTAGTTTCAGGAATCATAGTTTCGACATATCTAGACTTACTTAGCAGTCTACCTGCAGGCCAGCACCTCACAGCTCTTTACACAGTGTTTCACATAAAACATCTTTCATTTGCATTACATTTCACAGCGGAAAATACTCCCAGGAATTTCAGATTAGTTTCTGAATTGTTGCCGTCGTGTTAATAAAACAGTAAAACAATAAAACAAGTCCACAACAGTCTTGGCAGTTGAATTAACAGGTAGGTAGACTTTAGTAGTACTTCGTGCGACACAAGACGACTGAATGCTGTTGCTTACCTCGTGGAAGAAGGCAGACAGCAGGAAGACGGCAGTCTGAGCCATAAACTTGTTGACCCCCTTCCTCAGCATGGGCTTATAGAAGTGTCTGTAACACAAAAGGACGCATGATTAAGCACATACACAAACACTTTACAAATTATCTTTATCTCGTAAAATCTGGCTGAAAATACACTGAAATGCATGGGAAGGTCCACACGTTGATTTCTTCTTATTTTACTTATTTCTTTACTTCAGATTTTATTTTCTTACAGACAGCAATGATAAAATGAAACCAAAAACATTCAAAAAGGTTTTCAATGTTGAAAAAAATGCATTTTATAAAGTTTGGTGCTCACCTTAGGCACCATTTGTGAACTGGGATATTCCAGTTGGCCCAGAAATATGTGACGGTCTCAGAGTTCCTGAAATGAGCAAAAATGGCAAAATATGCTAAAAATTACCAAATTGCCCTGGAGATTAAATGGGACAAATTCAACAGATTTACCAGTTACATGTGTATTTGTATTAGTTTTGAGCCAAATGTTTAGGCATGTCTTTACATGTGTGCATACTGTGTGTGTGCGCGCACAACTGCACATGTCAGTGTGTATGATTAAATGTTCCTTCGACTCACCACCAGTCTTTGTAGAACTCTCTGTCTCCAAACTGCATCAGCTCTGCCACAAAGTTCATAGAAGAGTGGAAAAACCAATAGAAGAATATTAACCATATCAGATGGTTAGGGACCTGGGAGGGGAGGGGAGAGGAAAGGAAAGTGGATGGAGGACAGTGGATAGAGGAGAGGACAGGAGATGATGAAGGAGAGTGGAAAAGGAAGAGAGGAGAAAAGAGGCAAGGAGATGATGGAGGAGAAGAGAGGTGGGAGGATGGAAGAGGAGAGGAAAGGAGAGGGGTCAAAGGAAAGGTGTCTGGGTTGGTAAGGTTACACTATGGTTGCCATGTTGTTGCTACCGCTTCTCTAATACGTGTAAGACAGTCACACCACTGGAGACTCTCAGAGTTCAATATGTGAGATTAGGTTAGGAAACATTTTTAAACATAACCGTTTCTACGGTAGGTCATGATACTCACAGCTAACTTTAGGAGGCGCTCCACCATTCTCGAAAAGTCCATATCCTGTCAAAGACACAAACAATTATCTTTTCTCATTATCAACTTATGGACAAAACAAATTATATAGTTGTGGGGTCCAATAAACGGGATTCCACGATTCTTGTGGGGTTTGACAGCTTTGTGGGGACCAAAATGCTGGCATGTAGTTGGGATGGTTAAGGTAGGGAGGGCATCAGACGGTGCCAAAAGGGAGGGATGGTTAAGGAGTGAGTGCACAGACAGTGAGGGAGGGAGTGAGTGAGTGAGTGAGTACACACACACCTGGAATGGTTTCATCGAGTTCTGAATAGTGGGAACCATCCACTGGAAGAGACACATGAAAACAGATTTTAAAAGGCAAATATTTCGATGACAAATGAATTCCTGTTGAGCCTTGTGTGTGTTCAGAGTACATTGTGTGATTCAAGTTATTTTGATGTTCAGCATACCTGCTGTATCAGTCCAACCAACAGCTGCGTGAAGAAAAGCTACAAGAAAGAGTCAAAATCAAAAAATGTTAACATCTCAGTTTACATTAAGAACAGAAAAAGTGTGTTTGTTCCATCTCACCATTTCAAGAAGTCTTCTGATCAGGAACCGTTTGCGTATTCGAGGTGACCGCGGGAAGTTGAGCTGGTAGCAGAGAGTCGGGGCACAGACAAAGTAGTACATGTCTGAAGACAAAGAAAGAAACAATATATTTGGTTATTTATCATTAAAATGTTTCATTTAAAAACTGTGCTTCCGATATCCATGCAGGCATCATGGTTACCTCTGTGGGTGAGGTTGCCTGGGTAGGAGACGCGAGCATGAACTGCTGAACCGTTGGATTGTGCCATAGACGGACCTGAAAAACACACATAAAAAAATGGAGATTGTGATTAGTTGGTACTTTTAGTCTCGCAAAGTCATTTCATAACCAAGTCTCTGTGTGGTGTCTGTTTAGGTCAGCTCCTACAATGACAAGATAGTCATCAAGTGGCATTTAGGTTAAAATAGATTAAAATAGCTTCAAAAACAGAGCCGACACCTGTTCAAGACACAGCTTTGATCTCTGTCAATGAGCCAAAAGCTTCAGTTTGTCTCATCACCACTAGATGGTAGTAGCAGCACAGTAATAAATTAACTGTGCACTGACATTTGTGTGTCTGAATCAATTTTTTAAAACCTTTATTTACCCATGTTAGGTGTACAGTTTGTCTTTTGGCCACTAAGCAGCTTTACTGAAACAACTGTGGGGTTAAGTGCCCGACTCAAGAGCACCTCATACCTCTGCCCTTGTAATGCATGCGTTTATCTACTCACTATCACTGTCTGGAGTAATAATAACAAACTTTATTTATAGATCACTTATCAAAGCAAAATACAAAGTGCTTCACAAAGACAGAGAGAAACATGAAATAAAATAACAGTAAATTATAAAATAAATGAGGGGCAAAATAAAATAAGTAGTAACAATTAAATAAAACATTAAAATAAACAGGATAAAAAGAAGAAATAAAATGAGAATAAAAACAATAAAATGAGCAGGCGGCTCAGACAAAATCAGGACATGCTTTCCGAGTGCGTTTTTAGAAGGGACTTAAAAGAAGACACTGACAGCCTAATTTCCTCAGGAAGGAGTTCCATCTGAGCGGTCTAAAAATGTATTTCAGAAGCCAAAAGGTTTATTTTTGTTTCCGCTGTAGAGTTTCTCTGTCCCATCAAGTTTATAACTACAGTTTTAGCTGTTTAAATGTCCTACAATATTTTCTGGGACATCACCGCACACATTGAAACGTTTAAAATGACAGCAGCCTCTCTAATGATTAAAGTAAGTTGTTAAAGAAAACACTCCCATCAATACAAAACACAAATAAATCTCCTAGAAGGCTTGAGCAGCTTGACATAAATTGAAAGACAATATAGACTACAGGGACTGATAGAGGTGGAGTGTCCATGTGGGAACAGGTCTCTACAATCGGGATCTGCGCATCACTAGCGAGTTTATATACTTACATGAGTATGATCGTGTTAGTCTCTTGGCTTTCGCTTGTCTGATTTCTCTACACCACCTGTTGGCGTCTTGGTAGGAGTACAGCTTGAGAAACAGCACTGTGTAGACTCCTAGGGAGAGCACACCACCCACTGACAGAGACATGCACACACAAATAGGGCCGCTGACTAAGAGCAATAAACGACAGATGAAATGAGCGCTATGGAGTTTGTGTGTATAGATGGGAACTAAAGTAAAAACAATTATGAAATTATAATTCGACATCAATGATGATTTTGATGTAATGTCTAAGTGACGTAACAGATTAATTCTTAGTCAAAGTACTTATATAGTGTGTAAACATGTAAATATTTAGTGTGTACCTGGGGTCATGGAGGTCAATGTGAGTACAGTTGCTGAAGGGAAGATCAATATGAACATCAGGTTAAAAATGTGAAGAATCCGTCCTGTCATTTCGGAAATGGTACCCTGGGAAGGAAGGAAGGAAGGAAGATAGATAGTTAGAAACTTTATTGATCCCCGAGGGGAAATTGCGGTGTTGCAGCAGCAAAATTGACACAATACAAAAAATACAGACCAGACATATTACATAAACCAGTGTTTCCCCAACCCTCTCCTGGAGGCACACTAGTCCTGCATGTTTTAGATCTCTCCCTGCTCCCACACAGCTGATTAAATTGATCATCTTGTTATGAACTGCTAAAGCCACACAGCTGATTTAACAGCTTTAGCAGTTCATAACAAGATGATCAATTTAATCAGCTGTGTGGGAGCAGGGAGAGATCTACAACATGCAGGACTAGTGTACCTCCAGGAGAGGGTTGGGAAACACTGACATAAACTAACATGGGGTTGTGTCACTGTAAAACATCTGTTTCATCATTTGTTCCTTTAACCAGATATACACTTTTCGCTGTGCAACACTGGATATATTGTGCTTTTTACAAATACAATATTACATTATTTGTCAGAAGTGTTTTTAGATAATATGTAATCTAATCTGAACCAGGAGTGGTGTTCTTATCAGAGTTAAGGGCAGGTATAAAGAGGGGATGATTAACTGTGTAGACTTCAGGATGTGTAAAAGCAAACTTTTCAGGCAAACATCCTTGATGGGAGATCCCCAATGATAAATTAAAAACAAACCTACGTGTTCATTACAGTTCATTTAACCGTGGAGCAATAATTATGACAAAAATAAACTAAAAAGTTGTCAACCTTAGGTCATTTGGGATCTAAACAATATTGGAGTACATAAGCAAATTGTATTGAGAAATCTGGCAAAATCTGCAGTGTCAATTGTTGAAATTTACATCGCAAAGAACATTTGTAGCAACTAGAAAAATGTACTCACCACAGCCAGACGTCTCTCTGTGTACAAGGCTGCTAAGATGAACACATTAGACACTGGAACACAGAACAGACAAACAGACTCATCAGCCACAGAGACACACAGATGTGAACCACAGTAGGTGGATTTTATTTTATTGCTCTATGGAAAAACCATTTAGCACAGAGAGATGAAGAAACTGGTAAAAGGGTGGTGAACACCGATTTTGTTGTGCGGGGTGGTCCACAGGCAAGTTTCAGGCACTGTAATATTTTTAGGATTTTTCTAAAAAGTAGCATTTTATTCAGATTGATTGATGTACGGTTACCCTGTAGGTGAGTGTTTATCCCTGCTGAAGACAGCAGTTCATTAACCTTAGTACTGACTTGTTTTACAGCATTGATAAGGCTGTTGTCAGAAAAGCAACAATGTCAACCTTCCAACCAAAGAGTCAACCTGCTTTGGGTAAATGAAGGGTGAATAATCACAACAACTGTGTTAGAATATTTTACAAAAGAACTCATTAAATCTGTATGATGCTGTATCGGATCAGCCTTTTGGGACAAGGAGAGGGTGTAAAACACGTGTTGTGTTACAATCAACAATAACACTTTGAAAGTAATGTTTCTTGATTCAAGAGCAGGAAATACAGGTACGTCGCTTGTTTACAAGGTTCAACTCAAACATCAATCGTTTAGGTCACAGAAGGACAAACGGCTGTAAGTCATTCACCATCTGTTTGGACGACACTGAGGCAGTAAAATAAAAAGACTCCTTACCAATGATGAGGCAAGCTGCTGGCCAACTATAGGGGTCCTTCAAGAAGAGAGACACTACTTGGATAGGATCCACCAAGATACCATACCTAGATAAAAGAAGGGAGAATAGAATAATTAAAAAAAGGTTTATATAGAAGGCTGAAAATCGTAATGGGATGTTTAAGGTTTAAGATTAAAGCGGTCAGGTTAAAGTTTGGTGTGTTTGGCAGGACTTCACTCTGCTCAAAACTACTAGGGATGCAACTAATGATTCATTTTATCGTCAATTAATCTGTTGTGTATTTTCTCAATTAATCAATTAGTTGTTTTGTCTATAAAATGTCAGAAAATGGTGAAAAATGTCAATGTTTCCCAAAACCCATGACGACACCTTAAAAGGTTTTTTTTGTCCACAATCCAAAGTTTAAAGGTCATAGAGGGGTAGAGAAAAATAAGTACTGAAACTGATTAATCAATTATCATAATAGATGACTAAGCTCTAATAACTACATTGGGATCCAAAGCAATGATATACAAATTAAAATGAAAAAAAAGAAAAAAGAAATAAAAAAAGAAGGCACATTCTGGTGAAACCCCATGAATTGTCAGCTAACTACAACCATACTGTTTTCCTATCTGATTTAATGTGAATTTATATTTTTTCAGAGTACACCTGGACACATGATAACACTGCCTTATATCTCAAATCTAGATAAACAAACAGACAAAGGGCTTGTACTGTAGCATTGAACGTGCTGGTAGCTGTTTGGAGAGATGCACTTACATTTTTTTGATGACATGTGAGTGGTGGTGAAGTGGAAGATGAGTGGAGAAAATTAATGTATAACGGAATGGGAGCGAGTTGTAGCTGCCACACACACACCCCTTAAATGTGTTTGTTTGTGTAGGCGCACACTCACTTGATAATGTTCTCCAAGAAGAGGCGTGCATTACTCAGCACCTGAAAGAGGACAAAACGGCCAATAGGAGACAATGAGCACAGTATCAGAGTATCAACAAGAGTTATGCAGAAAAGTGTGACAATGGCGCTCAGGTTTATGGTTGTTTTGTGTCTGTCCATTCATTGAATCTAAATCTCTGTTTATCAGCCAAACATCTTTTTAGCCCTCTGCTGTTAATCTGGGTTATCGTTTTGTTTGCTCACAGCTCTGCTCATGATTAGCCTGCATATTTCCATGTGCCTGTTTGTACATGTTGAAGAACAGGAAACAGGCTGTATCCATTTTAAAGACAGCTTTGACTTTAGAGGGTTAAACAGCCACTGCCCACAAGACACACCCCTATCCTGTGTGAAAGCCGTTTTTATGCAGAGAGAGCAACACAATCAATGCAAAGGTTCACAGTGAAAGCCACATGATCGGTTTGATCTGCTTCATACCTAACTTCAGCAACAAGTTACTGTCACACCCTGCTGATGCCCACTCTGTTAAAAAGTGTCAAGTAAAATATGTTTATTATTATATTGTGTATTAAAGTTCAAGTTCCAAGCCCAGCTTTATCTCAGCAATTAGTTACCTGAGCTTTTCTGAGATAAAACTAACTGCCCACTCACCACAGAGAGCAAACACTATGTATTGCATGTTTACATCATTTTTATTTTTTTTATTTATTATGTGGCATGTTGCATGTCAGCCCACTGGCCTGCCAAGATCCTGCAGCAATGTGGTTTTGATTCAACTATGCCTTTTGTCCAAAGCAGTCACCTTTGCCTTAGTAACCTTCAGCATGGACAAGGGAGGGCAATCCCCCTGAAACCCGATTATTGGGACAGTGGCCCGTCTAGGAGCATTGCAAAATCTGAATTAGCAAAACTTCCAACTGTCCAGATGTGTCTCCTCTCTTGTCCCTGTCCACACAGAGGTCAGTGTGCACAGTTATATACAGAGCAGGAATTCAGTGTCTTGCTCAAAGACACTTCAGCAGGGGATAAATATTAACTGAGCCCAGGCTGCCATTTCTGTCCACTGTACACTATTAATTGCAGTTATAAAGTTTTTTATGTAACCTGTTACTCGTCTTATTGTTTATTTTGTCCCAAGAAATAGAAACATATACAGCTTTGTTATTTCAGTTTAAAGTGTGACCTGGGTGCTTCAATGAGTTCGGGTCAAAACTAAATGTCAAAATGTGTAATCAAACCATCAGAAAATCCATACTGTATGACCAATTTGATCAAACTTAATTTGTCTTCTGATCTCTAAATTAGAACATTTATACTCTGAGTTAGAAACATTTAACTAATACTGTTTACAATACAATTCCCTCAGCAATAAAACTCACACACACACACACAATATATATATATATATATATACACACATATACATATACACACACACACACACACACACATACATACACATTGATATTATTAAATCAAATAATATCCAAATAATATAATGATCACAATCATTAATATACCTTTGAATCATCTGTAATAAGAATATCTGTGTATTTTGCCTGCCTGGGACTCTGTTTAATAAAGTTTTAGTAATGAACTTAATTAAACTGTAACTCCATGTCCTTAGCTGTGAATGAGAGACGTGTCAGATTTGGTGGATGACAAGTTTAAAAATAGAAAGAGCTACCAGGGTTGGCTGAACATTAGGACCCTGACATACATAGCTGAGAGAACTGGTGCCAGCAAAGATTGAATGATCAACCATTTTGCATGGTCTTCTGTTAAAAGGTTCTCCTTCAACACACAGCACAGACTACAGCTGACTTGCATCACGTGTGTTCTGCATCTACATAACCAGTCAGCATAATCCAAAAAACCTTGTGGAAAGACTCAACAAAACAAAGTAGCCATTTATTTTCTGACAGTTATCTATCTTAGTGTATGCTAAGTGAAAGAGTGTGAAAACAAAATTGCAGCTGGCATCGGAAAGTTTTGCTTTGCTATGCACCGTCCTTGTGGTCATTTAATGATATGAACCAGCTGAAGCATCAGTTGTTTGTACCACACGCTGGGTCAACACTGTATCTGTGCCAAATATCTTCTGATCATTGGCACAGCACAGCATCTTGAAACACTAATCTTTTTGTTGGTTCACTAGCACAGATGTAGTGGCACCAATCTGAATATGCTTAACAATGTATGTGTGTGGTTAGTGAGAGCTTTAAGCCTTGAAATGGACAGGTGGACATGACTGCAGACCAAGGAGAACTTCAGACAGTATTTGTCGGGTGCTGTATGCAAAGCTGGTGGATCTGCAGTGGAATATGTACGTATCTCATGGGGAGTACACAACGGTAAAAACCATGAGCTTATTTTAGAAGACTACATTAAAGAGTGCTTTCATGAACACCCAAATTCATAGATTTCCCAGTTTCCAGATGGAAATCAGTGAAGCACGCAGCTAACGTTTTATTCATTCTCCAAACAACTCAAGAAAGGCT
>NC_060158.1:13092257-13126845 GCF_021292245.1 Micropterus dolomieu | reverse complement strand
ATTAAATCAAATAATATCCAAATAATATAATGATCACAATCATTAATATACCTTTGAATCATCTGTAATAAGAATATCTGTGTATTTTGCCTGCCTGGGACTCTGTTTAATAAAGTTTTAGTAATGAACTTAATTAAACTGTAACTCCATGTCCTTAGCTGTGAATGAGAGACGTGTCAGATTTGGTGGATGACAAGTTTAAAAATAGAAAGAGCTACCAGGGTTGGCTGAACATTAGGACCCTGACATACATAGCTGAGAGAACTGGTGCCAGCAAAGATTGAATGATCAACCATTTTGCATGGTCTTCTGTTAAAAGGTTCTCCTTCAACACACAGCACAGACTACAGCTGACTTGCATCACGTGTGTTCTGCATCTACATAACCAGTCAGCATAATCCAAAAAACCTTGTGGAAAGACTCAACAAAACAAAGTAGCCATTTATTTTCTGACAGTTATCTATCTTAGTGTATGCTAAGTGAAAGAGTGTGAAAACAAAATTGCAGCTGGCATCGGAAAGTTTTGCTTTGCTATGCACCGTCCTTGTGGTCATTTAATGATATGAACCAGCTGAAGCATCAGTTGTTTGTACCACACGCTGGGTCAACACTGTATCTGTGCCAAATATCTTCTGATCATTGGCACAGCACAGCATCTTGAAACACTAATCTTTTTGTTGGTTCACTAGCACAGATGTAGTGGCACCAATCTGAATATGCTTAACAATGTATGTGTGTGGTTAGTGAGAGCTTTAAGCCTTGAAATGGACAGGTGGACATGACTGCAGACCAAGGAGAACTTCAGACAGTATTTGTCGGGTGCTGTATGCAAAGCTGGTGGATCTGCAGTGGAATATGTACGTATCTCATGGGGAGTACACAACGGTAAAAACCATGAGCTTATTTTAGAAGACTACATTAAAGAGTGCTTTCATGAACACCCAAATTCATAGATTTCCCAGTTTCCAGATGGAAATCAGTGAAGCACGCAGCTAACGTTTTATTCATTCTCCAAACAACTCAAGAAAGGCTCGTTCAACAAGAGCAGTCAAACATGTACACTTAGTTTACATGCATTAATTATTTAAATTATTTAAAAGTAGGAGCCTAGCTGTTCTGAAGGTGCTTAGTGGATTTTTTTCCTCCAACCACCTACATTTTAAGGCTTCAATTGAATTGGTAATATTTGTAAACACTTGTCTTCAACATTCAGAGTGTAAAAATGCCACATCTTATCTCTCATCTCTAGAAATGTGCTGCTGTAGCTGACATTTTAGGAATTTAGCTGACGGCCCCAGTAATCGAGGACAAATTACACAACTAAGCCTCTAAATGTACACCCCCACCTGTGTGGTTCCACTTCACACTCTTACAGCCTAATCCTGAAGGCTTCCTAAAAACAGCCTGAACCAAGCAGCATCAACCGTCCCTGGTGACCACAAAGTAGAGGATGTGGTCAACAGGGCAATATAAAACGTTCAAAGATGGGATTAATCCCGTCAGAAAACTGCAAAATTAGACTCCGTTTGGAAAAAACCACAAACCTACACTACAAACACACACACACACACACACCCTACACTACAACCACACACACACACACACACACACACACACACAAACCCAAACCTACACTCACATATACTGTACACAAAGTACAGGGAAAAATAATAATCCTTGTGCATGCATGTGTGCACATGGACAGAAACACACACTAATACACGCAGTATTTATAGCCTGTGTCCATTTAAATTTCATTAGGATTATGGCTAAGTGGATATATGTATCCTCCATGCCAATCAAAATCCTAACAGTGACTGCATGTTCAGGGGTACTGCAGGACAGATGGACGGGCGTGCGCACGCAAACAAATGCAGGACATTTCACTTGATTTGAAGTGACCAACCAAGGGATCATATTTAACTGTGACACGTCTCAGAGACTGCGATTCTGCATCTAACACAACTGATACATAACTTTAAAATATTTACCCTATATTTAACCGTAACACTTATGTTGGTATTGGTACCTGGTTTGAAAAGCTAATGGTAAAACAGAGTCTGAAATAAATGCCACAGAGCAAAACTCACTCATCGTGGCAACCATCGTAGTACATCCTGAAACTGGCCTATTTTGCACTGATCTTCAACATGGTGTACAATTGCAGCTGCACATGTGTACAGTATAGTGCATGCACTGTAGCAAAGCCAGTTTTAACAGGAGCGCCTGCTAGTTTATTCTCTTATCATACAGAGTGCTTCTCTCATAAGTTTTTACAAGCAGCTTCTGATGCTGCTTTTAATGGTCCTTAGATCATACAAACAAGCTTAGGGTTTGTTAAGCGTAAACTGTCATGCATACGCGGGCTAAACTAAAACGGTCCCTGCTAGAAGATGAATCTTTCAGCTTAGTCTTATTTTAGAATTTGAGAAACACTTCACTGGCAACAGGACCATGAGGGAGTAACTGTGCATGCACATGTGGTGAACCTACTTGTGTGAAGCAGGATAATACAGATAAAGCAACTTATCAGACTTCTCACAGACAATTCAGATAGACAACTTTCAGGTCCAACTCCAAAACCCAGGAGGGTGCGTACTGTACACGTGTGGGGCTGGCATTTCTGCTTTTGTGGTTAAAGCAACGACCAAAAGCACTCATGCAGCAGTTAAAATGGGCTACAGTAGTTAGCAGTTTTATGTACTGTATGTGTGTTTGTGTGCGTTTCCAAGGGAGACTCAACGAGACAAAACTACGTTTGCAAGTTTTGGAAATCCCAGTGTGGTACATTTTCAGCTCTCAATGGACACGTAGTTCTACTCACCAGCATGACGACACACCAGTTGAGGATTCCTCTGTAGTTGCTGTAGCCACTGGCTGAGCTCAAGAGAGACTCCTGGAGGGTGTGGCAGCTGCAGGGAAACACAGTTTCAAACTGTTTTACTGATGATTTTAGGGGGGGGTGGAAATCCAAGCTCTTCACATTCTTTCCTGCCTGTTTATCTCTACAAGCTATGGGATGAAATCACAGGGCACATCATATAAGTAAATCCCTCGCACTCTCAAAGAAAACATTCAACTGCATCCCTTGAAGTTAAACGTGACTAGAAGTGTTATTATGAAGAGACCAACAGGACTGACTTTGCATTTTGAAGACGGTATGTTTGTATTTGGTTTGAAGGAGGCTGCATGATTCAGACAAATCGGTGACTCATGGTTAGGGTGATTTAGAGTGGGGGTGTATTGAGCATCATGGTAAAAATTAAATTACACATTTTACTAATTTGACATGACAGTGCTGAGGACACACTATGAAGCACAAAACCATTTATTTGTGAAATATTTAAGCATTTCTATTTATTAATGATAGGCTTTGACATTTACTTTCCTAGACTCTCTTGAATGAAGTAAGGAAGGGAAAGAGCATTTAAAGAGAAGAACAAGGGGTTTCCTCAATGAGTGCCAGGACACACGCATGGCAAAACCAGACCAGGAGAAGAACGTGCAGACAGAGAGGTAGTCAGCAAGCATAGTATTGCAAAAGCACATGCCATTGTTGTTTCACATTTCCTGTTAAAGTTACACTGGAGCCTTACCTCACCTAGTTGGCAAGACTCTAATAATCGTTTTTATTATTTATGATCATAGCATTTTTTTTTTATTAAAAAAAAACAAAACTTTTTCTTAGTATTTCCAAATCTAGTGTTGGCATGTCAGTACAAAACAAGTTAGACACCATCAAGGGACATTAACATTAGACTTACCAATTGATCATGTGCGGGCTTCACTCCTAAATGGACTTAATAAATACCAGTAGCACACCACTAACATGTAGGCTTTCATTCAAGGAAGGATTTGGACATGGAAGCGGTCCATGCCACCATAAGACGTTGGAGGTAAATGTCCAGACTTCAAGGTAAAGTTTTATTCTACAGAAATATGCAGTCATAGATTGTAGTATCTTGGTTTTCTGTTGTTTAACCTGTGGAGTGCTACAGGACATTGGAGTGGCCCCTTTTGAGTCCCACTTGATTTAAGGACTGCTCTGACAAACGATCACAGGCTAACCCCCCAAGGAATTAGCTAAAGACAAGCCAATGGAAACGAATATTTCACACAAATGGCCTAAAGTTAAATCACACATACAATACATGAAAGCAGCAAATGTATATTTGAAATGTAGCTTGTTCTGATTAGTTAGTTTGCGTACGTGATGTTGGCACGTTAACGTTAAGTTACCTGAGTCTCTCGTGGATATCTTCCACCGCACTGCTCTGTTTCTTCTGACAGTTTGTGAGCTGCTGCTGCTGCCCTGGCATCCCCGTCTGTCTGTCCACCTTCCCGATGTTACTTGCATGCTTGGACACCTCTGTTTTGGCTTTAGCAGAATTTATCGCTAGGGGTTTCTCCCCGGCATC
This sequence comes from Micropterus dolomieu, assembly GCF_021292245.1. Lineage (NCBI taxonomy): Eukaryota > Metazoa > Chordata > Actinopteri > Centrarchiformes > Centrarchidae > Micropterus > Micropterus dolomieu. The sequence continues at coordinate 13,122,427 of NC_060158.1, read as the reverse complement.
GTGACACTTGCTCCCGTTGGCTTGTTTCGCGTTGGCAGCTCCGCCGCCGGTGATAGTCGTCCTCCTTCCGCGGGTTACGGGCCCTCTCATCACGGCTCTGTCGCTCATCTCAGCAGCTTCAATCACGCTTTTACCTGCCTGACATTGCTGGTCGCTGTCACCCGTTTCTCTCTGTCTCCACCCGCAGCACCAAGAGCTGAATGAGTATTTGCGGGCGGCTCAAAAGCTAGTAGTGATAAGGCGTTTCATCACTACTACAGCCCAAGGTGCAGCAGGGTTGCCAGGTCTGTGTTTCAACTGGCATCCCCCTATCGAGCCGATGTCCCAATCCACTTCCTGATTAGCTGTGCCACAAAAACTCACACAGGTCTTCCTGAATCCCAATTAATCAACCACATTACAAATGGGCATTGTATAGTCGGAATTCTTTGCCATAACAAATATATATATATATATATACACAATTGTTGTTGTTGAATTTAACTTTCTACAAAGTCCTATAATCCTTTGACAGGCTGTGATAGAGAACATGTAGCCTACCTTAGTTATTTTATATGTATGTACCAATAGTTTATTTGTTTTGTTGTTGTTGTATTACTAACCAACTGAACACAAATATGTATAGTGGAGTGATCTGATTTAGTGGAGTGGAGCACAAGCTCCACCAATCCATAAATAAATTATTATGTTGTTGCTAATAGCATGAATACATGGATAGACAATAAAGCAGAAGGTGCACTTTGTGAAGGTGGAGACATCCATAGTCCATGCTAAACCCACCCATTAGGCCTACATCCTTTGAAGAAATACCTCTGCAATATATTTTCCCTCTGGAATCACACCCAACTTTAGTCTTGGTCTCCTTGGAGTTTGATGAGGAATGTATGTTTATTTAGGTATGAAATTTGTTTGTTAGGGCCAAGGCCATAGTCGTGGTTTGGATTTGCCACTGTGAGCAATTTGTTTGTATGCAACCAAGTGTGACCTGAGAGGCAGTACTCAGGGCTGCAAGCCACTCCATGCAGCTTTTGTACTGGATGTCCTGAAATGACCCTGTACCCGACAATTAGAAAAACTAGTTTTCAGATGCAAGTCAGTGCAGTTCAGAGCATGTACTTCCCCTACAGTAGGTCAACAAGATGGCTCTACTTGCACATAAGTACATACAATGCTATACAACCATCCATTAACAATACAGATCCCACAACTGCACTCTAATATACAATCGATAAAATAATTAATGTTGAAATCACATGTACACATTGATACTGGATATTTCAAGTGGTTTAGTAGTTTTGTATTGTTCCACATGTAGCGTTCTGCAAGTCAATATCAATATCAGTGTTATTGTCTTTTCTCATTGTATTAAATATACATTTTAGTATTTTTTTACATTCAGAAGAGAAAGAGAGAGTGAAAAAAGTACTGCAAACAATACATGCACTTAAATGGCCACAGACCCTTTTGCCCATATTACCAAAATGACACATTATCATTGACATATCATATTGTCCATATTAATATTCTAATTTCCTTAACACTTGCTATGTAGCGCTTTACTATCGTCTAGTAGAAAATATGAAAACATTCAAAATAAATATTTGTTTTTACTAAACGCATTTCAGTCAAGACAATGCCTTTACAAGGCAAAAATTTAAAGAAAATAAAACAAACACTGCTAACTTTAGCTCAAATATTAGAGCATCAAAACTACAGTCAAGTTAGCTTGGGGTGCGAGCCCATGAAAAGCCAATGGCATTCGTGCACTGCGTCACATGTCTTTTCTGCCCAATAGCAGCGTTGAGAGGTGATCTGGTTAGGTTGATTCGCTCAGGGACAGCTGCTGAGAGAAACGGTCACGTAGAGCCAAATATATATATATATTTTTTACTTGTTTAGAGACATATTTTTTGTATGTTAATTTGCCTATGGCACAACACACACTTGGTCATTCGGTAGTCAGCTTTTAAAGGGGATGAAAAGGCTCAAGAGGAAGAAACAAAACGCAGGAGTTGGGGTGGATGGGAATGGATCTATCACAAGAGGTAACGTTAAATCAGCCGATAAGTTAGCTAGGTGAAACGTTAAAACGCTGGACATACATACATACAGACTAATGTTAGTCACTTAAAGCTAGTTCATCCTTTAAAAAAGCACGTATATTTACTTGTATCTACTGTACGTGTAGCTTACAGACAGACACTTGACCTGCACAGTCTGTGGCGAAATGTCAGTGAACGTAATGTTAGTTTTAGTTAACAGCTGCTTAAGCTAACTGACTCAAACTAACGTTATAGTACAAGACACGAATCGCGAGTTGTCGCGCTATCACGGTGTTTTCCTTCCTTGTATCCAACCGCCGGTTGTCTTTTTATTTACATTTTTGTCAAAGTAAACTTTAGCCACATATCTGCCAGTGGCGCTTGCGTGGCAGCGTGTCAGCCAACGTGGACAATTTTGGAAAGTTGCAGCTGGTAACCAGACAGATGAGGATGGATATGATTTTATTCCCTGTACCTGAAATCTAACAAATCATCACTTAACACCGGCTTAACCCTTCAAGCCATTTTAACACTTAAAATTGAATTTGATGCAATCTCACTGCATAGCACTTACATAACAATTCCGTGACTCATTTGTTCTTTGTAATGGCATTGTTTGCATGAAAGACACTAAATGGGTTAGTCAAAAGAAGTATTTAATAGGGATTCAGTAGGGAAATGCCCCAGTTTTTATCTGTCTGTGCAAATCATGTAGAGCAGAAAATTCAAAACGAGGAAATTGCATTGTAAAAGTCATACTTCAAATGTTTAATAAAAACATTTACAGTTATTTTAGATTGATTTTGATTGTGCATCAATTATTTTTTGCCACACTAGAAACAATACTTTAGTATGTGTATCTGTATGTCTGTTATACAGATACACATATATATATATATATATATATATATAACGCCAGCTTGTTCTCTCTCTACTCTCCATGTCTTCTCATTTATCTTTGTATTCCCACATCTTTCTTTCTCTCTCTCCTCCACCTCTGCCCCTCTTTTACAAAACCAGATTGTGGGAGGAAACAGAAGTTGGCAGAGATCCACCAGGCTTTGATCAGGTTTGTTAAGGATGCTTACTTTTTTTCTGCCCTGAATGGCATCCAGGGGGACATATTCATTTGAGCTGTTTTTAAAGCTAATTTAATTTTCCTTCCCGGGAGTTTGTCACATTCCGTTACACCACCTTCTTGATTGCTGCTTATTTAAACCATTGCTCATCTGAAACTACTACAAATGCTGCTAATGAGACCCTTTGATTTTTGATTGGGACTGCATTAGAAACACAAAAGTACTAGTACCTTGTGTTCTAATGATGAATTACAGTAGCTTTCACAAAAAATCTGCTTTGATTTGAATGTATTTCTAGAAATCTAAAAAGTTATGACAATTTCCGTTGTAGAAAATGCCTCATTAGCACTAGAGCAATGGCCCACAGGTGGGAATGCACCTCCCTCTCCTGCTCACTGTTCCACAATTAGATGGTATGCATTTATCCACAGATAGGGACCTTCATCACTCCCTACTAACCTAATTTCACACATGAAGATCACTCACATGTGCCCAGAGGAATAGTGGGAAGAGGATCACGAAGATATCGGTGTCAGGAGGCACGTGGGACTTGATGGAGAAATGGGACAGGAAAGCTCTTGCAGAACTGATTTTTATGAATTCATGTGTAATTGCACAAGAGTAAAACACGCAACTATTTCCTTTATCCATTCATCTCAGACATGTGTGGACACACATCATGCTGTATCTGTCAGGCAGAGGTGGCGTGAATAAAAAAATGTTTTAGGCTAGCTCTGCGCCTCCATCAATTTTAACAAGTAAATCAGGGTCATATTCTGCTTATAAGAATGTGTTTCTTATGCACATACACTACGTAACATTACTGCTAGAATACTGTGTATGCACTCATTCTTACTGCTGTTTGTCATTAATTGTTTGGCCTGTTTTAATTTATCTGGTTTTAATTTTTGTGTCTTCAACTGTATAACTTGTCCAGCACTTTGGTCAACTCTGGTTGTTTTTAAATGTGGTTTATAAATAAATAAACTTGATTTGACTAGAATACATAAAATTGCACTTTATTCCTGAAATAAGTTCATTTGTAAGATATAGTTGATCTTATTGAAAGCCATTTGCTGATTTTCTGATAAAATAGTTTTTGAGGACTGGTTAACACAGATTGTTTTGGGCTGTGTGGGCAGACTTTTGAAGTAGTGCATCATATTGAACAGTGTCCACTTCTGAATGTGCAGTGATCCAGTCGACATTGAGACCCTAAGGAGAGCAGCAGCCAGCAAGGGAGGCCTTCTCACAGACGAACTAAGGAGGAAAGTCTGGCCCAAGCTACTGAATATCAATGTGTACGATCTACCACATAAACCTGGTTAGTGGTTGATTTGATACTTATATTTACTAGTTTGATGTAAAACCCATAAATCTATGACTTAATACTAACAACAATAACACATTTTCTTCTGTTGTAGGTCAAGATGTGAGGGAGAACCACAAGGACTACAACCAAGTAGTCCTGGATGTCAGGAGGTCCACGAAGCGGTTCCCTAAAGGTGTGTGTGTGTGTGTGTGTGTGTGTGTGTGTGTGTGTGTGTGTGTGTGTGTGTGTGTGTGTGTGCATGTCTGTGCGTGTCTAAAGATGAGTACTATTTATAAAACTGTACCCCTGTACTCACAGCAACTTGCAGATATCTGGCAAGGCTTAATAATTAATGAACTGCAAGAGGGAAGATTCTTATGTCACAAGACGCCTGTGTTGTTGGGTAAAATCAAAAAGTTTTGATAGCAACAAAGAGGTGTCTTATCTAACTGATATGCTGTAAATTCAGTGCTGACTATATAAATCTCTCTGCCAGGAGGAAGCAATGTGTGGAAAAACTAATTCAAAACAACAGCAGGTAGTGAGGGGAAAGCTGGACTTTCAGTATCAGATGTTTGATTTTTTTGATCTCTGTTAGGAATTAAATATTAAACTGCCCTGCAAATGCAGACTTTAACATGCCTTTTGCTGTTAAAAGGTGTAAGAAAAGTTAGAATGATGTTCATGTTCAGTGTGATTTATTGGAGTGAATGTTTCAGTTAAACAATGTTGCCAATGTGTTTTCTAGCAAAATCAAAAAGTTTACATCTCAATATGACATAACAAGATAATGAATTAATCCAATCAAGGCCCTTCAATTTAGCAGTAATAAGTAAAATGATGATCTGATGACTATCAGAAGTTATTTCTTTTGTGTATGTACATGTTTATCAAATTGTCACTTAAACTTGTATTTTATGCACGTGCTGTGAAAGGAAGTCATGTTTACCTTTTCACAGCTCAACTGAGCAGTGTTGGGTTTGTATTAAAGCCTGGTTATAAGCAGTCAGGAGTAAATACAGAACATAAATTAGGTAGTAATGTAATTGCTAAGTTACATTGTGCGTTTTCATGAAGTTCCTTACCATGTCCCAGTGGAAGCCGAGGCCTTTTTCAAAGTCTCTGAGAGAACCTGCTGCTGTCTCCAAATTGAACAAGATTGTATGTTATTATATACGCTAATCCGTGGCTCTGTCTCAGGTATGCCAGCCACAGAGAGAGCTGTGCATCAGGAGCATCTCATTGGCATCATACTGGAGGTTTTGAAACGCAACCCTCAGCTCCATTACTACCAAGGCTACCATGATGTGGCCGTCTCTTTGCTGCTGGTAGTTGGGGAGCGGATGGCCATCGCCATGCTGGAGACACTGTCCAATTATCATCTCAGGTTGAATATATATGTTTTATTTTATGTATTTTTAATGGATCCAATTAATCAAACATATTACAAATGATTTAGCAGTGATACTTATATAACTTAACTATAACTCTATAACTGTCTCCTCTGACTTCTCTGTCTGTTTATAGAGATTTCATGGATCCTACTATGGACAGCACTAAACACATTTTAAACTACCTGATGCCCATATTGGAACAGGTTGATACAGAACTACATGACTTCATGATCAGGTAGACACACACACACACACACACACGCTGCTTCCCAATGAACGTCGGCACTTACTTATGTATCATTTCTTAAAACAAAAAAACCCCAATTTTTGATGCCGTCTACGTCGCTTTGGACATAATGTAATTTAAGTACCAACCACTAGAGGGCCTCAAAGTGTTGCTGTTCACCTTTGAGCTTCATGGGAAGTGTTTTGTTTTTGAATTGAAAGTCAATAGAAAATATATCAGTAGTCGTCTCATTGGGGAGTTCTCATATCAGATGGTCCAACAGCTGTTTCAGAGGCGTTTCTGTCCCACCAAGGTGTTCAGCACATTTACCTTAGTTTGTGAGGTGTAATTAGCCAAATAATGATTAATGGTGTATTTGCACTTTAATAAAACCACAACAAAAAGGCATTTTAAGATACAACCAGCTATAGTAAATATTGTGAAGTGTGTATTGAGGGCTGGGAGGACTGTGTGTGTGTGTGTGTGTGTGTATGACTGCGTCTACAGTACCTTTGCTGTCTTGTTGCCTGTTCATAATTGATGATGTGCTAGCAACCTCCATAAACTACCTATCTATTCACATACAAGCTCGCACAAACACAAAAAGCACAAAATAGACATTGCACTTGCAGAAAAACGGCAACATAAACAACAAGGTCCGTGTGCTTGGCAGCCAACACATTTTCATTTTGAAATGCCAACACCCCACTTCAGAGTTTTTGTGAGCACTTCCATTTCCCCTTGCCTGCCTTCTTATCTCTCCCTCTTCTTTGCCTTTCCGCCTGCTCCTTCTTTTTTGTTCCTTTATTTTCTCTCTCCGACTTCATTGTATCTCTCTTATGTCCCTCTCATCACACATGCTCCCTGCCCTTTGCTCCCTCTCTGTACCCCTCCCCCAACACTCCCACTGACTTCTTTTCAGTTGTCACTCCCTTCCCCTTGTATTCATCCATCTTCCTCCCTGATTATTCCTATCCAATATTTAGCAACAGCCTCTAAGGGTATCCAATTTACTTGAGACTCTGTCAAAAATAACTGCATATTTATGTCAGTGCACAATAAAGAAAGACAGAAGAGAACATGGGAGGGTTTTAAACAGTATGTGAAGGTATAGAAAATTTATTTTCTTTCAAATTCAAAGGCCAATTCTTTAGGAATTGATGTGGTCAGGAGAAAATCTTGCAACACAGTGTTTCATGAACTTTAAGCCAAACTCTTGAAGATCAGTTTATGACTAAATTAAAGTATTTACTGTTGTTCTTGTGAAACAAGTTGCGTAATGTGTGGAGAAGCTTGTCAAGTCTGTGTGATGGCATTAGGGATTATCTCAGGTTCAGCTTGGAGACTACAGATTTTTAAGGGAGATCCTGTGTTACAAACTTTCTTGAAGACATGTTTGAAAGTTACATAGGGGTTTCTCAGGGGGCTAACCAAACACACTATCGATTTTTGGGAATTGCTGGATCCTGCATATGTGGAGCTTGAACCATGCTAGGGGTTACAAATCAGGGTATCTGACCCTCTGCTTTGATCATTAATTTTAAAATTCTGTCTCTTGTGAGTACTCTAAATTCATGGATGTGTTTTTCTGGCTAAGGTTAGCCGACTCATACCAGTGCATTTTTTAAAAACATTTTATCCCACTGACTAAAAAATGCTTAGACTTTACAGTACTGCACACCACTAATGTACCACTTGGCGTACCATTAGTTTTCAAAGTGATTTCCTGCCTTCCATTCAGCCATTCAATCATTTCGATACTGTGTGAAAAGCAACTTGAGAGACATGCTCTTTGTTATCGATTGTAATGTGATGGCAAGATGGTTTTCATACCGGTCTGAAACCACTAGCTGAAAGAAGAATCGGCCCATATGTTTTCACATAATTCCTACTATAAATTAAAATTTTTTATTAGGCTATTTATGTCATTCTGCTCTTGTAAAGTCTCTTGTGTTATCTGTTTTTGTTTTTAGTCTGTAAATAGTCTTTTAAGGTTAAACAAGGGTTAAATTCAAATAAAAGAAAACATATAAAGCCTGTCCGACAATCTTTGTTAGTGGCATGTGTGGTTCTGTTTGTTTATATCTCTTTATACTGTGTATTTGCCTTTTCTTTCAGAGCGGAGGTGGGAACCATATTTGCACTGTCCTGGCTCATTACATGGTACGGCCACGTGCTGTCAGAGTTCAAACACATCCTGAGACTCTACGACTTCTTCCTGGCCTCACACCCACTGATGCCCATCTACCTTGCCGCTACGGTAAAAAGGCATAGAAGCTAACAGGAAATTAACAAGAGGCAGTGACTTTGTCTGTAACGGAAGACGCTCACACATGAATACATGCTGCGACTAACACACACACACACACACACACACACACACGTTTACTCATGCTAACAGTGAGGTGGAGTACTGTGAAGTCACTGGACTAGTTAATTAGATACCTCCTAATGAACAGATGAGAGAGAGAGAGAGAGAGAGAGTGAAAGAGGGGAACAGAAAAGGAGGTACGGAGGGAGAAGATTAAAGGCTAAAGGATGAGGGCTGCTTCAGGAAACAGAATGACGAGGAGAGCTGACTGATGTTTGTCTGTGGAGGAAGGAGAGAAACAGATTACAAAGGAAAAGCTTTCTGATACTTTTTTCACTTGTTCCTCTCTGAAACTTGTTCCTCTGGGTGCTGACACCAACTGATTTAGCAGAAATGTTTACTGCTGGAACTTATAGGTGTGCACTTGTGTTTGTGGAAATCATTTATTTTGCGTGTGTGTACATGCATCCTTTTTTGGGTGTGAAGAGGCCTTTTTTTAACTGAAGGGCTTTGTGTATATTGATAAGTGTGTGCAGTTGTGCACATTTAGCTCATATGCAGGATGTTTTTTTTATGTGTGTGTGTAGGGGCTGGGCACTGGGAGAGTTCTGTTTGAAGTGTGTGAAACAACAAAGCAGAATGTAGTTCATGTTTCCTCCAAGGCTGAGTACCGCTCACAGCATGGGGGGTTAACTCTTCATCTGCCCATGTCACCACTAAGCACTCATTCTGCCTCGCTAGTATCACTAGTGTACTGTATGTAGACAGTATGTAGAATCTAATTCATGTTTGTTCCCAGGTTAAACAGGGCACAGCTTCAGGGTTAAAACAGTTACCCCCCCTCTCCTCTTCAGATTGTGTTGTACAGAGAGAAGGAGGTGAAGCAGACAGAGTGTGACATGGCCATGGTTCACCACCTCCTCTCCCGCATACCCCAGGATCTTCCATACGAACATCTGATTGGCCAGGCTCAGGACCTGTTCGACCAGTACCCTCCATCTTTACTGGCCAAGCGGGCAGCACTGCAGTCTCGGAAAAGGTAAAGAGACAACCACAGAATAGAAAGTAAAAATGGTTAATAATAATAATGTTAATACTATTAAACAAATACATAGCTGTGTGCTCATTGGACACATGAGAAGACACAGGGCTCAAAAAAAAGTAAACTTAGTGAGGTTAAATCAATACAAGAGCTCAATTTAAATATCAATGTAAATGTGATATGCATCCACATTAAGTGAACAAGGTTTCTTACTGGGTCATACTTCAGTCAAAACTATAACTGTGAACACATTTAATCAGTATTTTTTTGATCAATCAATCAACCAATTAATCTACAGCAGTGGTCGGCAATAGGCGGCTAGATTGCTTTGAAAGCAGAAAAATAGAAAATAAATAAATTGATAGCGGCTGGTGCTGAAATAGATATCACTCATGAGAGATACAGTTACTCACACAGTCACTTTCTGTTAAATGACTGTGGCTGCAAAATAAAAGCGTGAGAATGTTTATTGCAGCAATGCTTTATGCTGAGTTTATTGAAAGCTTTTACTTTGAAGAGTTCTGAAGGACATTCAAAAGAGTCTCTGGCTTGCTTGACACACCTCTGGGAAGAATGTAGAAAGTTGCGTGGCACTGCGGAGAGACCCCAGTTGCAGTAGTGCATGGATTATGCGTAATCTTCATGTAGCAAACGACCACGAACCGTTCACAGCCTGTCGGCACTGGAGAGGGAGTGGGGCGGACTGCGGTCGGTCAGTGATTGTTTCCTCTGGCGGGATGAAGTCTGACGCTCCACATGATCCGTGATAAGATTAATGTCAATAAAGCATGCTGTCAATATTTTAGAAACCCCCCAAAATATCTCAAATCACGCTTTTAGGGGAAATGAAAATAAGCGTCCATAGGTTTATGAATGCGGATCAAATACTGGGCACACACACTGCAGCACGTGTCTTTTTGTGAGCATGTGCAAAAGTGTCCTTATAATCAAGTAATAAGGGGGAAAAAATATACGCAGTTAATTGGAATTGATCTTCCAGTCTTCCTAACGGGAGTCCCACACAGTAACTACTGCCCATCACAATTTTCCATATCTTATCTTCAAATGACACGATCAGACAAAATCAGCAAATTTTCACATTTAAGAAGCTGGAAACTGATTTTGTTCTTAATAAATGACTTAAATATATAATCAATGTCAAAATGGTTGTTGATTGGTGTTCTGTCAATCAACTAATCATTATTTGACTAACTGCTCCTGCACTTTCACTCGCTAAATAATTTTATTAGAACACATGACTCTAATAGAAAAGTTTACCACATAAACATATTTTGAGTTGGTGTATATTTACTGTAGGTGGTGTGATGTAATTCCCTCAGTAACCAACAGGGGATGCTCTAAAAACGCATGCAGGCTCAGTAGTGCTGCTGATATACACAGGACATTTAGTGTGTGCGTGAGTGTGCGCGCGCATGCGTAATCAAGCATGTGACCATTTTCCCAAATTTTATATTATTTTATATTATTATTATTTTATATTTTCTGAGGACGAAACATTGAATACACAGCTACACCTTATCTTGCTGTATCCAAAGCCTCTCCATCTGTCTCCTTCTCTTTGTCTGTGTCCTTCAGCGTTACTTACAGTCATTGTTCAGGAGGGGAAGTGACATCACTGACAAGAGGCCTTGACTGACTGATACTGAAAGATACTTTTGTCCCATAATGCATTACTTCCATAGCTTCCTATACACAGGAGCAACTGAGTTAGCTGTCTCTCCATCTTTCCCTCACCTGTATTTATCCTTCATTCCATCTCTTCATACCATTCCAGCTGCCCATGTGTCACCTTAGATCTGACTCTGTTCTCCATTATCAATTAACTCTTTTCTTTCCATCCTTCTCTTCCTCTTTTTTTCTTTGGCCAGTCTGTCCATCAGCACCTTCCAGGCCTTTCAGCTCTCCACCCTTCACCAGAGGCCCGACTCTGTTCTCCAACGCCTCACCAAGGCCCAGGGCTCCACCACCTCCAGACATGGTAAAAATAGTAACCATAATCTTATTACTGACTCTGAAGAAGTACTCCACACGCACAGACAGTACAGACATACCCGCAGATGAGTGAAGCAAAAGGGAGTTCTTGTTGAATACTCTTTGAAGTTGGGCTAAAATTAAAATCGGCTGTGAGATTGTAAGAACAAACATTTCAACCTGACCATCAAAATCCACAGAACACAATTCTTCAAAACAAAGCAACAGTGAGTATGTCATCCCCCACAAACACTGACCCCCTTATGGGCCAATCAATAACAAGTAAACAAATGATGTACTAGCCCCATCAGGCCAATCAAGTACACATTTAAATATGCCAGAACAGAACAAAGAGAGGCTTCATTCCCATAGGGTTTGTGAAAATCTGATCAGTGGCGTCTGACATATTATCTGTGATGTACAGGCAATCAAAAATATGCTGTAACATTCCCCTCAGGCCTAACTGTAATATTAAAAATGATGCACATCATTCGCTGTAGTTTCATCAAAATTCAATTAGCAGACACAGAAATAGCACCTCCTGATTTCACTGTAGCAGACAATAAATGGGAGTCAGTAAGCCTGAGAGATGACTTGGTGTCTAAATGTTAAATAAGTGATGAATAATGGCTGACGAGTATACTTAAAATTTATGATCTTTTTATTATATCAAACCATATCCGTTCAATATTTTGTGTGTTCGCGCTCTGGTACTTCCTCCCCATAAACTGTTGCAGTTTTAAGTGTGTGGGGAAGTTCATTCTTGACCTTGTGAAGAGTAGTTTATACTTTATTTATGTTTGTGTATTATTGTTTTTGCCCCCTCCTTGACTCTACTCCAAGTGTTTTGACATCCCTTGACCCCTTTTTGTTTTCAAGTCCAGTAATAAAATGCAGCTTGATCCTCCTTTGGTTGAGCTTTTAAGCGTTTTGAATCCTCTTGACCCCTCCTTGTCTCCGCTCCTCATGGTCTGACCTCTCCTCCTTGTTCTGTGCTCATATCCTCTCTACATTCAGGCCTGGCAGCAGCTTTGCCGCGGGACCAAGGCCAGCCGTGGGGGAAGGCGAGCAGGATGGTGAAGATGGCAGTGTGGGGGCTATCTGCTACGCTAGGGGCGGCCGTGTTCGCTGTGGCTCAGACGGCTATGGACTGGGGACCTGAGATGTTACTACAACTGTTCTGATGTGGCGGTGGGGATTTAGACTGAGAGACACACACACTGACACATGGTGACAGCAGACACACATCTGCTCTTCAGTTGGAATAACAATAAACGAACATACATGCACAAAAAAAGATGCTGAAGACTTGAAGCCACTTGTTGAAGCAGGAGGAGGTCAGTTATCCCGGTGCCAAACAGGTTGTTGTTAATCAACCATGATGAACATATGTTAACCACTATCCAGCCTCAGGATGTCTGTGCATATGTGTGCGTGCAGATGTATGTGTGTTGTATGTTTCTGAGCAACATGTCAGATATACCACATGTGAACAGTGATGGATAACTGAACAGGCCTAATGTTTTTTGATTGAAACTACGCTTGGGCCCCTGGGCCAGAGCCTCTGTGTGAAGTGACAGTAAACATTTCTTTTTGAAAAGTCAATCAAATGACCACAAAAAGAGACAGTGACACAAAACGGCCGCAAAGAAATGCAAAACTACTCAAAAGAGAGGCAAAGCAGCTACAAAGAAATGCAGATCAACCACAAAGAGACTCAAAAGACCAGAGACACGCAAAATTACCAGAGACATGCAAAACGACCAAAAAGAGACTCAAAACAACCACAAAGAAAAGCAAAACATCTACTAAAGACACTGAACAACCACAAATAGACACAGAACAACCACAAAAGACACAAAACGACCACGAAGAGAATCAAAATGATTACAAAAAGATGCACAATTACCAAAAAGGGATGCAAATTGACTACACAGAGATGTAAAGCAACCAGAGACAGGCAGAACAACCACAGACACCCAGAACTACAACAAAAAGATACAAAATGTTGCTTTGTGTCTATTTCTGTCTGGGCCTCTTGCTCCTATGTAGGAGGGATGGGGTGCATTTACATGTTTGTGCCCAGGAGCCCATTGTCTCACAATCCGACAGTGCATATGAGACACTAACACACCTTTGCTTTCTCAGGCTGTTGCTCACACGCCATTGGTGGAACATTTTACATGTGTCTCGGTGTGTTTCCTGTTAGCTGATTTATTTTGCTGATAACTTGTTTTTAGCATGTCATGCTTGTTTTGTTGCAATTCTGTTGATGGCGTTTTAATGCGCTTGTTGGATCAGCAGCCATATCTGAGAGCCAAAATGCCTGAAGCCAGCACAATGACACATGAATACAAATTATTAAAGACCGGTGTTTTCCGCTGAAAGCTTCCAGTTATGAGCAAAGTAGGAGAGCAGGAGACAAATGGGAAAGATGGAGGGAGAGATTTTGCCTGTGAGCCACTGGTATTAATTGCTTTACTCTAGGTGTCAGGGAGTAACATTTACAATAGAGTTTGGCACACAAAATCTAGCTGTTGCTGCCCCCAGAAAAACATTACACACGGTTAACATGCAGCACTCAATGCAAGCGGTGGGCCTTCTGCAGATACATTTTGCAGGAGATATTGAAATACATCTTTATTTAATATGTTATTTTTATATTTTCTGGAGCGGTTTTCTGGCTGTTGTGGCCCACCACTGCTGAGTGAATATGGGGAAGACACCAGTACTTTTACATCCTTAAAATATTTAGTAGGTTTGCGCCAACACCACCCTGAACAGCCGTCTACAGAGCTACAGAAGTACATGTACTCACTCAGTTCTTCTTCCACATCACATTTCTCTTTAGCATTTTATACCAAAGATTCACTTAAAAATAGGATTTTAGAGCTACAGTTGGGGAAATTTGGACAGATTATTTTACCATATGTCATGGGAGAAAAAGTTGTCTTTTTATTTTCTTATAAGTGAAAGAAGTAAACAGCCGGTATCGGCATTCTCCAAAGGCGCCACACATACTGTATAATATTGGACCAAAGTGTTCGTATGACCGTAAACATAATCACAGTGTCAGAACCTGAAACGTGAATATTAATAATACAGGCTGTTTCCACCATGTGTATTTAGCACATATACAGAACACCGGATGTGGGGCTTTCACTAGCCTGTAGCCAAGCTGCTGCATCTGTTCACACAACTTCAGTAGAGTCACAACACTCTCATCTCTCCTCTTCCTCCGTTATCAAATTTATAGTAAATGTGTAACATCATTGCAAAGCTGAATGTGAAGTTTACCCTGTTGATTTTAGTTGCTTCCTAGCATATGAATTCAACTGGTATGTGCATTGATGTTATGATGTTTACAGTAGTAAATGTATGTAGAGTTGACATATCAAGCCTTAGGGCAATCTGAGAAAGTTTGCAGAGTTGACCGATCAATCAGTCTATCACTGCATTAAGTAGTTAGTTTAAGGCATTCTTCAGAAAATGCCACTTGCTGTGGTTTTAATTGATGATAATCAGTCTGTCATTTTATTAGACAGTCAATAAATCGATCAGTACCCTATAACTCAGGAAGTTGGCTGACCTGCAAGCTAGCTAGAATTCAGACGTCGAGTCAATCAGTAACGTGCTGGTGGTTTGAAAAGCCTGGTGTAGTTAACGTCATGTAAAACATCCTGTCTGCACATATCCGTCCGTTGTGATTAGATACATTAAATGTGTTTGTTTTTTTGTGTGTGTGTGTGTGAGAGAGAGGGTGAGATGTGAAAAATGTTTAGTCATAGATCAGTTTTTGTCTTTTAAGCCCTTCTGTGTTGTATTTATATTTTGTTTTGGTGCTCAATGTGCCTCAGTAAATGTAAATGCTCCGTATTTGTATAGCGCCTTTCTAGTCTTTTCGACCACTCAAAGCGCTTTTACACTACACTGACTATTCACCAGTCATACACATTCATAGTCATACACATTCATAAACTCAAACGGAAACTAACATTCACACACATTCATAAACTGGCGGAACAGCCACCAGGGGCAATTGGGGGTTAAGAGCAATAATCTGATTGGCTATTTATTTAATTGGTAAATATATAATTGGATTGAATGAATGTGTATTTAAAATGAACATGTGGGACAGTGAAAATTATCATTATGCTTTGTAATTGTCACAACTCTGAGGGTTTTGCATATAAAATACTGTATCTGGTCAGTCATATTTTCAGACAAGAAGTCTAAGGAATACTTTGTAATTTTGTGAAATACACTTAATTGCTTTCTTGCCGATATTTGAATGAGAACAGATACCACTGTCATGTCTGTACACTAAAGAAGAAGCCACCACCAGCTTATCTTAGCATAAAGAGTGGAAAAGGGGATAAACTGCTCACCAGGTTCTCCTCAAATTTAAGGATTTGTTAATAATAACCAAATGACATTGCAAGGGAAACATTTACCACCATGCATGGATGGTATTGATGTGCATCCTGCTTTTATTACACAAGCTACTCATTCTGCTGTTAAGTTAATTCCATTAAAAATGGCTGTACTGTAAGTGATTGTATGTAATTGTGCATCTATAGTGCTTGGACACAGGCAATTGACATAATAAAAACAGGTTTTTGCATGCAATCTTTCTTGCTTACACTTTATTGCCTGTCTAAGACCTACACATGCAGGGAAAAGCTATTTGACCAGGGTCTGTGATGTTCCAATCATAAGCCAAAAAGCTACCGTGCAGTTGTATTATTAGTGCCATGTAGACACACATACACACACCTTCACACGGGCAGAGAGTGGTGATGGTGCCAGATCATGATGAGGATTTAATTCCTGCCCCTGGCTCTTGGCGTGCATAAGATACTTTCTCCTTGTCTTTTTTTTTCTTTCTTCTCACATTCACACTCAAACACCAACACCTGCACTGGTTTCAGTCTGGCAGAGGTCTTCGATTGAATATGATTGAAGAATCAAACCAACCAAGATCTAAAAGGAAGAAGATGGGGGCTGGAGATTGTAGGTTAAAGTTGGCTAAAAAAGTTTTTTTTCTCATGTCAGGCCATAAAAGTAATTAAACTCTTCTTGAAGAAATGAAAATGGAAAATTCATCACTTAATTTGACTATAGTGCAGTGATTTACTTATATTGATTAGCTCTGTTGATAGAAGTTTAAACAGTTCACATTTAACCAATGCTTTTAGTTGCATTTTGTTATCTTTTTGTCTCACTTGATATGAACACAGATCTGCAAAGATTTTTAAGCTTATTTGCACTTCCAAAAAGCTTTAGTAGTTTGACCAGATCTGATCAGTTTTTTGTGTTTATTATGAAGCCAGGGATGCACCTTTTGAAATACAGAATTTTTGAAGCAAATACTAATTAAGCTGCTTTTGGAAGAAAATAAACAAATAACACTAAAACAACTCTGAAAATGAGATCAAATAAAATAGAATAAAAAATAGGAATATAAAATAAACTGTAGGAGTGATTTGAATAACTGATTGGATGGTAAGTGGATGTAATTTGACAGCTACTCATTTGGTTCGATTCAAATTACCAAAAAATAAAAAACACTTCCTGTAGATCAAAATAAGTTGGATTTCATGCCAAATTGTGAATTTACTGTGGGGTGATGAAGAGCCTGAAGTTGAACTCCCAGTGAGCTTGTGTTGAGCCTCTCATGACTGCTCTGTCCTCCCCTCAGGCCTGAACTTTTCCCAAAAGACTTGATCGCACAAAATGCTTTTACACAAAACAATGTAAGCCCTTAATTTGTGTTTGTTTATAATTTATATGGGCATTTTAATGCATGTTTCTCATATCATGTTTACTAAACATCTGGTATGAACTTTATGAACATATAAGGTTCTTTGCATCTTGTACTTATACTGTAGTTGTACACTGACATAGAGATTAAGCTGTTTTTGTCTCCAAAGCACAACAGTGAATAAATGATGAAGAAAACACTTCTGGCTACAGTGTGAAAGTTCATTATCTTAACACAACGTTCACTTACTAGCTTTCTGAAGAGCTATTTGTCACATTTTGTTTTAGATTGTCACAATTTTGAACTGAACAAACCTGCTCAAAGAGCTACTTGGGATATCCGGATGTTTTCAGTTTATAGGATTTCACAACTCATGCTTTGCTTGTGAGGACACTTGGATGATAGTACACCACCAAACATGTACATGCAGTTATGTATTTTAGAGTTGAAACAATTAGTCTTGTCAATTGACGGAAAATGAATTGACAGATATTTTGATAATTTGGAATTACATAACAGTCAGTTTTTAAAGTCAAAAATGGCCTACATTCTCTGATTGCAGCGTCTCAAATTTGCCTTCTTAGTCTTCTGTGATAGTAAACTGAATATCTTTCAAGTGTTACACTGTTGGGCAGACAAAACAAGAACTCTTGAACACTTTGAAGTAATTTTTTTGCTGTTTTACAGTATTTTATGGAAGAAAGGAAAAATTATCTGAAGTTTAAATAACAATGAAAATGATTGTTAGTTGCCATTTAAAGGGGCTATATGTAGTTTTTTTATTTTAACAAATGGATCACTTTCTTATTTCTTATTTGTGAAGGGGTTGTAACCTCACTTAAAAATTAACCATTCACCGGCTTTCTCAGTTACCTATGACAATCATGCCCGTTCCCAAGACTCTTGCCTACTGATTGCGAAGAGTAGAAGACCTACTCTATATGAAAAGTCCAATGAGATAATTGTTGTTATGAATTAGCCCTATATAAAGAAAATTGAATTGCATTGAATTGATTCAGAACTTTAAACACAGCGACAACACCGCAACTGGAGTCTGCTAACACCAAAAACAACTGACTCTCAGCATAACACAGACTCCAACACACACTCCACATAAGGATAAAAAACAACAAAAGCCTGTCAAGGAATACAAGAATCAGATCGATGTCGGGCAAAAACATGGGTCAACATTGGAAAGGCATTTGAGTCATGGAGAGACTTTCACTTTGTTTTCAAAACTGACCGAGAGTTGGCTTTCATCCTATTAGACATTACTGCAAAGCATGTGAAAGATAATGTTACAATGTTCACTATAGTATTTTGCAACGGATAACATTATCCGTTGTATGCAGTGTGCATTATCCTTTGTATGCAGTGCTTAATTTGTAAATTATTAGGTGCCGGACCGCGTGAAATGTGCCATCCGCCAGAAATGACTAATTATTCATTTACGATCAAATAATTAATCATTTAAAACGCATTGGCTTGCCTGCACATTGTTTTAAATGGTGATCAGAAACCATTATTAGCTACGAAATCTAACAGTAAATAAAGAAATCCATTAGAATTACCCTATTAGGCTGGATGAAATCTTGTATTTTATTTGTGTAGAAGGGCAGTGCAGTGACAGAGCGCACTTTGGAGGTGCCGGAGTGCAAAAGGCTTAAACTCAGAGGTACCGGAGCGGCGCTCCGGCACTGGTTATATGGCTTGCCACATTACTTCACCAGCTAACATGATCCATATTATAATCCGATTTCAAAGAGTTATGTGAAAGTGTTGATTTTAGCCTTCAAGAGATGATGTAATGGTTTTTAGCTATGCTGAAATAAAAAATGGTAAACTGTAATGATTTTGCAATGTAAAAAACAAAGCTTTATGGAATGATGAATACAAAAGACTATCTTACAGTATAACTCCAAAAAGTAGTTTCTTTATAACATTATTTTTATTTTATGTGCTTCTCCTCTCTAACATTACTCATCCCACGACGATCATATTGTTTATAAATTCACGTTAGATTGGGATTGTCGTGTCTCAACACATTTCTAGACCCATTCAGTAGTCACGTTACTTAATATGGTGTAAATGTTGTACTAGAGTGTCACAATAATCTCATTTATAATATTCAGTATAGTTCACTAACCGTGTTTGTTATCATTCAATAAATTTAGCTGTGCTCACATTGCTGAGCCAGCAGGCGAGCTAACGCCAAGTATCATGTTGGCTAAATGCAGTCAATGTGAATGGATTAGTTCAATATCAAGCTGATAAAAAATATTACTGTAACATTGCCATAGGAGTATCCTACAATTTGTGTGATGTTGTCTCCGGTGTGTCTGTCTTTGTTTTGGCTCACTCATTAGTTTGAGCACCAGCTCACACTTGGAAAGGAAGTGGTTGCAATCTGACACTTCACCACTAGAGGTCAATGAAAACATCACATGGCCCCTTTAATGCATGTAGCAATTTGAAGACTCTGATCTCTGGTTTTGTCTATATGCAGCTCTAAAGAAAAAACAAAAACAAGGATTAATTTATGTCTGTTTGTACTGTACAGCTGCTGTCTTTTCATAGGCTCTATTAAACTGGCCTCCTTGGAGAAATGAGGTCAGAAATGTGTGTTTTTGTGTGTGTTGGGAGGACAAGGCTGCGCATCTGTCCGTCTGACCCCAGGGAGACGACTAGAGCAAATCAGAGAAATGAGGTGAGGCAGAAAGGCGAGGGTTAAAGAGGAGCAAGGGATGAGGAGAGGGAAAGATTTATACTGTAGAAAAAGACATCTGGTGGATGTGTTTGAAGCAGCTGATGACCTCAAGAACACGTATTTAAGCACAGTCCCCATGAGGATTTCTAATGAGCTGCAGTGGACGTAAGTGTGGGTCTGATCAGAGTTGGAGAGCAGATGTGTGGAGGGATGGTTTGAATTTATGCACGGAGCTGTCTGGAGGTGT
The DNA here is from genome assembly GCF_021292245.1 of Micropterus dolomieu. Lineage (NCBI taxonomy): Eukaryota > Metazoa > Chordata > Actinopteri > Centrarchiformes > Centrarchidae > Micropterus > Micropterus dolomieu. Next base: position 13,102,311 of record NC_060158.1, on the reverse strand, counting down.
TAAGGCCCTAATTTCACATTAAACGGTGACCGTGATCCCTCAGCACACACAGCAACAAACACTTCTTCTCTGAACCTCCTTGCCGGCTTGTAGGCGCTCACTGTAAAGAGCACTATATACATCTGATCCTCTGTTGGTAAATGAAACCTTTGATTCAGGCTTTCTGTGAGGTTGCATAAGCCCAGCCATGATCTGTGTGTGTGTGTGTGTGTGTGTGTGTGTGTGTACTTTAGCTTAGAGAACACAATTGAGCCTAAACACAAAGGAACAGAGAGGAGGTTGGTAAAGAAAGAAGGTACTATATGTATGTGTGTGAGTAAAATAAATCTGTCTCTGTGAAACATTGGGCACACTGGGGACAACAGCTGCTCCAGGGGTCTGTCTGATGCCCCCAACCCCCGCCCCCCCTCCCTGGTGACACACACACACACACGCTTGCACTCACACAACCGCAGTGCCACCCATAACAGGAGCAGCAGCACCTTGACTTTCAACGCTGAGCCGTAACAAAATTACTTTTATTTAAATTCATTCATTGGTCTTAGTTGCACAAACAAAATAAGCTCCATGTTGCCTGTTTCGTGTGTGTTTTTTGAATTGATTTAGTTGATTTTGTCCCTGTGGTTTGTAACCCTGGAACTGGGCCAAACCTTTAATTAATAGGCTACGTGGTAATGTTTAAAAAATGCATGAAAATCTATGGTAATTATCTTGAAAAAAGTGACACAGCGTGTGCTAAAGCCAGACCCTGATTAACTGAAATTTATCACATTAATTTCCCTTTTGATTCTCAAGAAACGGACAGGAACAGGAGCTTGAGTGTGAAGGAACTCGTATCTCTGAGAAAATATTCTATGTTCATAGCTATCCTAATTACCAGTTTCCAGCTTGAACTAAACAGCTCACATTGGCACCATTGGCAAGTTCTAATTACGACTGGGATGATGTTTCCATCTCACTGCCTGAAAATCAAACAAACTTGGCTGCCTCATGTCAGAGAAGCTCCATCGCTCAATGTTTTTAAACCCAAACGTAATTTCAGATACAGAGCTTTATTGTCAATTCACAGTATTCTTAACACTCACATGACACACTATAATCGTACAACTACTGTATGACACGACTCAAGTTTCACTCACTAGTTTTTTTCTGGAGCTCTGAACGTATCCCACAGTCTTGTTCAGCACAGCAGCACCAAAGGTAAATACCAGACCACAAGCAATAGGGAAAACACAAAAGCCATTGTCAAAGGATCAGCCGACAGCCACATCCAACGGCAAAGAATGATTCCACCCGTGGTGGATGGCCTTGGTGCTTTATGTTGCGGCTGGTTTTGGTCTATTGTTCGCCGATGTTGTTTGCTTTCAGTGCTCTTTTGATCTCTTGCCAAAGGTCCTTGCTGATGAAGGGCGTGGATTGTGTAGAAATTAAGTGAACAGTGAGTTTAGAATATTTTATCCCAGAAAAGAAAGGGAGCACTTTATGGAACACGTGTCACCATTTGAACAAGTCTAGGCTGTTGCAAGCATGTGTAGCTTCTTCTTTCTTCTTCTGTTTTTATTTATTTTTTTTTTTACAATAAATCAGCTATGAACACAACACTGACATTCTGTATTATATTATCACCTTTTAAGTTGATATGGTGAACTATTTCTTATTTACACATCTAGCACATCCAATATTCACTCTCCTTTTAGCTGCTCTCTATCAACTTTACCTGCTAAAAAGTCCTCTGTTCACTAGCTAGTCGCTAACTTTTGATCTGCTTGTTGGTACTGGGCTGGTAGTGTACGATGGGTGTGTAGAGCTGTTTTGCGTTGCTGATGAGAGCAGCGAAAGTGAACCAAAACAATAAAATTTCAGGCCGTAAAACCAAAACAAGGAGCAGAAAGATGCTAAAATACAAATCAAAGATCTCATGAAGGTTGCTTTTTATTTTTAATAAATGCTCCACGTTGGCCATGAAAGTGTTGTGCCTTTATGTCTCAGATCAACGAGTGGCTGCACACTGATACACTTGAACATCTTGACCACATCACATTTAATTTACAGTGAAGCTGCATCAATCACAACGGCTTACGAGGCTAGATTTGGCCGTGTAGAGGCACAGTCACACACACCCACACATGCATACCACACACAAACTCTGTTTGTCTGCAGCCCTTTTTCCTGCTCCATCCCACTCAGCCCTTCACTCTGTCATGGATCAGAGAACATGTCCCAAAGTGCTTTACAGGCAACACACGTGCAGCATGTCCCTGCATGCTGATGTGACTTTACAGCTCCAACCTTGTACAGTAGATGTATGTGTGTGTGTGAACATCCAGCGCTGATTCCACAGACTGTGTGAAGGTCCATTGGTAGATGTGTGGCTGTACATGCTCTGACATTGTGTGAGAGTATTTCAAATGGAGCAACCTCTTATGTTACCTTGAACACTGGTGGGAATGAGATGTATGACCCAATACTTTGAGATTTAGATGATGAACAGTGGGGGGAAAAAAAGGATGTTGAGGGTGAAATGACATAAATCTTTTTGCGTAACATGAAGTGATGGCTCAGCAGTCATAGACGATGGAAAATAAAGTGCTGGCATCATATTCTCTAAAATGAATTCTCCTTTGCGGTTTATTGTCTTATTTTTTTTATAGTTTTCATCTCAACTTACATCATTCCTGATAATATTGTGCTCACCAAAGTAATTGCTGAGATCTGCAGGACTGTCGTGTCCTAATACTGATTCGGATACCTCAACTTAGGGTACCTGGTATCTACCAATCCAATACCAGTGATTTCTTTTTCCCCAAATTTAATGCGTGGAACTAATTGAAATACTTCTTAAGGCAGGTAAAATGAGGCATTGCATTACTGTGGTGCTATAAGCAGAGTTGGCGGCCTGCCATGAATGAATGAATAGTAATAGCATCGACAAAGAAAACTGTATCACGTCTGGCTGATACAAGATCGATATAATAAGGTCAGCGTATTCTACAACAAACTCAGATGGGGCAAGAAATAGGAGCTGTCAGACAGGTTGTAAACAAACCCACAGCTTAGCTAGATTATCTAAAACCACTTTACTTGGAGGTAAAACCAAAACTGTCTCTTTGCGCAAGAGATCAGTATGTCTGGGGCTGATTTGTCTAGCCTTTTTGATTGTCTGACTGTTTGTGTCTCTTGTCTTGTTGGATGCCCAGCAAGTTACTTTGTGAGTACAACGTTATTGTTAACCTGGAGGACAGATATTCAAGAGATTCAAGAAAGCATTGTTGTTATCATTGTCATTTGCAGTTGCATTTGCAAACAGCTGCAGTGTGATCAAGTGATATAACCAGACCAAGAATTTAGAGCCATGCTAGCAGCTCTAGACTGTGAGGCTGTACTGAGGCACTAATGTCAACCTGGTGGCACTTCGAATCACCAGTCAGGACATCACGAAAGTTGGGAGGATTCATCCTCTGGGAACCATGGATGTATGTAACAAGATATTTAAGTCAGGACCAAAGTGCCATTGGCTAAAAATAGCAACATTAAACAAGCAAATATATAGAAATTTTAATTTAACAAGAAAGAAATCCATTAAATTAAAGCAATATACTGTAGTAGATAAACAAATAATAATAATTGTAATAAATGTATCAGAGGCATCCAAAAGATGTGATTCTACAAAGTCTATAGTGCAAAGTTTTGAAGTGTCAGATTGCTTTCACCTTGTAAAATATGACTGTGAATTTCTGATAACCCCGGGGCCTCATTAGCCTATACCTGGCCCGGTCCATACAGCTCTATTAATACCTAATACTCATCATACTGTATGTGCGTTTGGTGTGTGTCTGCCTGTTCGTCTGTGTGGACACTCGGGACTGGCCTCCTGTGCCTTTCATACATGACCTCCCGTCCTCTTGGTCCCCGGCTTCCACTGGTACCAACCTCTGCTGACCTCACCTCTGTCTCTGTCTTGACACCAGAGGAATTAGGAAGAGCCCCATTGAGTCTTGTGTTTCTATGAGCAGGCTGAGATAGTTTCTCTCCCTGGGTTTAAAGGCCTTCACGTGTTCCTTTAGACGTGCCGTTTGTTGTTGGAAAGTGGTGTAAAGATCCTGAAGATACTTTGAGTTCCTTAAGGACGAGCATAGGTGTTGCATTGCATTTCCCTCCTCAAACATTTGAACAAAACGAGTTATAACAAGTATTTTAAATCCAGAATTGTTGACGTCCACGTTCACTAGCCTGCAGTTGTCTTCTTTCCTATATTTGCTGGCACATGCTACGGATAGTGTTCCCTTGAAAACAAATACTTCTTAAGCTAAATAAACCATCAAAAAACCCATTGTATCAGTGCAAGATGAACTGTCACGAGGCTAAAAACAGGGCCTTTACTCATGAAAAGCCGATATTTTGGACACGCGTAGTTTTCACAAGACAGCAACGATGTGGTCAACAACTTGTTGTTCAACCTTGTTCTGAGAGAGTATATCTCTATGACTGTATCCACAGTAAAGGAAAAAGGCTGCCGATATTTGACATTTTTATTATGGTCAACAAATCCCATGAAACAACAATGTGTTAGTCCGTCTCTCAAAACTTAGATTTTGACTTCCGTTCCCTGTCTGTGGAGCCCCAAGCATCCTGGTTCCTATTGAAAATCAAGCACAAATATATAGCTTTAGTTTTAAAAAAAACAACAACTCAGAACTGTAGTTTTTCACAACTGAGTAGATAGCGCATTTGTTGGGGATTCTTTTCAGCTGCAGATTCTGTGCTTGAATGGGTTTTTATAGTCATAGATGTGGGATTAACTCAATATAAACTCAGATGACAGAACATGTTAGCCAATGCAACAGTGGCATATAGTTTTTGACAACAATGGAGCTCTATGACCTAGAGGAAAAATATATACAGTATCTAGCTTTAACTACACTGACAATAATTGTTAGCAGGATTAATTCATTGTTGCTTTTACTTTTTTCATAGGATTTGATGACACTTTTAAAATATAGGGTATTGCCAGCCTTATCCTTTAACAGCCACTCTTGGTGTTGTCCATCAGATCTGTACTGCTTTTATGCTGAACATCCTACAAAGGGTTATGCCAGATTCTCCTGTGAAATATTCACACTGCCCTCGCTAATGTGTTCTCAACTTGTTTCTCAACTCGAGGGTTTGTTGTATGAAAAAGTCCTCATCTTGATGGTGTTTTGTAGCAGCTGATCTTTGCTGAGTGATTTCACAGTTTGGCATTTGGTTAAAAGTTTCTTCCCATTTCTCTGCTGACTAATTTAAGATATGTCATAACTAAGTTGTGATGTCTTGTTAATCTTTCAAACTAGCTCTCAGTGGTTTGGGCCTGCTCAGCCTTCATCCATTATATCACCCGCACATAATCTAATTTACACATACACATACACACACACACACAGCAGATAAGAGGCTAACAAGAGACTGCGAGTAAATTTTACACTCAAATTGGATCTGTCTGTGTCAAGTGTGTGCACGCTGCTGAGAAGCATCTTCGGAGGAAGTGAAAGAAGTTTTATGGCGGGCACGGATCAATCTGTCTTAAGTCACAGGGATCTATCTCTTGTCCTTCATTTGAAAATGCCTGGCAGAAAAATGTGTAGAGCCGGCAAATGTCAACAAGCGTTCAGCGTGTGTCTGCGTGGGCGTTTGTGGGTGTTCTTCTACCACAGTGAGGTCCAACAGGGAGTCTGAGCGTGTGTCTTTTTCTTTGTGTGTGTTTGTGTGTGTGTATGTTTGTGTGCAAACAAGTCTGGGTGTGTGTAAGAAATATGAATTTGTTGGTAAATGTCAAGAAGTTGGCAGGCTAATGGCTGAGCTGACAGATGATCCATAAAGCTATAAAGTGATTGGTTTGGAGATTCTCATTCATTCTAATGCAGCTGTCATAGTGGAGAAGTGTGTGTGTGTGTGTGTGTGTGTGTGTGTGTGTGTGCGTGAAATAGAGTATACAGTAGAGTGGAGCCATGCAGTACTGTAGAGTTTAATTACATTCAGAATGGACCTGCTCGTTGCTTATTTGTTTGCCACTTTCTTGTTTCAGCCCTTCATGCTAACTCCTGTTGAGCCTCAGGATCACTCACTCAGCTTGAAGAGTCTGGTGGTTGCATGAATGGATTTCTGTTATGCCACCTTTGTTTTCGTAACCTTCAATGTCAGTGACAAGAGGAAATTACGCACGAGAATGATTTGTGATGTTTCTGCTGACAAAGCATTCAACTCAACCAGATTTAGTCAACAGAAAAAAATGCACAAAATCTAACTACCAAAACTTCCAAAAATGGACAAGCCCCCAATTTGTTATGACACAACAACGTGGGTAGACACATAACAAACTGATATTTATTGAAGTAGGTCAGACCAATAAATGCAACGATGTGTGAAAGTCAGAAACAATGTCCCATTTACTCTGGATTATCCACAGACCTCACTGTGAGCAATTTTCAGACTCTACAGAAGAAATAGTCTCTATAAATTTGTTGATATCTTGTTTTGTGGATTATCCAGAGAATGCTGTTTCTATATTTCTATATGCTGTGAGCACAACAAGCTAAAATCTATTCACCGCCATTGTATTTGCATTTGGGTAGATACCAGGAGAGGTAAGTGAGAAAACATTTGTGATTTGGGTGAACTGACCCTATAAACATAATCACCAGTGTTTGTGTTAAAACTGACATTGCAGCTGTTTGCTGAGCCCAGAGAGTGTGTACTCTTCATAATCATATTTTTGGAAATAAAACCATGAAAGAAAGACAAAAGCAGCAGGGGTAGAGTGACACTGGTGCTGCAGCCTAAAATGTTGCTGGCTCTGCTATGGTGACTGTCGACTGAAGCACCCTCGGCTTTTAGCAACTCTCTTAGTGATTTAGCCTTTTCTAAGGACATCACTGCCTAGTTAGCATGGAAATAACCCCAGAAAAGTTGAAAAAATTACACCTTCACAGCCAGTGTGAAGACGAATGCTGTGATCTACTTCCTAAACTTTTAAAATGAGGTCCACACTCCATTAAACATCAAATGGCTGACCACAGTGGAGCACTTAAGGATATAGGACTCATAATCGCTAAAAGTTCATCTATCAAAAGAGGCATAAAGATGTATATGTGTCAAGGCTAGGAGCTCAAAGTTATTCATCGCTTCTGGTGAACAAGCAAAGGATTGTAGTCCTTTATACATGGCCCAGAGAAGCCTTCGGGTACTTTAGTGCTTCCACATTCAGCTAGACTGCAAAACAAAAAAATAATGTGTTTTGTGACGGTAGAGATGCCCGGCTCCAAACCTAATCTCTCGGTTCAGTAGTTATGCTACACTGGCTATGTAGCTGCATGACACCGGAATGCTTCGAGCCGCATCCTTTTTTCTTGTCCAGTGCAGAACAGAAACACAGCTGCGAGGACTGATTTAAAGCTCCAACAACAAAAACCGACAAGAGATGGCAGAGGATAAAAGGACATTAAACCACCTGCAGACAGGAGAACGCCTTGATAAGATCTCTCAGAATTGGTGTTTTTACTAGCAGCAGGCTGGACACCGAGAGAGCACACGCAAATCATTCCTTCTTCCCAAGCAAAGAAATCACTCTTATCATTGTACTAACAGGATTGTGTGTGTGGTCCAAAGCCATAAGCCCGTATCTATGACCACAGATTATGTTATAAATAAGTGCATCTGAGTGCTTGCAAGTGGATGTTTGATTACGCTGTCACAACTTTGGACATGACATTACATTTCAATCTCATTCCACCGCAGATCCCCTCGAAGTTGGAATTGACTATCAGCTTAAGTTGCCTTCCACCATATATTTAAATGTTTCTGTTTACGGCAGTTTTGGAAATGAAAACTGACAAAATATCCCCGTGTTGGAGGACATAAACTCAAGAACAATCACACACACACTCCCCATCTCTTTCCTCCCGCTATAGAGAGGGATAGATATACACTGATTCCTTCCTTCCTTGATTCCTTCCTTCCTTCCATGATTCCTTCATTCCTTGATTCCTTCCTTCCTTCCATGATTCCTTCCTTCCTTGATTCCTTCATTCATTCCCTCCTTCCTTGATTCTGTCCTTCCTTCCTTGATTTAATGCTGGATTCCCTCCTTGATTCCTTCCTACATTCCCTCCTTCATTATCTACTTGATTCCTTGATTCCCTCCTTCATTCCTTCCTTCCTTGATTCCTTCCTTGATTCCCTCCTTCATTCCTTCCTTGTTTCCTTCATTCATTCCATCCTTCCTTCCTTTGTCCCTTTTTTCCTTGATCCCTACCTTCCTTGATTCCTTTCTTCACTCCTAAATACCTTGCTTCCTTCTTTTCTCCCCAACCACACTAATAATTGGTGACTCCATAACCAGAAACATCCGTTTCTTTAACGCTACCACTCACTGCTTCCCGATGCCACCACAGCTGACATTTTAAAAAAACTCCAGGACCTAATGCCATCTCTCCCGTCCTCCATCACAAGAGTGATAGTCCATGTCAGAACAAATGACACAGTTCCTCAGCAGTCTGAGCTGACAAAATCAGATTTTAACCGTCTTTTTAACTTTTTAAAGCAGTGTGGAAAGTCCGTTTTTATCTGTGGTCCCATTCCCACAGTTGGTCGCGGTGCTGGCCGCTTCAGTAGACTCCTTGGCCTCCACGACTGGCTCCAGTCCACCTGCAGGGCTCACCGTGTGTTACGTGGATAATTTTAATATTTTCTGGCAAAGAATGTCTCTTTTTAAGACAGACGGACTTCACCCAAACAAACGGGACTCAGAAATGCAAGCTGCTCACATACAACATGTGGTGCGGTCCACATATGACTTACGTGAATGACTAATCATTCATGCAGCACACCTGGACACAAACAACTGTCTCCACCTGCTGGCATGTAAAGCCGTCTGCTCCCAGCACTGTTCCAAAGACTTCTATTACTGTCATCATCACGCATAGACCAGTAAACCGAAATGTGCACATCCCACACAGAAATAATAATAATCTCTTAAGGATTAGGACAACTGCACCAACTCCAGCACCCAGAACAAACTCATTTAAAATGATCTCAATGTGAGATCACTTTCAAGTAAGACTTTTATCTTATATGATTTTATGTTTTTAACTGAATCCTGGTTGCAGATGAATGACTATAGACAGCTAGCTGAACTGTGTCCGCCTCAATATGATTGTTTTAGTCAACCGAGGGTCAGTGGTCGTGGTGGTGGGATAGTGAGCGTGTATATGAAAAATTTTAAATGTCATCAAGTACGCTGTGATGAATTTAACTCCTTTGAAGTTCTCACTCTTAAACTTGGAGGGCTGCAACCTATCATATTTGTTATAATTTATCGCCCCCCAAAACCACCTGGAGGATTTTTATCAGAACTTCCTGAATTTTTATCTACTCTGGTTTTAAATTATGACAGAATTGTTCTTTGTGGCGATTTTAATATTCATGTTGATGACCCCATCAATGTTAATGCAACTGACTTTTTAAATATGGCCACTTCTTTTAACTTCAAACAACATGTCAAAGGGCAAACCCATAACCGTGGTCATACACTGGACTTGGTTTTTACTCTGGGTGTCAGCATTTCCTCTGTGGAATTAGTGGACATGACCATATCTGACCACAGATGTATTGTTTTTAGCTGCGATTCGCCTGTTACTCATGCCGCCTCACCAAGCTCCGTGTGTTCTCGCATCTTTAATGAACGAAGTGTTTCAAAGTTTTGCGCATTCTTTCAGAGCCAAAGCCAACACCTGTCTGATTCCAACACCAACAATCTGGTTGATCACTTCAATCATCTGCTTGTCGTCACTAAATATTACTGCTCCTCTAAAGGTTAGGCCTACGTCTAAAGCTAGTAAGCAACCCTGGATAAATGACAGCATTCGCAGCCTAAAAAGGGAATGCAGGAAAGCAGAGCGCAGATGGAAAAAATCCAGTCTCCAAGTCCATTACCTCAGTCTGAAGGATTTATTAATTAACTACAATAAAATGGTTAAGGATGCGAGAACACACTATTTTTCTGAACTCATTACTACACATA
>NC_060158.1:13013225-13092157 GCF_021292245.1 Micropterus dolomieu | reverse complement strand
ACACACACACACACACACACACACACACACACACACACACACACTGTTGTTTGGGGATCAAAGTGTATGTGTAGTTCTTCTGAGATGATGCAACACCAGTTTTTATGGTCTCTTGGGGTGCTAAAGCTTTAGCAGGCATCTTTGTGATCTAATTAAATACTGGACACACAGCGATGAAACTGCCATCAGCACCCTTTTCGTTACACAATGGTAAGATAATCAAGAGGCTCATTTGGCAAATAATCAGTGTTTGCCTTTGAACACGCTTTGAACACAGGGAAGATTGCAGAAATAGAATCTATTTTGTTCTTCTCTTGTTGTTTTCCCTCTATTGTTAGTCTTTTATGCTCCTGTCCTTTATTTTCTCCTCTCGCCTTCTCTTCCCCCTTTTCTTCCCTTTTGTTAAATTCCTTTCCTCCACTCTCCTCTACTCCCATCTCCCTCTCCATTTCCTTTCCATTATTTGCTCCTATAGTATTCTGTCCTCTCCTTTCCATTTCCTTTCCTCTCTTCTCCTCTACTTTCCTTTTCTTTTACCTCTGTCAGTTCCCTTTCCTTTTGTTTTGTCTCCTTTTGTTTCTTATCCTTTCCTCTCCTCCCCTAACCTTGCCTTTCTTCTCTTTCATTGCTTTTCCTTTAGTTTCCTATTCTCCCCCATTCTTTCTCATCCTCTCCTTTCCTTTCTTTTTTATTTCCTTTGCCTTACTACTCCTCTCATCCTATCTCCTCAATATTTTTTGCTATAGTTTCTTTGCAGTTCTGTCTTCGGTCTGCCCCTCTCTCATGCATTCTTCTTCACAGACTCTAACTGATGGAACAGCTGGAGCAAATATTGCCAAACGCAAGACAAACGCTCTCATTGGGGCATTGCTGAGTGTGTACTTGCACATATGTGTTTGTAAACGAGTGAGTGAAAGAGAGAAAGAGAGCAAGACAGTGAGAGAGAACATATGAATGCAAGTCTGCGAATGTCCCTAGACTCTGTGTGTGTGTGTGAGTGTATGTGTGTGAGTACTGACCCACTTTGTCTGCCATGCAGCAGTGGCAGCAGCTTGTGCAACAGAGCAGGATGTGCATTTTTTAACAGCAACAGTCTCCTGTGCTCTGCACCACCACAGTGTGTGTGTGTGTGTGTGTGTGTGTGTGTGTCAGCCAGAATGATCAAGACCATCAATACTACAGCGCTACACAACATTAGCTACAGAAAACCTAAAATGTCAAAAAAAATCCTTCAAGTACACCTAATGTTTATTTATACTTGTAATTAGACATTCATCATCACGTTACTGATTTGGCTGATGTTGCAGAGCTGTGAGTTTGAGTATTTCATTTTGATTTCGATTATTTGTCAATAAAGGCATGATTAATGTATTTGTACATTTACATATTTGCACCGTGAGGTTTGAGTAGAAACTTGTATCATAGTTTGCCTTAAAACTGTTACATTTGTACAATTTATATGTTTTTAAACTGAAAGATTGCACATCCCATCTACAGAGCCAGTGTACACTGTTCAGCGTTTTACTATAATGTACTACTTACATACATTTATATATTTTTATCTCAACATTTTTGTCTTCAATAATTAATGTTCTAATTCTTATTTATCTATAATTATTTGTTCAATCAACCTTTTTACCAGCCTCATGAGTATGCTACCCTGCAAATATTTATATAAAACCTTTGAATTTTTAATTACTTCTCCCATTGCTGTGTGACATGAGGCAACAAATACCAAATAAGGATGCAATGAAAATTTAAACAGCACATTGTGCAATTTAACAACTAGACCACAAAATTTAGACCACATATAAATAAATTCCAATAAAGTACAAAAATGATTTCCTCCAGCAACTAATACCACCCTGTATTGGTTTGTGTATGTAATTAGATTTAAATATATATGAATACTACAGATATCCATCCATCCATCCATCGCCAACCACTTATCCTGCGTACAGGGTCGGGGGGGCTGGAGCCAATCCCGGTTGACATTGGGCGAAAGGCGGGGTACACCCTGGAAAGGTTGCTAATTACAGATAATTCACTTTAAAATTAAAACTACATATATATATATATATGTTTACTGACTGACTGCCTGCAGTATAGTTTTCTGTATACTGTGGTTACTTATGTAATATCTATTGTGTTGCAGATCAACATTTTATAGTACCATTCAGGCTGGGTTTTGTGTTTATGAAACAAATCAGAGGCATGACACATTGCAATTTAAACTGAATGACTAATATTTCAAGTCACTGCTACAATGTGAAAATAAATGCTTTAACACTTACAGTGCCATGTAGTAGGACATGTGATCACACTTTCCCCACGTTCCCCTCACTCTGTTATTCTCACATCTCCATATTTCTCTCTCTTAATTTTCAATTAAAAAGGTGCATAAAAAGTACGTAAAAATACATTTAGGTACCACCATTTACTTTTAACCACAGAAGCCCATTTTTATACCTGGAAAAAATAACAAGGAAGACATGGTAGACATGGTAAGTCATAAGTACAAGAGAAAGTGGTAAGTACAAGATAGAACGTCAGCTTTATAACTTTTTGAGTCCAGATTATGACATAATATGTAAAAGAAAATACCGGAACTTTTACTCAGTAAAAGTAAGTATGATGAGGTATGATGTAAGTCAAAACTATGACTTACTATCTCAAAATCATTCAGTCTCATAAAATAGACCTAATAAGTCTGTGACCTATATATGTTTTTTTAATAAACTTTATTTATATAGCAAATTTATATAAAAATTAAAGCTAACAAACAAGCACCACAATTAAATATAATCCAGTAAATAAAAGGACAAGGGAGACAATACAATAAAATATAATGAAATAGGATAAAGACTGTAAATTAAAACATATGACATAGAGGAACTGGTGGAAGACATTGATGAACATAGCAACATACATGAATGCATGTAAAGAAACAAGGATGCACACATACAGAATATACCCCTACACATACTAAATGAATACATGTAACATTTGCACACATGTGTATATACATATATTCATGTACAATTACATGCATGTGTATGCATTATTGTACTGGATAAATACACATATATATACATATATATAATTCAACACACACACACATGATCAAGGAAATGATCTAATCAAACACTTAGTCATCAAATGAGGATTACTCCTTCTCTTTTTCTCTCCTCTTCGTCTCCTCCTCACTTCACCTCTTCATCTTTCTTCTCTTTTTCTCGCCTCCTCTTTTCTCTTCCACTCCAGTAATGGTAGCATGATGTATATTCTATGAGAGATAAAAGCAGAGGGGAGCAACAATACCCCTGTGTGTGTGTGTGTGTGTGTGTGTGTGTGTGTGTGCGAGAGAGAGAGAGAGCATGGTCAAACAGATGGCTAATGGTTTTCCTTTACAGTAATAAAGCACTATACTGCTCTCGGATGATTTGCCTTCACACGCAAGCAGACAGCCATGACTAAGATTAGCCTGAAGATAAACACAACAACAACAGAGGAGAGGAGAGGAGAGCCTGGACAAACCATCAGATACCCTGAGCTGTAATTTCACATCCTTACGTCATTCATCTCTTCTGTCCAGGGAACTGTCTGTGTGGGGGGTTCTCTCTCTCTCTCTGTTTTTCTTATTCACGTCCTTCTCAATGCATATGTGTCCAAACACTTTTATATTTTTTTCTCTTGGGTATCAGTTTGTACACACCTGTTTCTCGTACACTCATCCTATTTCTCTCTCTCTCTCTCCTCCATTATGGTCTTTTTAAACACCCCATCATTATCTCCTTCTTGCCCCCCACATCCCCTCAAACCATCACTGTAATTTCTGTATGGTATCTGTTGCAGGTGTTACACATGGCCACAGAGAGACACTCATAATCATGCATATATTTTCACCTGTGTGTGTGTGTGTATTTGTAAGCATGTCTGTGTAAGTAATCATGTAGGAAATGTATATTTGTGTGTTTTCATGTTTTTTTTCAATATGTTTTATTTCTTGTGTGCATTTGTCTGAAATAATTTTACTGCTTGCATTTGTGCTGTCTTTTGATCAGCTTGTCAATCATCTGTAAAGCATTTTGAATCGCATGTAGTTCGATTTATTGAATCTCAAGTTCTTTTGTGTGTGTGCACTGATATTCATCACGTTCTGAGGACATAAATCTGTGAACTATGGGGACTGAAAAGTCGGTTCCAGGATGGTATTATGATTTGATCTATCCATATTTTGACAGTGTCACACAATTACTGATCTCCTGCATCATTCCAGTGTCCCCACCTACCTCTTGGCTTTCTTCCATACACCTGTCACTCTTTTGTGTCACATCTTTTGTCTTGAGTCGTTTTACTTCAACACGCTGATGAACGCTTTCAACTTAAACACATTGGTGTCAGACTTGCAATTTTAAAGGCTATTGATTATACTGACCCAGATTGATTTTTCCATCTTGTTTGCATTAGTTGTGGCCCTTGACTCCAAAGAGCACCTTTGCTTGTTTGCAAAGACTTTTACTTTTTGTTTACAAAGCAACAATGCCCTCTAGTTTTTTTCCTTTTTTAAATGTTTTTTAGTTTTATTAAGTTGCACATCTATTACATGTCCGTCTGTCCTGGGAGAAGGAAACCTCCTCTGTTGCTTTTCTTGAGGTTTCTTAAATTTTTTCCCTGGGGAAACAAGGGTAAAAGGATAGAGGGTCACTTGCTGTACAGATTGTAAAACCCACTGAGTTATCCAACCTAATTCTAGTCTCATTTGTATTCTGATAAACAGCAAAAACATCAAATTCAGTGCTCCATGGATATATACTGAGAATACCGAGCTATGTTCTTCTTAGCTGATGACCCATTGGTGACGTGTGGTGTAAGTGTTAAACACTTCTCACTGGAGATCGTAAGTCAGTGTACCATCAAAATGATTCCAAAGCTGTTATTTTATAGTTATATTTAATAGTATTAAATAATAGTAATAGTAATATTTGTTTCCCCTTTGGTTTCCTTTCCAACTTATTTACTGTAATAAAATAGTTAAACTCAGGGATAGTTTTTGTGTGTAAAGTGCTTGGATGTGGATGATTTCAGTAAAGTTTATCAACTAAACAGTGAAAAAATTAGAACGTTTGTTTGCAGTAACTTATTCTTTCATTCCTTCTCTGACACGCACTATAACTGGCACACAGGATAATGGTTTTCATGTTATCAATTATCAATGAAGACAAGAGATAACTGTGCATAACAAAAAGAAAATAACCATTTGATTAGAGGCCGTAGGCCAAACAGCTGTCCAAAAACATTAGCTTAAATAGAAAACAGTTTGATAGATTCAATATTGAGAAAGCCCCTGTGTGTTCTCTCGCTGTCTCCACGTCTGATATTTCTGAGTTTCTATCTAATTTGACTTTACAAGACGCTCCTGAACCTAAATAAACAAGTACACAAACACACCACACACACACACACACACACACACACACACACACACACACATAGAGTAGCGGATGCCTGACCTTGCATTAAATTCAGTAAATTCACAAAGTAGTAGTAGTATTAAAAATGCACAGATTTTCCAAAAATCTTACCCAAAGGTTGTGCTGTTCTCTTAATGGAAGACTAAATGCTTATAATTATTAGGCCTAATGGAAAGACCTGTGTCAGACATTGATTAAAGTGAAATCTGATCTGTGGATAAATTGTGGTTTTTCCTTCTTACATTATGGTCAGCAGCAGCAGATGTAATGTGGCTGAGTCTGACTCATTCACTCACTGTTAGAGTTGCTCAGCTAGCCCAAGACATAACTGATTACCTGCTTGGGGGCCTTTGGTTATCTAATCACAAATGTTGAGTCCTCTGCTCAATTTTCCTTTTAATTGTAATACTGTATAATCTCTTTTACTTATAATTTACTTTTGAAGAATTCCCCCTTTCAGCAGAGGGACACTTTGGTAAATTCCACTTCCATTTCATTATTCGTGAGAGTTAGACTAAAAATGTCTGATAGAATCTTCTCTTGCCATTTTCCTTTCCACAGTACCCAACATCAGAGGAAGGGGGATCTCTCTTTTTTGGAGAAATGTCCTTGTCTTCTTAGCTAGCTTGGGCCTGGTTTGGGAACCACGTTTTAGGGCCTGTGAAGCCCAGGGAGACATTGCTGTGTATCTGTGATGATGAGGCTATATAAATATACTTCACTTGACAGCTTTTTTGTGGCAATGCAGTATCAGTATGAACAGATACATGAATTCATGCAACTTTTACTTCACTCTAGTATGAGACTGGGCTAGCAAATGCAAAGTTGGAGGGACAGCTGATCTCTCAAGGACTTTCCGACTTTGCAAGCAAAACTTGAGGTACATTTTTAAAGAAGTCATTTTAAACATGAGCTTAAAAAGAAATGGCCAAACAGGGAGCTCAAAACTGAATTTATTATTGAGAATTCGAGTGTGTTTATTTAGTTTCTCATTATCTCAAGATTTTAAACAGTTTTTTGCAATCACAACTTAATTACCGTATCTCCTTATGCCAAGATATTAAATTACAGCTATGTGGTGCTTGTTTATTCTATCGATTATCCCATTATTCCGAGATAACAATGGGCACTGTTTGTGGGTGTGTTTATGTATGAGATGTTAGGAAATTAAGCACTTCTGAATTGTGCTGTTGAGGTAAATTACCCAACAGTTTCTCATATCTGTTCTCCAGAGGCAGCTGCAATACTGTCACAGCAGCCTAGCTAGCTTATTACAGCTATAGCTTTATTGATCCACACGCGCACACATAGACACACACATACACGTATGTGCTTGCATCTTGCACCTGCATGCAGCAAAGTTATGCTCAGGAGAACAGAAAGACACACATCTACGCTATGTGCGACATGTGGAAATGCAGATACAAAAAATTGTTTGTGTCCACACATTCTCTCTGCAAACACACACACACACACACACACACACACACACACACACACACACACACACACACACACACCTTGGGTCATTAAGGACTCCTACCAGTGTGTCCTGTAAGCAGTTTAGTTCCCTGGTGGACTAGTAATATAGCGCTGCATTTGTGTGTGTCTGTGTGTGTCGTTGTGTCAGCTGTTTTGTGCCTGTTAAGCCAGAGTTACAGTTTCTTAGTTGGCTTGGGAACAGTTTGTTAGCTAGCTTAGGGACACGGACGAGCTGAAAAATCATTACACAGGAAATTGGTTAAAGTACAACTTCAGGTGTGGGTTAGATTTTGTCATTCTTAATTTCTGCTTTTACTGTATTAGTCATTTGTTTATACTGCTTCAGATTATTTTACTGATTCCTTAAGTTTTAATTGTTGTTTTTATTGTAGGCTACGTCTAGTTTATTGTAGATCTACAGAGATGTGTTTATATACTGCTCATGTTCCTTCTTCTTTTGTACTTGTGATTACCGGATTCACACATCCAGACTTACAGTAACTAATGTAGTTTCTATAACTGACTAATTATTTGAACTCTCAGTTCATCCGAGTAGTACCAAAACAAATGTTTTTCCTTTTTTCCTTTGGTTTTGTAAAAGCAAGAACATGCTACCCACTACAAAACAAGCAAGCGAACCAGTTAACTTTATTTATATACCAATTTACAAAACCAAAGTTACAAAGTGCCTCATGAAAACAAGAAAGATAAAATTAACAAAGACGTCGCAGTATTGTGTTGTCATGTTTGGACCAATGAACGAGCACATGTGTTATTTAGCACGAGAGCCGACAGGATGGATCTTTATACCATGAAGCCAGAGGAGGCGGGACAGATACAGACAGACGACGGCAAAAAATCATGGACATAATCGGTGTGGATTTTCCCAGATAGAAGACTATAATGTGGGACATATGTTTTCAAAGCGGAGCTGAAGTCTGTTTTCTGCTGGACAGGTAATTAAGTTAGTCGGACTAACGATGCAAATGAAAGCTGTTGTTTGATAGCTTTAGCTAGAAGCTGGCCATAATCACTGACAGACCTGGTGTTTTTCTCCTGTCCACTTCTGTAAAATATGTAGTTGGATTCATTTCATGTAGCCTTGTTGTTCTCCAATGCTGTTGTTTGGCTTTTCCGGTTATGTTAGCAAGACAATCAGCTGATCAGTTATTGGCAATAAAATGTTAGCTTACAGCATGGAAGCAATCAGCCAGCTAAACCTTTACTGCCCAGGTAGAAACAACATGTAGTTGGATTAATTTCATGTCGTTATTCTCCAGCGCTGTGCTTTGGGTTGTGGTGTAAAATAAGTAGGATTAATTTCATGTAATGACTCTCTCTTTCCAGCACTCTGTTTTGACTTTGTTGGGTCCTGAGACAATCAGCTGATCACTAATTAACAATAAGTAGCTTCCAGCATGAAAGCTCAGATCAGCCAACTTTTACTGCCCTGGTAGAAAAAAATATGTTGTTGGATTGTAATTTAATGTAGTAATTCTACAGCGCTCTGTTATGGCTTTGCAACATGGACAGAAATGTGCCCTTACCTTCCTGAGACAAACCGCTGATGAATATTATTGGCAATAAATCAGTAATAGCATGGAAGCTCAGATCAGTGAACGTCTGTTGAATACTGCCCTGCTGGAAAACCTATTTATTTTACTGCTAATAGTGACACATAACATGACAGTGTGCCTATCAAGTGACCAATAATGAATACTTTCTGAATTTGCATTATATTATTATTGGATAGTGCTTTGCCACTGTGCACACAAATGTGTAATTTGTACTTTCACATGATAAATGCCCATTATAAACATTTTACCACAAGCTGAAATCATGGCAATCAATAGTACTTTGTGTTTCTGTTGCATTTTAAAAAATTAAAAAGGACATTTTGGGAAGATTTGCAGATTGCTTATCTAATTAATTAAGCAAAGCCAGAGGAGCCTTGAACCTCACCTGTAAATGCATTTGTAAACATCATGTATTATCTGGTTTATAATGGACTGTGGTGCAGAAACAGTGAGGCTTACATTTTCCTGTTATCTGTCAGTGGTCATACTTGATGCACTCGATGTGATAGTTTTTCAGATGTTCTTCATTTACTTTGTATGTTAGTCCAGATGAGCCAACCCTCCCAATATGTAACAAAATGTATGATTACAGTACAGTAAAATAATGTATTACAGGAGAATGAGACATCATGTAACACTTCATTTCTTTACTGAATAATCAAGTAAATATAATTTCTTAATATATCAATGTAAAGAAACCTGCTTTCTTGACTGGCAACTCTCTGCTATCTCACAGAGGACATCTTTTGTCCTGTCTCAGGCACCATAGCTATACAACTCGCTTGTATAGGGGAGGCGGGGTGCAATTCGCAACTCTCATCAATAGATGCCACTAAAACTTACACAATGAACTTTAAAAAAATAGAATCAAGTGTAAGCCAAAGATGTGTTTTTAAAGGTGCACTTATCCAGTTTGTCTGAAATTGAGACGGTTTTTGCAGTTTAGAAGCAACAACAGCTAAAGCATTCCCGACTTCAGATTTAAGCCCTGACCTAAACCACGATAACTGATAACTTCTAACAATGTGTGGAGTTGACATCTTATATTAAACTTTTTTTTGAACGTTTTAGATTTTTATATATAATATTTTTTATGTGTCCGATTAGTGTAGCTTTGTGTGTTACACTTAATAAACCTGCAGCAGATACACTTGGGCAAGGGTGGTGCCTGAATGTAATTAAGATGAGCTTGAACATCAACATAGGTTGACAACCTTTATTTTCTTCATGAGATGGAAGAATTTAGAAAGTTTCACGGTGCTGCGGAGAGCCTCCAGCTGCAGTAGGCACATGGATTAGGCTATGCGTGAAACAGGAGCATCTAACTTCATCCAGCCAGGGGGAATGAACACTGACTGTCCTGGTGAACAGAAAAACAAAAAAAACAACTTGGTTTTTTGGTTTTTCCGATTTGGTTTTGAAGCAAAATAATGAGAGAACGAACCATACACGGATTATAAATGTGAAAAGCCTGCTAAGTATTTTCATAGTCTTCCAATGTGTTTCTAGCTTTAAGATGAAAAAAATCCTAAGGCGTGGGTATGATCAGTGCCATGTTCAATACACATGATCACTGTGAATAGGCTTCTTGTTGCACTGTTGCTTCTGAGATCAATGACGAAAACACTAACTTTTTGTTTATAGGAGAACATTTAATGTAATGTTTGATTATTTTTCAGACTGTTATGGCTCTTTCTTTCAAATCAAGGGGAGAGGGGATGGAGAGCAATGTGGATGAAAGGAAGAGAGAAGACAAAGGAAGGAAGAGAGGGTGATACTATAAGAGGGCAAAAGAGAAAGGACAGGAGGAGGAGAGAGAAGCTCTGCAGCAGCTGGAATTGATTTTTTTGGAAGCCACTGAGAGAATCAGGAAACTGCTGCTACATCCCCTCGAGCCTCCTCTGACACACACACACACACACACACACCTGTGAAAACACACCTGCACATACACACGTTGCTGATTCTGCACATGACACACGCTCGCTCGCACACACATACCCCTGCCTCCCCGACTCTTTCCCTTTAACCTTGCACAAACACAGGCTCAAATCAGAAGCGATCACTGTTGAAAAAGTTTCTTTGTTGGGGTTTTTTCTTCTCATCAGAGTAGCTAAATTTGCTCTCTCATAGACTCTGTTACACTTCAAGAAGCCACACAGAGCGGAAGTAATGACAAATACCTGTGTGTTTGTTTGAGTACAATTCATTACAATGAAAAGCTCTGACATTACTGCTGCCACTGTTTTCTCTGGAGGCCATGACAGAGTTTTGATTTATAACAAGTAAGTAGAAATTTATTTGGCTATGAGCCTCAGAAAAGAATAACTGGCTGCATGTGTGCATGTGAAATATGTAAATTTAGCATTTAAATTGGCATTAACGTGGCAGCTACATGCGGGAAAATACGGGATTCACATACACTACTGCAGTGCCCGTTCACAGGGGCCGATGTGACGCCTCCCTGCTCTTTTTAGGTGTTCAAAATGTGCGTCTCAGCTTGGTTTCACCGACAGCATTACTAACATTGAAACAACACGACAATGGCGGAGATACTGCAGCGCTTTCTTAGAACTTCATATAACTCTCACAACTCACATTTCAACACATGATGATAACTCAACTATTAACTACCACACTGGAGCGGCTCTGTGTAGTGTAGTTTGTTCAAAGTTTATTCATTCTGAACAAATTGCACCAAATGCGATAGTCCACTCCCTTTGTTTCGACATAATTGAAATACAAACACACACACACACACACACACATACACACAGAGATCCAGGCCTTTAGATAAACATCTATGTAAGCTATAATCAAATAGGGTTCGCTAGCTCTACCAGCCAGCAGAACAACGATGATGTTTCTTTATTTAGCCTCACTGTGTTTTGGAGGAGTGGCTTTGGAGGAGTGGCTTTGGAGGGCGGCGTGAAGGGAGGGGGTTGGATTTTTTCAGTTGGGGCGGCTGTGGCTTAGGTAGAGCGGGTCCCCTACTGATCGGAAGAAAAAGTTTTTCTTTAATTATGCAGAATAGGAGTGGCGGACCAGTGGAAAGCACTGTAGCCTCACAGCAAGATGGTCTTGAGTCCCCAGCCTTTCTGTGTGGAGTTTGCATGAGTTCTCCTTGTGTCTGCGTGGGTTCTCTCTGGGTGCCCCGGCTTTCTCCCACCATCCAAATACATGCAGGTAGGTTAATTGGTGAATCTTAATTTCCCTTAGGTGTGATTCTGAGTGTGTATGTTGTTGTGTGTCAATCTCTGATGAACTTGCAACCTGTCCAGCGTGTACTGCCTCTCGCCCAGAGTCAGATTGGCTCCAGACCACTCATACAGGTGAGGAAAAGCATGTTTTTTAGATAATGTTTCAACACATTACGACTGTCTGTCCTAAAAGTTTTCTTCAAAGGAATGCATGTGAACTAAACAGCTAACTTCCTGGTTGGCTCGAAGAACTTTAAGGGTAGAAAGTGTGGATGGTTTTAGTATTTTTAAACTAACTAAATTCTTTGCTGTTGTCACCAAATTGATCCTTAACTGGTCTTGTGTGTTTTGAACTTTAAACTGTTGCTTGAAATAAATATGTCTGAAATAAGTATGTAAGGTTTTCTTTTAGGGAGGCTCACCGGTGTGAATGTGTGAACAGAAAGTAATGAAAAACAGCACGTTTGCTCAGCCAGTTTAACCCAGACAAATAAAGGTTAATGAAAAACGAGCCCTTAAACCGAATGTGTAATTGCTACAGGAGGCTATAGAGCGTGTGTGTAGAGCAATAAAGACACACTTCACCCGTGTGTGTATGTGTGTGTGGGGGGGGGTCTATGTGTGTTTCTACGAAAAACCACACACTCACATACCCTTACAGGAAAACCCTGTAAAGTAACTGTATAATTATGCAAAGAAATCCGACAGCACACGCTCCTGAAAACGAACGAGTGATTCTTCAAAGTGAATCAACAGTTGTAAAGAGTTCTCAGTAAAATGAATGGAAATATGAATATGGATCACAGTGCTGCCTTTTCTGCCCCGTCAGCTTTTCTCTTCTTTTTTTTTTAAAGAAGCATTGCAGCACCACAGACCTACTTTTCCTCTCCTCATACCCCTGCATATTGCACCAAGTCTTAGTAACACTTGTAAAACTGCTCTTAGCAAAGAGAAACACAGAAAGTAAACACTTGTCACTGTTTGTTCATCTTTTCACTGCACTTTCAGGTCACTGTCAACTAAACAAAATCACAAAATTCTGACACCTTGAAGCAGAAATGCACTTAAGAGGCCCAGTGAATGTATGTACTAATTTATATAAATATATATACTTAATGTGCTTCACTTTTTTTTGTTTAAGGTATGGTATCCAAAGAAAAGCTTGATTTGATGAAGATTTTTGAGCAACAGGAGAAACAATTAAAAACATTAAAGGTTCAGTAGGTTTGTAAAAAATAACTTTTTGGCAGCGGAGAGGGACACAGAAGGTTTTGCATTGAATGTTCAAGTGTTACCAACTGCTGCTTTTTTAAACAACAAACATTTGAGTCTGTCAGAAAAAATGAGGACACATAAGAGAATTAAACTGGTGGATATTTATGTTGTTTTTTCAGGTTTTGGACATTTTTTTCAGCCTTAGCTCTCAAATTGTTCACACAGGAGCTCTAACTGTGTGACTGGTTAAAAAAGTTTCTCACATGGTTAATGTAATTGAGGCTCATCATTCTGAACTTCTTAAAAGAGCACTTCACTGATTTAGCATTGCATTCCTATCACATTGTTGGATGCAAAAGAAACCAGAAATATCCTCTCCCTTGTCAAAACCTGGTACCTGCATGACCCACAATGTGACTCACAATTAAACCATCTACAGTTCGGTTGGAGATTCAGGTGTGTTACGCCAGTAGCGGTAAATGTAGCCTTGATCTGCTAGTCTCAAGCAGAGATGAGGAGCGGGCTACAGAGGTAAGCTCACTTCTTTCTAACGCCACATCTCCAGTTTCTTTCTATTTTCAAAATTGTGGCCTTCAGTCCCAACTGACGCGGCTCAAGTGACATCACTTAATTAATGTCTGACGTGTCTCAGAACTAAACAGTCTGGCCTCGAGTGTGACCAAGATTTTAAATTGAATTAAAATTGCGCAATAAAATTGTTTCTAAAAGACTACAGAATGTTTGTCAAATTAATACATGAAACAAATGTAAATATTTCCATCATGTTTTCTACATAATTTTCATTTGTTTGGGGTTTGACTGGCACTCTTTTAATTACATCATCTTGTTGCAACTTGTTCTTTTGCAATGGTTTATTATCACCCGACTGGAGAATTACAGGAGAAGTGTTTATCTTGATGGTCTCAACACCTAATAGTTGCATAACAGTAGCGGATAGAAACATGAATTACATTTTCTACTGCCAATTTTCTGGAAGTTTAGTTAACATTTGCACTAAATTTGTATTCAAACTTGACTATTGTTTTAACTTTATGTTGTTATGTTATGTGGTGTCTGATTTTGCTTTGTAAAAGCTTGTTATAACAACAATACAAACATGCGCCAACATGTTTGACCATGTTTCTATTTAAATCTGACTTTCAGACAGTCAAGTCGTGCTGTAGGCTGTTTTCTTGAATAAAGGTCAGAGGTCATGAGAGCTTGTTAATCTGTGTTCAAATGTTTGTGACAGGCAGACTCATGTTTTGTTTGGCGCATTTGATTTATTTTATGTAAACACACTTTGAAACCACAGCAGCACAGCAAGGTGATATGGAAAGAAGTCAACGGGGGATAATTTATGAATCAGCAGGATGTGGTAATGGAAGAAAGATTCACAGACATGACACGGATGATAGAGCAATAGAGGTTTTACTGTTTGGATAAATTGTAACTGACAAGTGTAATCTTTTTTTTTTCTATGTGCATTTATCAAGCCATTTTAGAGGCAATTTAGATCCCAATAAAGTCCATTCTCACAAAGTACACACACACACACACACACACACATACACACAAACCCAGAGTGATGTATATTGGAAACATACATCTTCATTAGTGTCGAGTCATATCTCTGTTCTTCTCACACTTTGTGGCTCCAGTTCCTTTGCGTCCCCCTCCCTCATGAACGTTAAAATCTCAGCACATTAACACTCTGTCATATAATGACTGAGAGACGCTCAGAGGATTGTTTAGTCAAATTTCCAGTTAATCATGGATACGCTTGCCTAACCTTGCACAGGAAACATTCTCGCGAGGGAGAAAGAGAGAGGCAAGAATGAGAAATATGACTCTATTTCCATTTTATTGCAATGAGTAAAATTTATGGCGACAATTTTTCCTGACTGATGCAGAGTTTGAAGTCATGTAGCTCAGGAGCAAAAGGAAAGATGATCTCTGTAAATACGATCTTTCAAATGATCTGCTAAGATGAAAATACATCTTTTCAACTCTAAGAAAATTATGTTTTAGTCGTTTATAAGGTACTGGAGGCAGAGGATAAGCCTCTAGAACAACATTATCACAAGTTTGTATTTCTTTAGAAACACCTTTAATCTATATTGCTATTGTCCACTGTCAATAAACATTTTGTTCTTCACAGAGTGCAATAATCAGGTCAAAACACTACAATTATATTTATTGGAATCACAGGTAAAATACTGTAAAAATAATTTTACTAGTTTAAATTACCTCACTCACACACTAGTTGCTCCATCAGTGATTTTTCAGCAAGTCAAAATGCAAATATGCTGAAATATTTTTTAATGCCACAATTAATTGATATTGATGAACAACTCTATCAGCCCCATTCAGTTACAGCATTTATAGTTACATGCTTTTTGCTTTTGGGGCTGTGAAAGTGTATTTTCCCTTTAAATATTCAGCTCATGCTCTGTGTCTGAACATTTTGACATCTCACTCCTGAGTTGTTTTGGCTTCGAGACAGATTAGCGGGCCAGTGATTTCAAAACATGCAAAATGACCCCAGTAAATAAGTTCAAGTAGTTTGATGAAATCTGTTTGATTACACTCATTCTTCTCCACTGCCTCTTTGTTTTTATGAGCACCTCCTCGGATACTGTGTAATCAGAAGCCGCTGTATTTAGCAGCCATTCATCAACACAACGCTCTCTCCTACTGTTCACCGCGCACACATTTCCTCTTTATCACAGCAAAATGTCGTGAACTGAGCTCAGATTTCTCTTGGATGGGGTCTTTACTCACTCAACCAAAGGCTAACTAGCTAATTAGATCTCAGGCTACCTGCTGTGTTTGCCCTTGAGGAAGGCAGCGTTTTAGTACCACTGAGTGAGTGCAGATTTTTGGGCAGTGAATGTGTGGTTGCCTTTGTGTATATGTATGTCAATGTGTACGTGAATGCCTTCCTGCATGGTTGCATGTACGTGTGTGTGTGCACATTTTGTCTCTTTGCATGTGCTTGTGTTCGGGAGAATGTGTGAATTTGTGTTTGTGGATAAGTGTTGTTTAATTAAAACTAATGTATAAAGGCATTTTGATCTGTTTCTGTTTAGGAATGTCTAAACTTTTGATATGACCTGACACAACAGTGACAGTAAAATATCTGACCAGTTATGGCCTTCTGCTCCTTCTACTCCCTTATCTGGAATATAAGTTGCCTGAAGCTCCTTCAAAAATGGTTCAGTGTGTTAAAGTGTTCTGCAAGTTTTTTTTTTCAATAATGAGCAAATAAAATTAAGGCTTTGTTGTTTTTGAAGTATGCTGTTTTGGACATATTATTTTATCTTCTTCAGTATTCTGACCTTTTCGTGTTTTTTGGGGGGGAGAAATTGTACCCAACAGTGATTTCTTTCAACACTTCAGGAAACCATATTTCCACCGCTATGACTGGTGCAGACCTGAGCTGTATGCAGTTTGTTGTTACATACTCAGTTGCCGCTTTCTTAGGTACACCTATAAACTCTAATGCAATCCTATACAGCCTACAGAGTTATTAATTGAACTATTTATTTTATTTTATTTTTTTACTATTAATAATGTTAATATATTTATTATTAATGTTGATCTATTAATTGGACTAAACTGTCCAGTTTCCAAATTGAGAGGTGTTTCTAATGTTTTTCCATTTACAAGCATAAGAAGGGAAGAATATCAGAAACACATTTTTATACAATGAAATCCAGTTCAACACCACTACTAACTACATACTCATTAATAAACATATAGTTGAGCATCTGAACATCATCTTCATAAATGTAGAATTTGTGGCAGATCTCGGATTGCATTACATTGCAAAGGTGTACGTAATAAAGTGGCCAGGGAGTGACATTTAAGTTGAAAGTTACTGTTGCTTATTTTATTGGTGGACCTCTGTAAGAAAAACTGGGAGTGGATGCAAGAGTGAAGTGGAGAAAACCATGATGTGCATCATTCTATAAAATAGCTTCTGCCAAACGTATAATATTCATCACATACATTAGACTCGGGGTTCTTATACCTTTTTGTATGTGTTTATCTGCAAAGTTGTATAGCTGTTTACAGTGTTTTAGCATATGTACAAATCATAACCACATTTACATTTTTTTAAAAACTTCTATCAGCCAGCTAATGAAGTCATCTACCTACTAGTGAACTGATGTACTGGAAATGACTGTAAATTAATCTTCAATTTTAACAAAAAAAATAATGTTTTTGTTAATACTTTCTCTCTTCACTGAACAAACCTCTTGAGACTTAAGAGAGACTGTTAAACTCATTTTGAGAAGAAATCGAGATGAGGGGCCAAGAGGAGTCAAGCTCTCTGTTTAATGATCTCTGGCTGGAGAGTTTTGAGAAGCAGTCATCAAAGTCAAGGATGCGGAATTTCAAATCCACAAGCTCATCATCTGTGAATTCAGCCTGTACTTCTGGTAAGCTGGTTATCTGATATAAGGAGGGAAGCTGATAAATTTGTCTAAATCTGTTAAATGAGCAGAAAAACAAAATAATAGAAAAGTAATGATGATCTTAGTCGGACAAACACACCAATCCCAATAAGTAATGCGTTACGTTTATTCATGGAGCATTAAGAGAGGTTATTTAGGACCAGATGAATTTACAAAAAAAGTTTAAAAACTTCAATTCAGAATTCAAAAAGAGTTAACCAACCAATGGTGTAGGTTCCCTCTCTGTCTGCACACAGTCAGTATCGTTTCAAATATCAGTTCAAATGAGGGTTTTGCTGCCATTCAGTTGTGTACCACTAAAATTTGTACATGATGTAATATTAATTTTAGTTTATTGGGCAGTCATATCCTTACTGTAAGTTACACTGAATGATGTCTGATGGCACATATTGTATAATTTTCCTTTAGTATATAGCATATATGAAATAGACAGACTACTCTGATGATCAACTTGGATTTTACAATAGTTAAGGTAATACATAGTCACTTCAAAACAATCAGTGCTACACTTCACCGAAATAACAAAACAAGTTTTCTTTTCATTCCAAAAGTCAGAGTTTTAAAACCTTAAATTTACCAGAGTATTATAATATTTGTTTAGCATATTTGGTTCATTAGCGCTGTGGTTTAAAGCTATGTGTAGACTGGGATAGACCTTTTATCTCAGTCATTCATATACTAGACTGTTTTCTTCTCTCACATCTGTTTTGAAAAGTCTTTTTTCATTGTTATCAGTCTGACAAAAAATGTTGACCACTGTTTATTTTTAATCCTCTGTTGTATTTTCATTCTGTCCCACAGAGCTCTCTTCAGACGCTGGTAAAACCCAGACCAAAAGGTCTTTAACATTCCCGGCCTGTCTCCTGACATGATGCAGCTCATCACTGAGTTTGCATGCAACAGCTCTGTTTCTGTGACAGAGGACAATGCGCAGGAGCTGCTGCTGGCAGCCGATCAGCTCAGCGTAATGGACCTTGTACAAACCTGCTGCAAATTCCTTGGGGAGCAGCTTTACCCAAAGAACTGCATCGGCATCTGGCAGTTCATCAACATCTGCTTCTCCTCTGAACCGCTGCACAAGGCCTACCGCTATATAATTGATCACTTTGAGCAGGTTGTGTCCTGTTAACAGTTACTGCAGCTCTCTGTGCACAAACTAAGTAAATGCTCTGTATTTGTATAGCACCTTCTAGTCTTTTCAACCACTCAAAGCGCTTTTACGTCTGCATTCACACACTGAGCCTAAGTGCTCAAACA
The DNA here is from genome assembly GCF_021292245.1 of Micropterus dolomieu. NCBI lineage: Eukaryota > Metazoa > Chordata > Actinopteri > Centrarchiformes > Centrarchidae > Micropterus > Micropterus dolomieu. The sequence goes on along the minus strand of NC_060158.1, from coordinate 13,073,468 downwards.
TTCATACACCGGCAGAACAGTGATACTTTGACATGCAGCCTGGAGGAGGATTGAACCGCCGACCTTCCAATTAACGGGCAACCCGCTCTATCTCCTGAGCCACAGCCGCCCCCAGAAAAATCAATGATGCCCTGCCTGAAGTGACATCATTGAAAGAGATGACCTCCATGTGAGAAAGGAGCAATCCTTCACCGGATAGCCCACGAACCAGAAAAACGACAACGGCATATCACTGTACTCTTGTCTAAGGTACGAGAACTTTCTGTCACTACATTTAGTCTGGATTTACATCTTCAGCATTTAGCTGATAATTTTATCCTGACTGCAACAATTTATGGCAGTTCTAAGACCAAGTCCTGCTGGCTGTAGGGTGCTTTCACACCTGTAGTTCTTTTAATTTGTTCCGTACCATGGAAAAAACAACTATACATTGATGCATTTCTGTTCTGTTCCGGTTCGTGTTAAGTGACTCATTAAAAATAAACTAAGAGTGGTAAGAAAACATAAATGCTCGCTAGTGGCTGAAATAGTCCCCAACAAATACACTATTTACTCCTGTTTTAGTGATGTTTGTTAAAAACTACAATGCCCTGCTGCTCACACACCTGAAATTATCGCTAGTCTTATGTTAAAGAGTTTGGTAAGCAGGATAAACGAATGAAACCATATCAGTCTCAGTTAAAATAATTATAAAATGGCAACGGCAATGGTTTGAATTCAACTGTCAAATACTACAGGTTTAAGTTCAATTCAAAGTTGTTGTTTGTTTGTCTTTTTTCTCTGTGTAGGTTCAGCTGGCCTTGACAAGTGCAGAGCACATCAGGATTCATGCGGTGTCCAATGAGCTGGTGGAGAACCACACTGGGTGCCTGCCCATGTTCACGGATGCCTTGCAAACCATATGTGACATGATTACAAACAGACCCTCTGTTTCTGGCCTCTATAACCCTCAAGCCCGTCCCTCGCCTGCCTAAGGCCATTCTGTTGGCCATTGGAGGCTAGAGCGGTAGCGATCCAACTAATGGCGTTGAGGGGTATGATGTCCGCGCTAACCGCTGGAGCAAGATGATAAATTATCTGGAGCGTCCTTGTGGCTATCATGGCACTGCTGTTCTCAATTGGCAAGTCTACTGTGATGGTGGCTTTGACGGGGTGGAGCTTTTAACAGCGTGTGCAGGCTTGACCTGAGCACACACACCTGGCACGAGGCGGTACCCACATACTGTCACCGCATCTATGCCATGGGTGGTTATGATGGGCACACATGACTCAACACTGCAGAGCGCTACAGGCACGAGACCAACCAGTGGATTCTTATTTCACTCATTCACGAGCAGAGGGGCGACGCCAGCAGCACATCACTCCACAACAAGGTGGGTGAAGTGAACAAGCAGCTGTGAATAATTTAGTGTAACAGAGAATAGTATAATGGTGACTGGAACATTGCTAATTTTCTAACTGTTTGAATCAGTTATTTAGGGCTCCAAACCAAACTATTAGAAAACGATTAGTGTTTGACCTTTTGCAGTTGTGTTGAAGTAAGTGGAATAATTGGCCACAGGGTAGTGTCAGACTGAAGGTCTTTAACAACCTATAGGCCTATCTGAAGAATGAATGATGTCCTGTGCACAAAAGTGTTAAGAGATGTGTGTTGCTCTATTGTACTACTGTAGTATGTGTGAAGATGTTGTAAGCAGAAAGGTCAACATTACAAATGAACTTTCTATTATATATATGGCACTGGTTGCCATTTCTCTGTTGACAAAGTGCATACAAAGAGCAAAAACTTTACTAGTTATGTTAATGTAATCAAATTTTAAACAAATGATTTAAATATAGCTTGAACCCACCCAAGAAAATGTTTGTAATACCGTCTCTTGTCAGCCGATACTTGTCAACTTATTGCCGAAAAGGTAACATTGCCTGTAGAGTCTGGATCTATGGCTGCGGGCCGCCTGCTGCCCTCATGTTCCTGCTCGATACCTGCTGCTACAATTATTATTAAATGACAATTATTCACTAACTGTGAACCACAGTAAATTAGTCTGGTTTTATAGATGCAAATGAACCTTGCAGTTGACTTCAAGTAAAATACCGATCAAATATTTGTCAGGGGCACAGTTAAATCCTGATGTAAATGGGAGTGCTTTGTCACTGTATTATTCACCAATGTGGTTTAATAATAAAGAAAAACAGATAGAGCACTGACCCCCCTATAAAAGTAGCAAAAGACCTAATCTGACCTCCTCCAAGGCAATCCTGGCTCAAACACAAAAATCAGAGGGCAGGAAGTAAAAGAATTAGGGAAGGAAAAAGAGAATAGAGTGATAGAGAAAGAAAGAATGAGTGAGAGACCTGCAGAGAGAAACATGGACAGGAAAATGACAGAGAGAGAGAGTCAGTCAGAGTGCACGTTCGTGCTGTTACATGACTTTGGCTGATGTCAAGGACTGGATGTTCCACAATCTCCTCCAACTAAATTTGGACAAAACTGGGATTATTCAGGGGGAAGAAAAGCTTGAATGACTTCAGTATGTCCTTTTCTGTTTTGCCGCATCACATTCAGCCCCCCCTCTCTTAATCTCTCTCTTCCTCTCTTTCCCTCCTCTCTACTCTCTCTCTCTCTCTCTTTTTGTCTTTCTCTTCATCTCACAAAGCATTGGTTGCTCGTTTTTGGGCAGAGTCACCTTGAGGCAAAGAGTGTTTCTGAGTTTGTCTTTGTGTTTGGGTACATCAGCATAGAAATATACAGAATGAATGTGTACATACTGACATGTCTATTCATTTTTTCATATCAGGGGAAGGGAATAAACAATTTTCATTGATCACAATTGAAAGTCTGACAAGTCTAAAATTTCTGGCCAAATTAAATAATATTATTATTATTTAATAATATTATATGTGACTGGTTGTTTGTCTATGTGTGGCCCTGCGATGGATACCCCGCCTTTCGCTCCATCCCCCTGCGACCCTGTACACAGGATAAGCAGTTGACGATGGATGGATGGATACTAATACTGGCCTGCGGGCCACCTATTGCCAACCACTGGTCTAGGAAGTCTATACTTATCCATTCAGATAACACCACAGTCATATAGATCCTAAACAAAGGTTGATCTTGTTCCCCATCACACGTACCTTGTTTAAAAAATTCAGAAATTTGACCCCAGAATTGGACTTTTTATACATCTAACATTCATTCATTCATTTAACATTCAACTAGCTCCACAGCTAGAAGCCATCCTTAACAGCCTTGCCCCAAGCACTTTCTCCAGAAGTGTAATATAACTGTGATTGACCCCGGTGCAAACATTTTTCTCGTGCCCCTCACCCCAAAAAGCATGTTACACACAGGTGCACAGACAGACACACAATGACTCCACATAATTGCAAAACTACAGCCTTTGATCAGCACTACAGACAGCAGCCGAAGTGCCAAACGCAAATCTTACTGCCTGCCCTCGACGCAAACCTGCTGTCTTTGACTATCAAACAACCGAAATAGCTTCAGCCAGCCTACAGTGACAAATCGACACAAAGTAGCTGACACAGTCTGCCAATAACCTCAGAAGAAATAACAATTACGAAAAGCACAGCAACTCTTTATGCCAGCACTGTGTAAATTAATGGATGGCGGCATCTGATCACGATCCACGTGGTAATTGTAGCTGTCCCTTGTAATCAGCCGGGCCCCAGTGCACTGTACCGGTTGCACTGTTGGTACTTACACCACTAACACTCTCAGCCTACCTAACTGGTTGGAATTGTTTCAAGTCACTCCACATACCAGCTGTCATTTCCCTCTCTAGATGTCTCTAGATTTTATCACCCACACTCACAATTTGGTCTTCTACATTTTGACCTACTTAGCAGGAATCAACTTCTTCATCAAACTAGTCACTAGCCTCCACTGTCCTTCTACTTCCCATTACTGTGTTACAGTGTTAATCAAAGGCTTGCGAAAACAGGAACGTGCTCTCACTTCATACTGTCTCTCCGTTCTCTATGTTCAGACTAAACATCCCCTCAGGTCAACTAAACCCTAGAATCCATGTTCTTGCTGGCTTCCTGAGGTGCTCCAAACTTGTCCTGACTTCATCTGCTCATAATCCTTCTCATCATCCCAGTCCGTCGGACATCACCAATCACACTTTCTCATATTCATACTCCAAATGAGTTTCTTTTTTAAAATCTCAGCCTATAGGAGCTGCTGACCAAATACATCAGCTTTAGGTATGTCACCAAGGCCTCACCACAACATCCACTTTTTCTCACAGAAACAGGAAAATTAAAGCTTTTGAACAGAAGCATTTATGCAAAGTCCTGTGCATTTCAGGCATACTGCTACAACACTATTCAAGCCATTCTTTCTGCACCAGACTGGGCATCCCTGATCAAACCATCCAGGTCCTCAGCCGCTGGTCATCTCAGGTATATTGCATTCGCAACAATCTTCCATCAAGCCCACACTCAGCTCAGCTCAAAATAACTCTTTTGGGGGCTGATAATCAGCTCGGATGAAAACACGTCTGAGACGGAACCCCTAGACTGAATCTCCCTCTGCCCAGTCTTCTGTACGTCCTCTTAGACCAGCCTAACAGACGACCTCCTTATTTTGCCATCACCACTCCCCTTTACATCCATTCATCCATCCTCAAACATCCACACCTTCTGACTTTCCATTTAACCTTTAAATGTTGTGGTGTGTCCCTTGCTAGTGAAGGTAAAGCAAGGGCTTTGCCCTCGTAGTGTCATCATGACTTGACAGCATCCACCCTGACAAGCCTCACAGGCAAAGCAGAGGGATGGCAGAGACACAGACTTTTAAAATGTTTATCTGTTTTAATATTTGAATGTCTTTCTCAAGGAAAATGAGGAAAAATGTGGAAATTGAAATTGAAATGTGGAATTTAACACATATCAACAGATAAGCTCTGATTCTTTTTCCGTCTCTCTTTGGCCAACTCCTCCTTCATGGCACCCTGTCCTTTATTTCTCAAGTTTAGTATCTTTGTGTGTGTGCGCTGTGTTAGCGTTTGTGGTGGAGTGCCTTCCTGCTGCACCTTCTGTAACATTTCTTGGTTAGTCTCTTTTAACGCAATGACTTTTTTGGCCTTTTACTCTTTCACACTGTTGTGTGAAAAGAGGTTTTATTTTTTAATCACAGTTTTAATTATAATTTACTTTTTTGGCACAGGTTAACATTCAAAAAGGTATTTGTGGGAAAGCCCTAAAAAAGAAAATAGTGGGCAAAGAAAAAAAACAGTGGTGATGTTATGTTATGTAATAATGTTTTTCTGTAGAGCTGCAATGCCCAAAAATGATTTGGCTTCTGGCATGGGAGAGAAGGCAACACAGGAAGTTAAATATGAGCCACAAGGCAAGAGATTGTTGAGTTGTTGTTTAGTCTTTGGCGAGAAGTATAACTTGAGTGGCCCCCAGAAATGTGTTTTCAGAGTCAGATCTACTGCTGTACAGTTCACATAATGTACGTCTGAGTAAACAAAATGTTGCTCCACCATGCAGCGTTGATATTGGGTTACATTTAGTGCCAGCATTCTAAATTGTTTTATTCTCGCTTTCTACAATGTCAAGGTTAGGGAAAGCTCTTGGTCACAGGTAAATAAAAAGCATAACATTAATTGCAAGTCTGTGATGGGATACATACTCCAGTCTCCTGCATAAAAGCTGGACATGTCACCCTAATTTTCTGTCTCGCTACATGTACTGTAGGGCATACTACTTCCTGAATTGGCTCATCGGCAATGGATGTGGAATAGTCTAAAATGGGCTGAGCTGGAATAACCCTTTTGGGGACAAGAACATCAGTATTAGATGATTCTGCAAAACCCTGGATTATGTACAATAACAATGTAATCTGCAGTCGGTGCATGGCACCTAAAGTATGGCTGAGGTAAGGAAAGATTGTGTGTAAAAAGACAGTCATCACTTGCAGGTCGGTGACGGAACACAAACACTACAGTTCGGGCTCAAATACTGTAAACATGTACAATTTGCGAAGTATTTACAGACGGCAGTACATGTCTGAAAGGAGCTCATGTGTGCATGTGTGTGTCCCCAAAAGCTATGACTAACAGTCTTCTACAAATACCAACCGACAAGCCAAACTGTTAACCCCCCCCCCCCCCCCCCCCCCCCCCCCCCCCCCCCCCCCCCCCCCCCCCCACACACACACACACACACACACACATCCGGGAGGACCCCTAACATGCACAAAGCACCGAGGTTTTTAAAAAATTATTAGCTAAAGTTGCTTGGCTGATGGTCGATGTTCTAAAAGCTCTGTGCAATACAACTTTAATAGCACTGGCAACAGGGTACACACACACAAACACACACACACAGCCATTTTCTCCTCCCTTATTTGAAATGTCTGGTTTCTCTGTCTCCTCCACTTTCTGTCTCTGTTTCCCCTTTCGTCTGTCTGCCTGCTCTGTTAGCCGACGGCTAAAATACAGCTTCTCACTCATAAAACCAGGGAAAAACACACAACAAGTTTTTGTTCTGTGTGAGCAACTCTTACTGAACTGACAAACGACACAGAATTAGTGTTTTATTAACACAGTTAGATCATGACAGCAACAGTGTACAGCCTCGTGTGTATATTTATACTTGTGCACGTGAGTATGTATGTTTGAGAGCCTGTGTCCTACATATTGTGTGATCTGTTAATATTAAGCCAAACATATTGTACTCTACTCATTTTAGTATGTACCATGAGTGAATGTGTATATGTGTGTATGTGAGGTAGAAAGAGGGAGTATGTGTGTGTGCAGCGCCTGAGGGCTTTGTTCTGTACTGGTGCAATAAAAGACACATTAGAGAAAGAGAGAGATTACAGAAAAAAAGGTGTTTTTTTTCTCACAGAAAAAACAAACAATAAATCTGCGTGGGTGTGAGAAGCAACACGGCAGAATTTCACATGATGCATCTGCCTGGTTGTCCTGCAAATGCAACAATTTATAGCAACATACATTTTTAAGGAATGTAACCGTCAGTTTGATATAGTGTACTGAGGCCAAAGAAACATTTTACAGCCTCCAGTGTACCAAACAGTTTCCTGTGAGGGCCATGACATTCTGTCGGTCGCATCAGAAAATAAAAATAAAAGGATACTAAAGTACAGTCCCCAGCCCAGCCACGGCCTGTTCACCCTGCTGCCTTCTGGGAGGAGATATAGAAGTTTCTTCTGCCACACCACCAGACGGCAGAGCAGCTCCCCCCCCCAAGCTATCAGGCTCTTAAAGTTGAATTCATCCTCAGCACTGTTCCACTGATTATAGTTTATTTCTGTTTACTATTTTTTACAATTGATTCTGTATTAATGCTTATTGTCTGCTATGTAGCAGAAGGGATCCAAAACTCAATTTCATTCTATAACTTCTTATATTGTGACAATAAACCTACCTACCTATATCAGAGGAAGTCTTGCAAGAAGAATCTGGAGGATGAAGAAAGAGAGAATAAGAGGATGGTGGCTTAAAGATAAGAGAGGGAAGACATAGTAGAAGAGTGAAAGAGAGGGTTAGTGGTGTGTGTATGTATTGGAATCAATTTCCGCTGTCATGCTTAATACCTGTCTCACCTTCACAGTGTCTGTGTGTGTTTGTGTGTTTTAGAGGGGATGAACAGACAATCGCTTCCCAATTGGAAAGGATTCAATTTATACCCAATCTGTGTGTCTATCTCTCTGTTTCTCTCGCTCTCTTTCTCTCTCACACACACCCATGCACACACTATAAAACTGCTCTTACACTCCCTCTTGACCTCTGTATGACCTCTCTGTCTGTTTTCTTTTATCTGTGTGTCAGTCATATAACATCAGACTGACAACGCCACTCTGCTCTTTAGCTCACAGTTGCTGTCCTGTTCACTATCCAACAGCTACCTGATTTTGACCATCATTTCATATCAATAATAATATCACATTGTGATGATCTGGGAACACGGCAGCATCACTATAAAGCAGTGAGACATGGCAAAAAACTCGAGCAGTGAAATGATTTGATGGGATTAGAATAAACCCACAGGTTAGACACATCTTTATTTAGATGAGAAATAGTCAAATTTGTACACAAATTATCCATTGTAAACTATCCATCCCGTTACAATAGATTTATGACGTAAACTGGATACTGGTTGCCAGGTCATTTCAAGTAAAAATCTCTGTTTTCCGGGTTTGCTAGAGTTGTCCAGCCCACTGCACATGTTCATTATTGTCTTTTACTCTGAAACTGTCAGCTCGTCCCATAGACTTTACATTGAGATGACGGCACACATATAAAAGGTTTATGGGCTTTAGGAATGTCTGTCATGATATGAAGAGTTATAATTGATCTTTCAAGGTTCAAAATTTGTACTGTTGCTGCCAGTTATACAGCCTGCAGGGGAATATGAGTTGCAATACTAAGTTTGGTCAATGGGAAAATTGTAGACAAGGCTGACTACACATTGTACACTAAATACATTCATGCAGACTAAAGACTTAGATCTACTAACACACGTTTTTCCTGCATAATAAGGGATTATTGCTAAGATGTTAAACATTTCTGTTTAACCTCAAAATAATTGGGTTCGGATTATTGTCTTATTTACAAACTGTCTAATCGTCTGACTGCTCATTTCTTCTTCTACTACAGGTATTTCCAATGGTGGAAAGTAACGAAGTTACTCTTATGTCAAAAGTGAAAGCGGGTGTTTACAACTATGATGAGGGGAAGAAGAGGGACTATCCTTCTGGGAAAGAGTAAAGAAAAAACACAATGAGAGTGAACTGCGTGAACGTCAGGTAAACGTGTTCTATTCTCTCAAAGTCTCAGGTCAGCAGATAACATGTAGCCTAATGTTAATGTGCAGCTACTGTGAATCTCTGTCTGTCTGTCCTGCTAACGAGCTGAGCAGGCAGCTCTTGTCTCTGTTTCTTGGTTGCTTGTCAGACTGTGACTGAACAATGTTGAGTGAAACATAACTATTACGTTTGATAAACGCCGACGGACCACGGTGTTTATGTAGCTCGGAAAAGGATGACTGCATTGTAAGTGGTAATGCGTTCATATGCGCGTGCACATAATTAAACTCTCGCATTCCAGCAAGACACGTGTGGAACCAGTCCAGACTGGATGTGATGGCACTGTTCATACATGTATATAAATATATTGAAAATATCTATAGTTTACAGGGGCTATGCTGAGGTTTGTCAGTGGAGTAGATCAGCCAATCATCAGCCAGTACAAGCACAGCTGATCCACATCTAGCCTCAGCCAGTACCAGCACTGACCCAGTTCGGACATCTTTAGCAGGTCCCACAGACCCAGGTCAAACACTGGCAGCCTCAGCCAGAAAAATCACATGACACAATGACCCAGCAGATTGTCTTAACAGACTTCAGGAGGACTGAGTTAGTGCGCAAAGGTTTCCATTCAGGCTTCTTACAGAGGGAGGACTGTAATGAGAGCTTTGTGGTGTCAGGTGTCAGCCTTGCTCTGTTTGGGACTGTGAGCTGCACTTTATGAGAGGTACTGAAGTTAGCATGTGTGGGTTTTTGGTGAGATTGTGAATTGAGAAGGGTTTCAGTTAGGTTTGGTTTCCGCCCCCTTGTCGCATCTTAACATACCCAAAGTCCCAAATAGGGTTCAGTGTCTGTCAGACGGTCTGAAGGGGATACTACCACAACAGCAGACTTATCCTACTTGTCCTCTTGCGAATCAGTTTTCCTTATTGTGATTCACTATAACTCACATTGCTGTATTCAAACCTGCCTTGGGTGAATTTAAAAAGATCGATTGCATTTTGTAAGATCAATAGATTTTGATGGGTAGTACTTTTACTTTTGATTACTAAAGTATTTTTAAAACCAGGTACTTTTTTCTTGAGTAGGTTTATACTGGATGACTTTTACTTTTACTTGACTAACATTTTTCATGTGGTTCTTAAGTATAAAAATTGAGTACTTCTTCCACGACTGGGTATTTCTGTCTACTCTGAATAGACAACACTGATTGCAAGTCTGTCTGTTAAGAAAGAGGTATCTCTCCTTTGCTCTCTTAAGTTTCTCCCTTTGTCCTCATTAAAATTGAGGGTCAGAGAACAGAGGGTCTCGTATGATGCACAGACTTTATTGTGCAATATATTATGATTGCTTTTTATGTTGTGCTGCTGTGTACTGAGCATTTTTTCCCACACTGTACTGAAAACAAAGTTAAAAAAAGTCATGTGCCTATTAAAGTAAAGCACCTGTGATTTTGGGCTATGTAAATAAAATTGACTTGACTTGACTTATCTTGCTCCGTTGTACTTGTCGCCGGGTTTTCGGATTTCAACAATTACTTTGATGAGTATGTATATTCATTCATTACTGAAAGAAATTATCTACAAAAAAAAAATTTAAATAACCAAATTATCCTTTGATCAGATCTTGTAAAGCTGCACTCACTGTGGTGTTGGGGTTGTATGTACACTGTGTGCCTGGTAGGAGAGGTGGCTGCAAGATTTCCTGTCTTCCTCAAGCCCTCGGCGGACTTGTACCCAGGGAAAGATTCCTCTGTTCAGACCGACTGTGCAACAGCCTCCCCTGACAACCCTGGAGGTCAAACCACTGTCACTCACAGTGATATGGAGAGAAAGATAGAGAGAGAGAGAGAGAGAGAGTGAGAGAGAGAGAGCAAAGTGAATATACAGAGGGGACATGAATAGAGGAAGAGGGAGAGTGAAAAGAAAGGGCACATACAGAAGGGAAGTGGTAGGAGAAGAGATGAGAATCCAAATGAATCTTCTTCACCCAACGGACAGACTGTCAAGCTCAGTGTGTGCATGCGCGTGTGTGTGTGTGTGTGTGTGTGTGTGTGTGTGTGTGTGTGTCTGTCTTACCTACTAATTGAAATGCGATGAGGTGTGAAACACCCCTTTAAAAAACCTATCAGCGTGTTTGAAGTAAAATGTGTGTTTGGGGGGTTATACGTGCGTGTGTGTGTGCAATGCATATCAACTCCTTTTGACCATAGATACAATAAAGTGTGAGTGCCATACTCAAGTAAGGTAATGTACTTGTTTGCATTCAACAAGTCTGTAGCAAGTGTGTGTGTGTGTGTGTGTGTGTGTGTGTGTGTGTGTGTTTGTGAGTGCAACAGAATATCTATCACACAAAAGGAAATTTGCATGTTTGTCCACTTGCACGCTATAATAAAGCGCGGTAGCTTGGCACTCCTGTGTGTGTGTGTGTGTGTGTGTGTGTGTGTGAATGTGACTGTGGGTGTATGTGTATAATTTCATTTTGCTGTCTCAGCCTCTTGTTAAGGAGCCATTTAGAGCTCAGGTTGAGTTTCTCCTGACACTTCTTTCCTCCTCACTGCCTCACTGGCTTCCACCGTCTTTCCTCCATCTCTGTCTCATTATCGCTGTCTCTTTCTTTGTCAGTCTTCTCTCCTCCTCTGTTCTCTCTTTTCTTCCTCTCTGTATTTGGTTACTGCACTATATAGTCTTTTACCTGTTAATCAGTGGGTTGCTTAATTGGTAGTGAGTAAAAACATTAAAGTTGAAAATGGACACTGATCCTCTGGCTAAATTATGCAGTATATTAAATATAGTAGAAATAACACCGGAGAGTGCAGGTTTTGATTATGCAGCCTGTATGAGTTTTCACTGAACAGTGGGAATATTTTGGCTAATTACTAAAACAGTTTTTGCTGCGGTAATTGATGATGTTTAGTCGCAGCATAGTCCTCTAGGAGCATGTACTATTCGTGTGTTTATCAGTGTGTGTTCATGTGCCATTTAACACTAACATTTTCTAAATGTGTGTTTAGGTGTGTGTTAATGTGACTGCATTGCTCAAAATGTAATTTAATCTGTGTGTTTGTGCTCACCTTCGTAAAGCCTTTGTGCTGCAGGTGATTGCATATACAGTAGATGTCCATGTGCATGTGTGCTTGTGTGTGTATATACTGTAAGAAGCCCTCTATATGTTCCCTATCAGATTGGTGAACCGTAATATTACACTCTAAGCTTATATACATATTCATCCAGCCCTCTAAGGCCCTATTAAAATCACACTGTGATATTATCAGGAATAAATATCCATATTTAAAATGTACATCCCGGTTTTTTTTCAGAGATAGAAACACATCCCAGGGCTGGAAGCAGTTGTGCCAGCACAAATTGCAACAGCAAATTTTTTTTTTTTTTTAACCAGGAAGAAGCCCATTGAGATATAAACTTCTTTTCAAGGGAGACCTGGCCAAGAAAGGCAGCAAAACAGCATTAAAAGTTACACTGACATACATTTGACAATACTTCCAAGACACCGGTACATTCACTTAAAGATTTCAGCCTATGGGAAACATACACTTACACTTCTCCTTAAGGACATCTGTTTTTATCTCTGCCCTTTAAACTGAATAATCATGAAATTTTCTATCCTTAAAGCTGGGGTAGTTAATGTTGGAGAACTAGTATAAAGTAAAAAGTATTTAACCATCAGGCCTTCCTCCAAAGCCACTCTCCTAAAACACATTTTCATGTGCAATGAGTGCACGGGCAGAGTAGGTAGACCAGCCCATCACGCTGACATTACAGTCCTGCGACAGCCACATATACCGGATTTCTAACAAATTTAACAAAAATTGCATTTGCAGTTATACCACTCTTCTGTCAACAAAATAGTTGCAATAAATTTAATGTTATACTGAAAATGTAGTCTCATGCAGCCTGGCTCTGTGTTACAATGCTCCCACAGGTTTCAGGAAGCGTAAACATTGGTTTAAAAAGAGCACGGGGTGACCCAGTACTCACCTGGTAGAGTGCAAACCATTGACGCTAAGTCCTTACTGCAGCGGCCTGGGCTTGATTCCAACTCGTGACCCCTTGCTGCATGTTATCCCCTCTTTCTCTCTCGCCTTTCCTGTCTGTCTCTGTGACTGTCACTATCCAATAAAGGAAACGACAATAAGTGGAACTTATTTGTACCCAATATAAAAAATAACCCTTCCAGAATGACACAAGAATTGTATGATCTGATGATCTGACCCCAATCAGCAGGGCAACATCATTTGTCAGTGCAGGTTTAAAACTGTTGCAAATCACTTTTGTAAAAATATTTGGATGTTTAAGGTTTGGTTTAGGTGCAAAAGAAACTAATGTTAACTGCTGGTAGGAAACAGGAATTGAAGATTGTCAAACTGATGTTTTCTTGATCCATCCATCCACCTTGACTTCCTCTGTGGACTTTGTGACTCTGTAATAGCATCACCCAACATCCTCCTTTGCTCCTGATGAACAAGGGTAATTTCCACTGGAAGACTTTGTTACTTGAATATCAATATTGTTTTTTGGGCATTTGCTGAAAAACCTGATACTGTTATTTTTCTGAGTCTCAATGTTTCTGGAGGAAAAATCACACCAGTCCTTCGCTCCATTTGCTTGATTCAGGGGGACCATTCAGCAATAAATAATTTTCAGAGGAGAACACATTGTGATATAGGCCTACACATTAATAAATGAAAGATAAAAAAGTTTATCTTCACATGAGCGCCTACTACTCATGTGAAGCCAGCTATTTGCATGAACTGTGTTTGCTTCTGTCGGATTACGGGGGTGTTGTTGGGAAGTTGATGAAACGCGTGACAATGTGCGGAGCTGTAGCATAAGTGCTATAATTGTTTGATTGATACCATGGCTTATTGATGGTTGTGATGGGCCAAAATCATCAGCATTGCTGCGTTTGTCCTGTGGCAAAGTAACAAAGTGTCATCACCGCCTTTAGTTTAGCTGAAAACACATTAGGTCTATTGCTTAAAGTCAGTGGTGGGATGACGTCCCTCCCCAACTCGCTGACAAAGTTTATGCCTGCGCTGTCCGACCTCGTTTTATTAACTGCGCGTCGTCAGAATTCTTCCTCTCCTCTACGCATGTCTCTGTCTCCACAGTGCCATCACAAGCCCTACTGGCAACCGAATGCAATGATTGGCTGGCTGTCACTCTCCCTCGCTGCCATGGCTACCAGCCCTGCTGCTGCAGGAGCTGCCACAATGCGCGCACTCGGTCAGCTCTCAGACCCGACGAGCGAAGCGGTCAGATCGGAGTCTATACTAGTCTACAGTAATGTCTGCGTGGCTTTTCAACGACGGTGACAACTGAGGTACCCCAAGCGACTGAAGTTAGACCGTGGTCGCTTCATTTCTGCTGGACAGGTAATCTGCCTTTTTTCATTTTGATGGTAATTTGTTACTTTCATCGGTAGCCAATGTAGCTACCTACTTAGCAAACAGCTAACGACAGCTATGAGTGCAGGCTGGTGGAGTGAGCCAGAGTAGAGATGATGAATTATATGTAACTGTAGCTGAGTTGGAAAACAGCAGGGCAGCTGAGAGCTGTGTTTGCCGACGCTAACGTTGGGTAAGACAGTGTAGGTGTAGACTGCGCCGGTTTACTTATTCACCACCTAGGGTCATTGTTATACTATGTTTACACGTAACGTTATTTTTACCTTGTATCTAATCTATTTGTGTGATGATCTTGTGTCTGCAAGCATTGTTTGACCGTATGTTACTTTGTTATATCTTTGAACAAGACATTTTTATAAATGTGGTGAGCTGTGTGTTGAAAGACATTTCAACGTTAGTGTACATAAACAATGATGGCTAAAGGTCCCCAAGTATCTTGTGTTTCGGTTGTATAAGCTACTTATTATATAGTTTGACATTGTTCATAGCTAAACCTACTGGGTGAAAACCTTTTACTGTAATTGGTGCTGTTATGCCATTATTTATTTTACTAGAAGTAAAAAATACTGTATGTTTTAATTCTACTGTGCCCTCAGTCTTTCATAGCTCCGCTGTACTTCTCACCAGCATACCCTGATCGGACCATCCTGGCTGGCCTGGATTACAACCACCGTGTCCACAGTCCAGCCAGGAGAAAAGCTGATGACACAATTCAGTATGTCGCATTTTTATTACTCCTATGCATTTTACTCAATGTAAGTGATGAGTCAAAAAAATTATACAGTATGAGGAATACAGATAGATGGTGCTGATTTATTGTTGTGATTATATTTTATGTGCTAATGCTAATTACTGTATAAGAAAACAATGTCAGGTATTGCAAACATTTCACTTAGCTGATTCTCCTTTCTGTATTATCAGGTACAGCAAGGTGTACAATACAAAAGTCCAGGAAGTGGAGCTTGTAGTCATTGAAGGTAGAGAAGGACTACAGTTAAATTGCAGACTTCCACAGTGCCATCCTCGTCCTCTGACGGTTGTCTACTACTGAGAAGATGCCTAGAAGCAGAACCATGAGACCCGATGATCCCCGTCAACACGGGGTTCAGTCAGGTGTCCCTGCCCCAAATGTATTCCTAGATACAGCAAAACTTACAACAAAAAGTAATATGGTTGGTTTTGAAATGTGGTATTCATGTCAGAGAGGTGATAGTGATATATTTAATCATCTCCAGCGGTACGATGCTACGAGTAAAATCTGAACTATCTTCATGATCAGTCAAGACACCTCTGGACACACCTTGTCTCTTCCTGTATATACTTATTTTTAATGATGTTTAAAAAGTAGTTAGTAGTATATAATAACAAGTGTTACACCACATTTGGATCTCATTATTGGAGACATAAGACATTAAATGTAGTTGATTGTTTTGCTGCAAGTGTAAAGAAAAGGCATTTATCATTTTCAGTGTTTTATTTACAAAAGAATGAAAATATCCAGAATAGGGAAAATATACTTTCTATTTTTTCTACCCTCCTGGGAATACAACAAAAACAATGTACAGGTATTCATCCACACAGTGGATGGAATTATTTGTGTGTCAGTTAGTGACATTACATCTTACACCCTGCTAGGATTAAACCTCTGTATTTTACCAGTGGATCAGGATAACAGTTGCATATCTTCCAGAAACAGCAACTCAGTATCATGACTCTGTGACCAAGTGCTCCACATTGCCACACTACAAACTGTCTGTATGCTTCCTAACTGAACTGTCTGTCCTGGGTCTGGAAGGTCAGCCTTGTGTGGTGCATGGAAACACAGTAGTCTGGATGTTGTCCACAGTCCTCAGATTCTGGCATGTAAAGGAATATATAGCTGTTAGAACCCCAAATTGGAAAGATCGTTGTAATTGGACAGAACATTCATCAACATTATTAGATATTTTTATTGAACAGGGGTTTGTTGTTCTCTAACAGGACTTCTGTGTCCACATTACACACCAGGTCAATGTACATGACACAGATGAGCCGATGGCTGAGGCAGAGCTGTAGTTAGTTGTTGTAATCAGTAAACAATAAAAAAAGTAATAACAATAGTTATGGATTACATTTTATAGCACTTTATTTTTGACACCAAAAAGGTTTAGGTGGAAACACCAGAGAAACGTTGAGACAAGTACACTGGGAAACAATTTACTAATACTGTCCCGGTCTGTGCTTGGCTCTGGGGTGCAGCCTTCATCTGCAGTCACCGTGGAAGCTCCAACATGCAAAACCACGTACATGTTATGAGTCTAACTCAAAATTCACGTTCGTGTAGTGTAACTCATGGTAACGGGAAAATGTGTATCAGCCTGTTTTTAGCTTTGCCCAATGTTACCGCAGCTGTTAGTACAGCTACCTGTTGCTAACAGTTAGCTAGCCAGCTCCTTACTGAATGAATGAATAGTTAGTCTTTTTAAACCTATCCAATATTAACATGCTAGCTTGATAGTGAGGACAGCCTGGTTAGTTCTTTATTTTCATAATGATAAAGTTAGATGTTTTCTTACCCCTGATGTGAGCCGCTGCACTGCACTCCTCTCCGCTCGTCACACTGTGCTAGTCCTCCAGCGGTGTTGGCAACGCGCGTTCACGTGTTTAGGGGGCGTGGCTTTGGGAGGAGCCCAGAACAGGCCCAGAAGGGAGGGGGTGGGAGTCTCTCTGTTGGATACTTTCAAAATCCAGCAGTTTCTTGCTAGTTTCTCAAACTTACCTACCCTGACTTTAAGTTTAAAAGTAGGTGTAAATTTCATGAATTCTCAGCACTTAAGACTAAAATGGCACTTTGAGAAGCTTGATAAATACCAGCCCAGATTTGTAAGACTAAGCAAAAATATACATGGTAAGATTTTAACTTATTAAATAAATAATAGTTAGCTGACTATGTGAATGTTATGACAAACTACTTTTAAACTCCAGTGAACTGTGAAAAGCTACCGAATCTAATCCACAGGATCCATTGGGAAACCCTCATATGTTGAAGAAGATATAAAATACAAATTTTCTAACCCAAGACTCCAAGGTATTCCCATGAACTGTACTCAAAGCTTCCCCTCCCATAATGGCAGACTGGGCAGATCATGAAGGACATGCCCTTTTTCAACTCCTTTACAGCTCAGCATGTGATCTCAGATATGAATAAATATGAGACAAATCATCTGAGAGCATCTGAAATCCATTTCACTGTAGGATGAGCTTTCAGTTTTTAACCACAGCAGATCCTACAGATGTGAAGGCACATCTTAGTTAGTGATTGTAAAATCAAAGATTACTTTAGGACAAGACACTAACTGATAAAAGTGAAGGGAAGAATATTTTCCAGACACACAAAGCAATGATTTTTCTTGATACAGGCTTATCTTTGTTTTGTGTCATCTTATTTTCAAAAGCAAAACTCATCTCAATGCAGATTATTTGCTCTAACAGGTCCAAAATATAGGGCTGTCTTATCAGTAATGGCGCTTACTGTGTAGGTTTGAGTTTCACAGCCCTTCTGCTTTATGAATGATTTAAGCTGAAAACTACATAGGGACTGTGTATGAACTATTTAAAACTCTTCACCTGCTGAAGGCTAGAAGGTCAGACATCATGGGACATCAGGAATTAGCATATTTAAATGCTTTGGAGCAATAAATAAAATATTCTCTTTATGTGGCTGTTCTCATTTTCTGTCTGTGTCACAGTCTTTGTCTTATTTTGTTTGTATATTAGATTTCTAGTAATATAGCAGCTGTTCTTCCTGTTGTTCAACACTTTACCTTGATTAACTTGATGACATAATTTTAAGATGATACAAATCACCTACAATAACGTTAGAATTCAGCTGGCTAACACTATACATAGTGTATTGCATCAGGGTGTCTGTGGCTCAGGAGGTAGAGCGGTTACCTGTTAATTGGAAGGTTGGCGGTTCAATCCCTGGCTCCTCTTGCCTGCATGTTGAAGTGTCCCCGAATTGCCCCTAGTGGCTATTCCGCCAGTGTGTGAATGTTAGTTTCTGTTTCACTGTAGCTGGCTGGTTCAATCAACCCTTCAACTCTGCATTGTGTATTTGAAATGATGAGTACAAGGCTTTTATTTCTCAATGCAGCCGTTTATTATCTGGACAGGAACAGAATATGTACTGGTCAGTCATACAGTTGGCTCGCTTTAGGCAGCTCACACACAGCACACTACAAAAGAACGGCAAGTTATTTTAGCACCGATGCTAGCTAGTTAGAAGATGCATTTTGTCGTTACTTAAACACTATAGCACTTTAAGAGTACAACATCCCACTCATAACTCGTCTTATCAACCATATCAACTTCCATAAGTTACAGTGCACATGTGTTCATGTAGTTACTATTAACAGGCATAATACACGATATTTGTACACAGTTTAGCAACTCACCTCGGGCACGACTCTCATGAACTAACAACGTTACAGGCGCGTTAGTAGTATTTACCTGCTACGTCTGAGAGAGGGCGCCCTCGAGCCAATAAATCCCCACAGATACATGGATAATAAATGAATGACTTATAGCAAGTGGAATAATATACTACATAACCTCTGTTACATGAGCACTTTGGCTCAGTGAATGGTGAATGCAGACGTAGTGTAAAAGCATTTCGAGTGGTTGAAAAGACTAGAAAGACGCTATACAAAAATGGAGCATTTACATTCATTGATCCTTTATTTTATTGTTGTGTTAACAAGACCACTGACACATTGGACTCATCCAAGATACAAGGTAGATTATCATTTTACAACACAGGTTCCCTTTCGGCTTACTCACAATTTAAACATTATTTACAAAAAATGATATAGAGTAGATTGGCAGATCACAGAAGTCACAGAAATAAAACTATTTTACATGGTGCAGTGCTGAGCATGAATGAAGGAGTCTCATAGCCTGGGGAAAGAAGTTGCTCTGTAGTCTGTTGGTACGACAGCGGATACTTCTGTATCTCTTGACAAATAGCAGCACAGTAAACAGGCTGTGGTTGGGGTGGGTTCTGTCTTTCAGTATTCTCTGGGCTCTGTGCAGGCACCTCACCTAACCTATATCACTGACGCTCAGTAGATATCGAGTACCAATGATCTTCTGATTGGTTTTAATCATCTGCTGATGAGTTTTAGGCCATACACATCCCATGCCAGTTTGTGGTGTTTCCTGCAGCATGAGTTGATCTCCGATGTATCTTGCCAAATGGTTGTGTTTAAAGGATAAATATATGAGGTCAAAGTAATATTTCTTATAACATGATGAAGAGTCTGCAGCAACTCTGTAAGGCTGCACAGTGGTGCTTTGAGTTAAATGCTAACGGCATTATGACATGCTGATGTTCAGATGGTATAATGGTTACCATGTTCAGCATCTTAGTTTAGTGTGTTAGCATGCTAACATTTGCTAATTTGGTGAGGAGAATGACATTAGTTTTGCAGGTATTTGGAAGTATTAATATTTAGACCTGATGATGGCACTACAGGAAAAGTGATTTCAAATTATCGTGAGGAGAACATAAATATCTGTGCCAGATTTCATGCTAATCAATCTGGTAGTTGCTGAGATATTTCAGTCAAACCCACAGATGTCAACCTGCTGTTGGCACTAGATTAAGTCAGGAGATCACCAAAGTCATTAGGATACATCCGCTGGGGGACATGACTGTCTGTGCAAGATTTCATGGCAATCCATCCAATAACTGAGATATTTGGACCCACTGAGCGATAGACCATAGACATTGCTGTTCCTCAAGCCACGCTACCATTAAAATATCTTTTCCAAATATGTTGTAAAGCGTTCAAGGACAACTCATTGCAACGTATCCATTCAACCGCTGATGTCAAGACGTTACAATTTAAAGATGTAATGAACTTTCAGTTTCAACAAGTACTGGTTGTTACAACTCTGGGTTTACAAAATTTCTTATTTCTTTATTGTATTTCTTCTTTGAAAAATACCAACTATGATGCTCCATCTGTGGCAAATACTGGTTCAGATTGATGTAATGTAGCCTACTGTAGAGTATAATATAAAATAAAATAATGGATTTCATAGATACAACACACACACACATTGACAGTAGCCATTATACCTAGGAAGCCTTTTTCAGGTCCAGTGAATGTTAGAATTAGTATCATTAGTGGACCAAAGGCAATATAAGAAAATCAATAGTTTTAGTAGCAATAGGAGAAAATCAATCACATTTTAATAGAAGGCCATTTGTCTTTAGAGGTAAAGTACTGGCAGATGGTAACCAATCTCAGTCAATGGGATCATCCATGTGACCAGAAGTTACTGTGATATGGAAACCTTCTCTAATTAGAATCAATGGAATCCAGTGAGAGCATGTGACAGTTAGTCATGCTAGATTTACTCTAGAGCTGAAGCTAATGTTGTGTTGGTAAACTGTGTATAATGGATTTAACATTTAGAGATATATCTGACAAAAGATGATAGAATTCATATCTAATGCGCGCCTACTGTCATGCTAAACTAAGGTGGCTAACATAATCATCATCATACCTGCTAATATCAGCATGTTAGCATGCTGATATTAGCATTTAGCTCAAATCACATTTGTGCCTCATAAAGCAGCTAGAGTGGTGGGAAACTCTTTGTTTTGTTTACCACAACATAGACTGAAACCCAAAACAGTGTTTAACAGGGGTTTAAAACCACCATATGACCAACTTTTGCTGTACCTCCACTACCTTTTTTTCACACAGACACACACACCACATGCATAAACACACAATCACATCCACATACATTTGAAGAAACAAATATGGAGATTCTTATAAACATGCAGCAACAGCATGTGGAATATGGGTTCCCAATTAGACTTTAAACCAACATATCCTGGTTTCTTATATTGTATTTCAAAAATGTTGACTCTCAGCCAGATTTTATTTGGGAAAACAAGCTGTACATTGTAAAAATATTGCGATATCAAGACAAAATGCGTCTGGGAATGGTTGCAATCTCCTGTGTCTCACTGTTCTCCTATTCTTTTATTTAATCTCATTCATTACAACCACACTTGCACTTCAAGAAAACATGCACACCCTTAATTAAATTGAAAGTTCTCTTTAATCAAAAGCACATGGTGGCATCAACTCTGTTTCATGTAATTTTTTGGTTAGAAGCTACACAATACAAGCCTTTTGTTTTGTTTTTGGTTATGGTGGTTATTGTAGAAGCTTGTTCTGTTGTTATAGAGTTTTTTTTTAAAAAAGGGGGGGGGTTGGAATTAATTTACATGGTTTCAAAGGTTTTGTAATACAGTGTAAATTATTACATATCACTGATTGGCTGATTACAAATTTTAGAGTAGCCATTACTTGCATTAACAGGAGTGACATCTCATTATGTTTATTACATTTTTAAAACAACATACTGTTAAACTTGATTACATCCAGTTTAATATAGTGGGTCCAAAATTACTTTTATGTTCATATTTACAACCTTTTTCACCAAAACATTGCACTGCGTGATACAGCAGATTTAAAATGATTTTATTTAATAAAACAAAATATTCACATTCCCACAAACATACATACAGTACATATACATACACACACTGTGTTGTAGTGTTGTCAAGGTTAAAGACATTGTCCTGACATTCGCTTCCCTGTTCATGTATGAGACACACAAGCAATTAAAATCATACACACACAGTCATTTGGAGATTTTGACCTCTGCGCAGTTGCCACAGGGCAAGACAACCAAGGGAGGGAGAGAGAAGGAGGGAGAGAGAGGGAGGGAGCATTGTAAACAACAATCAGCTGCAGTTTTATACTGGAGGCAAATCATATTAATGAATGTTTTACAAAACACTAATTAACCATTTACTGAATAATGAAAGCACAAAGGCCAAAAACAACATTTATTAAACTTTTACAAATTATTTTATTATTGCTTTATTATTATTTTATTTATTATTATTTTATTATTGTTAACTACATGATTCTTTACATGATTACTTGTCAATAGGCTAATGATGACCTAATACTAAAGAGCTGAGCTCTTCTGAAATAGTCCTTGTTAGGTGCTTTCTTTAAAGGGGCATTGATTTTACACATGAAAATAAGTGTAGCCTCATCTTGAATTAAATGTGTAATGTAATGAAAACTGTTGAATAATGTCTTCTGAGGCCCTGTAGTGGCTTTGTCAGCTTGTTAGTCACACTAGCATTATGGATCTACAGATTGGTCCATCTGCCTCTTTGTTCTAGACTGAAATATCTCAACAACTATTGGATGAATTGTTTTAAAATTTGGTACAGATAACCATTGTCCCCAGAAGATAAATCCTAATGACTTAGCACAACAGCAGTTGCCATTGTTCCTTTGGAGTGAAAAGTCTCAATAACTTTGTTCACAAAGTCTATGGAGTTTTGGATATGGTAGAGCTGACCAAGGGGGGTTAGGACAGTAGATATACTGTATGTTTAGCAATAATGTAACTCATAGAGTTGATGGTGCTGCTGATGGACCCTAGGGGACCGCTACAAGACAAAACCTGAACAACAGAACCAACATCAGCACAGACCAGATTTGTGAACTGCTGGACCTCTGTCTGAACTCCACCTATATCCAGTCCAGTGGGGGACAAAAGCATGGCTGTGTCATGGGCTCACCAGTATCCCCCATTGTTTTCTACTTCTACATGGTCTACATGGTAGAAGTAGAAAACAAAGCCCTGAATGCCTTCAGAGGAACAGCATCGAGCCACTGGGACAGATGTGTGTCGGTCAAAAATAAAATCCAGGAAGCAAAAGCCTTTTCAGAACACATCAACTAAGTGGACATTTATCAGTTATCAGGACCCTGCACCACCAAGCTCTTAACATAACAGCAAGTGCCCAGGCCCAAGAGAACATAAACACCTGAAGGATGCACTTAAAGCTTAAAGCCTAAATGGACCTTTGTGAAAACAGTCACAAGATCCAGGACGAACACCAACACTACGGGCGATGAGGAAAAGACAAGTAAATGCAACAACATTGTGATTTCATGCATGTCTGGGTGGCATGGTGGTCCAGTGCATAGCACTGTGGCCTCACAGCAAGAAGGTCACGGGTTCAAACCCCAGTCGTCCCAGCCTTTCTGTGTGCAGTTTGCATGTTCTCCCCCTGTGGGTTTCCTCTTGGTGCTCCGGTTTCCCCCACCATCAAAAACATGTTAGTTCTTCAGTCAGTGCAATTGACTGGGCACTGATACAAAACCTGGAGTTGGCCCCTGGGTGCTGCACAGCATCCCTTAAGGGATGTGCAGAGAACAAATTTCACAACATGTATGTGACAATACTCAGGAGGATTTTCAACTAACACCACATCTCTGTGTTTTTTAAACCCAAAGACAGATTCTAGCCAACCCAAAAGACTGCACACACAAACACAAGAAAAGCAATCTAGTGTATGCTGTCCTGTGCATTGAGGAATGTACAGACCTGTATATGGAACAAAACAACCACTACATTGAGGAATGTACAGACCTGTTTATGGAACAAAACAACCACTACACAAACGCATGGCTCAACACAGAAGGAATTCCTCAGGTCAAGACTCAGCAGTTTAGTTACATTTGAAGTATAAGGGATACTTTTGAAGACAAAATGCTCATATTCTAGATAGGAAGGACAGATGGTTTGAAAGAGAAGTGAAATAAGCCATTTACACCAGAGTAGAGAAACCCCCTCTCAGCAGTGGAGGACATCTGCAGCACCGCTTATCCCCTGCCTACAATGCTGACAACGATGGTCATTCAGACTTGGGCTCAGATGACTCTAACGGCCATAATGACTGTAGTTGCAACAGCAGGAGCACTAACAAACCAAGTGGTATCCATCACTTTGAAAACAACCCCACAGAGATTAAATAGCTGGGACTCCCTGTCAATATTGTAATAAATTTGGTGATCCTCTGACTTTTTATCGAACACCATCATTTGGTCAAAATTTAGCTTCTCCAATACTTTGCTTTATGATTTAATACCTGTAAAATAAATCACATTCCCATCAGCCTCAGTTGTAGTTTGAGTTTGGTGCTAATTACCAAATCTCAGCACGCTAACACGCTAAATATCAGTATGTTAGCATTGTCATTGAGAGCATGTCACTTTAAATCCTAGACAGGACGCCAAGCTGGCCTTCTAGCTGTTGGACTAGTAAGTAATATTGCTATGTTTTGTGTTGTTGCACTTGTTTGATGTTTGGCTGTGTTAGCAAAGTCGTTGACTTTTGATGATAAGCCAAGTCAGCATTTTGACAGAGGTTTAAAAAAAAACAAATACTTATTCACCAACACTTTATTATTTGAGTGTTTCTTGTAACATGTTTAGTACAGAAAAAAGAAAACATCTTGACACGAGTTTTTTTAAACTAGTTTTTATTTAGGAAGTGAAACAAAATGCCCAGTGTCTTTGTGCTTTACATTGTTTGAAACCGCCAAAGGAGGTCCCAAAAACAACCTCAGAGGAAGAACTCAAAACAAAGCAGGAAGCTCCAGAAAAATTCATCACCATCATCATTATAATCATCATCATCACTGTCACTCTATACAGATCTGTAGAAATTATCGGACTCCAAAGTCACACCAGTGCTTATTTACAAGGCCTCTTGCCACAAAATAGTCAAGTTTTCATTCATTCTTAAAAAAGGTGTGGTGTAGATGCTCTCACACAAATATGTTGAAAAATGACACAACATGTAATAATGGTGTAGATTTATACCATGTGTCATTTTAAAGCATATTTTCATGTGTCATTTAAGGATAACACTGTTGTTTTTAACTTTTGATTCATCATAGTAAAAAAAGGAGAAAGAGGTTGTTATTTCTACATACAAGGCATTGTCTACCTGAATCTAAACTCTTTCATTGTGCTACTATCTTTGAACAAAAAGTTGTAAGATATCATTCGTAAGAGGAAGTGCTTTAATATAAGAATAGGTAAACTAGCTTGTGGCTATAGTAGGCTACAGTAGTTCATAGTAGAATCTAAGTGTTTGTCGATGCACTCTGGTGCTGAAATATTGACTCAATGTCTTCTTTTCTTTCAAAACAATCCTTATAATTGCATTAGGGATCGGCACAACACCCTTACAACAGCCAGAGAGAAAAACAACCTGAAATTGTGCAGTTGGTTAAATAAGTATTGTTTGAGTCCTCACATGGAGTTTGTGAATGACTGTCTTAAGTTAAGCCAAAGAGCAAAACAAAGCAACATTTTTGATATAATTCAAACTGAGGAGTCAGCTGATTTTGACCAACTCATAGGAGGACATTTCTTCCTCATCACTCCAGGGGCCTGCTGAAGGACTACTGAGGGTCAAAGATCCTCACATTCAGCACCAAAGCTGTTGTAAAGTTATGTTTCACCTTTTCAACAATCCAAACCAGGAACATAAAAAGTACCAAAAACTCTTCATCGTTGTTGTTTTGGGTTTCTGTTTTCATTCATGTTTCAGCACCAGAGGCCTATACCTTCTACGTTCTACAATATTTTAGAATAATAATACGAGGCAGGCAGTGCATAAACCATGTACAAAAAGACCCTTCCCGACCCAACCCAGAGCCCTCCACCTAAAGGAGTTGTGCCGCCTGTGTGAATCCCTGGAAGAAACAACTCCAAATGCTTATTTGTCAACAAGCTAATGATGCCAAGATATAATTATAACTAGGAGGCAATTCTTTTGGATAATATAACATACTAAATCAGCAGAGGTTGGAAAATTGGAAAACTTACTCTACTCTTGATAATTTGATCTGTTCAAACACTGAAGAATCACAAAAGTCACTGGAGAAAGTCTGAAACAACCACAACAGTGTCACAATCCCTCAAAATGCAGAGCTCTTAACCCAACCCTCCATATTTAACACTAACTTGGTTTGCTTTCCCTGAAATTATCATTTCTCATGACTACGTAGAATAGTGGTACTTGAAAAAAATCAAGATATTACAAGCAGTTATGACTCACGTCTCTTTAAAAATGTCATGCATTATTGCTCTATCGGATATGAATGAAATATTGCCCAAGACAGAAATTTGCTTAATTTGCTTGTTATCTAAGAGGTTTGGCAAAATACCCCAAAGATTGATAAAATTGGCATAGATTCCATTATTAGGCTATTGTTATTTTTTGCATGCAGTAGTTTTTTTATAATTAAAGTGGCAGACTAAAGTAAAAAGGTATTCAGTAATCAGAAAGTGTCAAATGCTTTGGCATATTTGTAACAAAGGCAAAACGTAACAAATTAATTTAACAAAGTAAAGTGCAAAATCAAAACATCTACAAAAAGAATATAATATTATAATACATAAGAATAAATAAATAAATTATGCAATAAATAGAGCTTAAAAAGACGTAAACATCAAAGCTGAATACTGTGTGGCCCACTGACAACAAACACTATTTTACAACACTTGAGAAAGGTTTGACCTTTTGAAGAAAATCACAACATTTTTAATGTCTGGATCCTCGTCTGACATTGACAAGTATAAATAAATAACATCAGATTTAGGTTGTAGGAAAACACTGTTTCTTATGGGAATACCCTGATGGCTCAGTGGGAAGTCCAGTTTGTCTGCCTAATTCCTACTAAATTTCCACTGTTTACTGTCAAGTAAAGCCCAAATGCCAAAACTAATTATATATATATAAAAAAAGAATACAGCTTCCACGTCTCTGTCAAGTTAAGACATTGGTTTAAAGAAAAGGCAGAAAAAAAATATTATTTCCCCACTACAAAGGTGTACTTTGTGTGCTGTATCTACCATGTTATGGCAGGTTTGTACATTATATTTCTTCACAGATCTGTTACTTCACAGTTCCACATTTCAGTGTGGATGTGTCAGTAGTGATGATAGACACAGTATACAGTAGGCAAAGCATGTGACTAGTGTAGAGGAAGCATTTTGTTTACTTGCAGGGAACAAATGCTGTGTGCTTTCTATGTTTTGACTCTCCTCATACGTCCAGTCCAAGGTCAGTTTCACCAAAAGCAGGATACCAGATGTATCCCTATGAATGTTTGTTTAAAAAAAGGATTGAATATGAACGTTCATTGAACCTCTTCGCAAGAAAACTTAAGATGTGATTCATGCTTTACACTCCTGTGATATCCCTGTCACAGGAAGACAATTGTGCTTCAGTGTCGTTTTGTTATGGGTTAAAAAAAAACAACCCGATGGCGAGGATAGATACAGGCATAAATAGATCTAGGTATCTTCAAAAGTGATGAGCTAGATATGCTGTGCTTTATTTATCTTCACAGATACTCAAAACAGCTTCAGAAGGGACATGTCTTATCGAAGCAGGTGACAATCTAAATCGAGCATAGAGGGAATGGAGGGTATTGATATAAATGGACATGCCCTCAATCTCTTTTTGTCATTTGCCTCATGATCCTAGCAGAGAAAACACTCCTCTCTTGTAGTGCTCAGGTATACTGGTCTTGTTGGGGAAAGCGGGAAGAGTTGGGAGTGAGGCCAGTAAAATCTGATTTAAATAAACAAAAAAAACTTTTTGCATCCGTCATTCCCCCAGTGAGCTCATAGGTGAGAATGCCCCCTTGAAGCATGCCGATTCATAGTGCTTGTTCAGATAACTCTTGAGTGCAAATGTCTTGTCACACCGTTTACACTTGTAGTGCTTGAAGGCTGAGTGTGTCTGCATGTGGGCGCGCAGGTTCGACCGGTCGGCAAACGCTTTACCACAGTGCGCACACCCGAAAGGCTTCTCGCCCGTGTGCGAGCGCATGTGGCCTTGCAGCAGCCATGGCCGGCTGAACGCTTTGCCGCACACGTCGCACTTGTGCTTGAGGTCGTGTGTCAGCAGGTGCATGGCCATCGCAGGCATGGAAACGTAGACTTTCCCACATGTGGGGCACTTCTTGGCCATTTTGCTGTCTATGCTCCTGTGCGTCTGCTTGTGCCTGCTCAGGTTGGAGGACGTGGCATAGGTTTTGCCGCACTCGCTGCAGGTGTGTCTCTGGGTGGTTCCTTTGGGAATTCCCGTGGCTTTTCTCCGTGAACGTCCGTCCATGATGAAAAATGCATCCACTGTGTATCCCTCGCTTACAGCTGCGTCCCCGTTGATGTATCCACCAGCTGATGATGACACTTCAGAACGCGGGCTGTCCGGCTGGTCTGAATCACCGTGGATATCACCATGGATACCAGAATAGTTGTCGTCGATGCTGCCATAGATGATTGATGGATGGTCAGGGGAGGGTACTTTAGAGATGACAGATGAGTCACTTCCCACTACATCATCATAAGGAGATGGACTCAGAAAATCGCTGACGTATCCTGAAGAGAGAGAGGGAGAGGTTAATTATTTGACCATGACATGGGCGTTGATTGGAAAGTGATTGGTTTGAAAATCTTCACAGGGAAGAAACAGTGTTACAAACATACTTTGATATCTGTGGTCCCAATATATTATGCATTTTATGAGTTCCACTACACCGTTATGTTACCTCTGTACATCCAGGTCCAAACCATTAAATAAGCATTTTTGAGTTCATACAAACTTGTATACAATGAGTTACTGAGTGAGTTACATCCTGAGGACAAATACAATTAAAAAGATTTCATATAGCTGTAAAAACACAGGCCACAAATCAAACCCATTCACCGAAGTTCATTCATTATTCAGAGAGATGCTTCATATGTTGTCTCCTGATAATATTACTAATTACAGCCAGCGGTCTCTGGTTTCTAAATATCAGTTAGACTGCCCAGGATCACAGTCATAACATGTGCTTTAACCCCTTAACACTGACTGTCGCAAATTCGCATGACACCTCTTCCTTTCAGACTGCAGCTGAGATAGCGTATGTATTCCCCCAGTGCCTGTTTGTGCATATTTGATACGTTCCTGGGAAGATTTTGCAAGCACTGGTTTCTCGTTTATGCCTGTTGTCGCTAATTTGCATCATACCTCATACCTGAAATCGGCTTGAAAGCAATTGAAAACAGAAAGTATTTTTAATTTTTATTTTATTTTAAATAAATTCAGGCATCAAGGGGTTAAGATTAACTTTTTTTTCCCATTAACAAATGCATCCATACGCGGATGCAGGAGACACAAGTCCATTCTTAAGATACTCCCACACACTCAGAGGTTTGTCTGAAACACAACCATTTTTGGAGGTGGTATAAAGCAGAGAAGAAGGAGAAGGACAGAGTTGAGGTATTTACAGTAGTAGTAAAGTAAAGGAGGAGACACTATCCCCTCATTGGGACTTATTTTCTTTTCATGGCAGTGTTTAATAAGCAGTCTTTCTCCTCATCAACTGCACCTTGACCAGTCTACAACTGCACACAATCACACCTCTGAGCTGTCAAAATGTCAACCATTGTACACAGAGCATCTCTTTTACAGCAGCTGGGAGAAAGCTAGTGCTTTGCTCAAGGGCATCCTGACATTGACTGCATTTAATTGTGTATGGGCCATAGCCCTTCAGCCTTCCTCTTCTTCTTGCCTGTGACTCACATGAGCAACATGCCTATTTTTGCACAGCTCCTGACTAATCTGTTTAATTATTTGTTGCCCTGTTATGATGTCAGCTGCTTCATTATGTCTGTTATACACTTAACAGGCTGAACTCCAACAGACACAAGGAGAGACTGGTAGCTAATACCCCACAGCCATGACTCCTGTGGATCTATGTCGATCAATAGCTCTCCATTTCAATTAGCACTCTGTGAGCATTTAGACACAGGCAGCAGAGGAGATACTATTGCTGGTAATATAATTTCATGATGCAGTTCTGAGAAAAGCTCAGTAGTTGGTCGATAATATGATGAGAACAAGAGACAGAGATAGATGGGGGCAGAGAAGCTGTGAGATGAGAGATGGCAAAAAGAAATGGAGAAGGAAATAAAGAGTTGCAGCAGAGCGAGAGCGGTATTACATCCAATACGGTTTTTTGGGTTAGGTGGTTTGGCAATGCTCATGTTGATTTAACTTTTTTAATTATATTAAGACAGAGCAACAGAGGAAAAGAGAAAGGGCGGAGGCAAGACATAGGGAGTCCGAAAGAGGAGGAGACAGGAGAAAATCATGAATCATGAATATTAAATCATTGCACTCTGGAACAAAGTACAGTGTGTGTGTGTGTGTGTGTGTGTGTGTGTGTGTGTGTGTGTGTGTGTGTCTTGTTTTATAGAGCATGAGTAACGAGGTAAGTTGACAGAACAGTTCTAGTTATGAAGATGTTGCGGAGCTACATAATCACTCAAACTGGCAGATTCCCAGTGGAACTAAGAAGTTGTAGCCTACTGGTTCACACAGCTCCGCTGGAGGGGGTCACTACCTTGCTTAAGGGAACTTTCACAGCAGACGTTGCTTACTTTCCCTTGAGGAATTTTCCCATGGAAAAGAAATGTCTTTTTGTTTTTCTGTGCAGTGGTGGAACAAGTGTTCAGATCCTTTACTTAAGTACATTACAATTAAAAGTCCTGTATTCAAAATGTTACTTAAGTAAAATTACATTAACGTATTTGTATACTTGTATGTACTTAAAGGTACAACGTGTAAGATTTAGCCAGAATTTTAGTTTAAAACATTCAAAAAATTCACTAGGATGATCAACACAATGTGAAGAAATAACAGTTCTGATGTTTTGCCAAGACGTCTATGTATTGTGTTACAGATACTACTGAAGTTAGCATGCTAACCCACTAGCCCTGGCCTATCTTGTGTTGTAATACCACTTGTGCCTCGAGTGTCCATTCTGCCCTCAGTCCAACATATGAGGACAATGAAATAGTGCTGCCCCAGGGCATGTCAATCAATGCTGCTACACGAGCCGCTCTACCCCTCCCTTATGCTCCTCGACCTCTAGTTCCTCTGCTACCTATAGTTTTTTGTCTTCCGCCACCACTTGATCTTCCCTGTGTCTGACTGGACAGACTGTGTGATATCATCATCATCTGGGGACACACAGGAGGTGAAAGTGCCCCAAAGCGTCCCAAAGCACTGTCCGCTTCCTTTTGGTGCTCATGTAAACCAATTGGTCTGTTTAGACAGAGTGAGCTGGTGTAGATACAGCCACGAGCAAATCTGGCAAGAAAACATACTGATAATCTACTATAAGCAATATAACTCATATATTACAGAGCTATTCAGTTATGTTGGTTACAAGGCCACATTTTCAGAAAGTCCCAGGGAGTGGACATTTCCCAGAGCTATTATTCTCATTATTTATGGGACAAAACTGAAATAGGCTACTATGAAACAGTGTATTTATTTTAAACAGTATGAATATTACTTGTATAAAAATGATCAAATAATATCAAATACATGACATTCATTTGATCTACCTCAGACAGGCGGCTTATGCACTTTTATTTTGTAGGTAGCAACGTAATGAAAACAAACATACCCAACAACAGAGTGCAGGATGAGAAAAGTGTGGCAGAAGTTAGCAGACAGAGAGCGATGGACTTGACACATGACAGGATTCACGACTTGGATGTGTGGACGCTTACAGACTAAAGGAATATAAATAATCAAGGAGCGGACACATTCGGACTTAACGAGCACTTCAAAAGTAACGGGAGTCCGCACTTTCTTTTGTCATCTCTTGCACCATGCCGTTTACACCAGTAAATCTATAAGAATTAGACTTTGGGGCTTGTTGCGTCACAGGGTTTATGAGGTTTTATATATCCAAAAACCAGACCTGCGTTTATTGGAGTATAAAGTACAATGTTGCTCCCTCAAAAGTGCACTTATGAACGGCACTAAAGATTAGTGTGTTGGACTCATTAAGGACTGACTAATTGACCTGAGTTTGGCTCCTGGTGAAAATGTCTTGTGAGTGAGAATAAAATAACTGCTGTGAAGGACCAGATTGAGTTGTGCATATTTGACTGACAGGCAGTAACACAACAAAAACAACATAAAAACAAACCCCGTCCCTGGTTTTAGGATGCAAGTTATAAAGACAGTGCTGGTTTCTCTCACAGAAGCTTCTTCTATGATCCCTGCCAATTAAACATGACCATTCCCGGGTATCCTCTTTGAAAAATTGTTTTGTGAACCGTAATTGCTGTACATCTCAATGCCTGCGTACTGTTTCTGTTTGTCGTTGTCTCCCTCCAACTGTCTCTGTCTCGCTGTGTCAACTCTACTGTATTCATTTCAAAGCACTTTAGCAGCATTAGAGCTGATAGCTGTTCTAAATGCTTATTAAAGATTAAAATGCTCTGCCAAACCGAAGCCATCCCTCTTTTATGTGTCTTTGAAATACATGGAATTAGAAAGAGAAAGAAAGATGGAGTGAGGCAATGAGAGACAGAAAGAGGAAGAGACAGAGAAAAGCTGCAAGCTACAATTTAATTTTTGATCCAAACCAGCAGTAACTGACACACACTTGTGTGCTTTGGACACTTGTAGGTCACTGACTGCTTGTGTGTGTGTGTGTGTGTGTGTGTGTGTGTGTGTGTGTGTGTGTGTGTGTGAGTGTGTGCGTGTGTGTGTGTGTGTGTGTGTAATGCTGTGCACTCAGCTGTGCAAGCTGCCTGGGAAATGTGCCGAGTTGACAGAAACACAGCAGTGCGTGTACGTTTATGTGCGTGTATGTGTGTGTGTGTGTGTGTGTGTGTGTGTGTGTGTGTGTGTGTGTGTGTGTGTGTGCAACAAGCTGCAGTTGCTTCAGTCAAACTGTTGTTATATTTATAACAAGAGAGAGCAGTCTCAGTCTTTACATGCTTGCCGCACTGCTACTGCTTCTGCTGCTGCTGCTGCTGCATGTTTCTCTGTTCACTCTGTCATCTGAACACCTGGGATCTCTTCATCTCACATTTGACCTTGGTACAATGTGAAAACCACCAGGCTGCAGTGTTACACACTTCTCCCCCTCCTGTCACACATAGTTCTTTAAAGCTGCATTAGTCAAAAAATTCACCACTAGGGGGCAGAAAGAAGCTGACACACACACACAACCCTGGCAAATTATTGCCTTATAAAGGTGTTACACATTTATTAGACACAAGGCAACATAATCATCTCACTGGAGTCCTGTTCTTATATTCACACTCCTTTTTGGTCTGGCCAGAGTTAATTTGCTGCAAATAGATGCCTGCTGCTCCTGAAAACAGGGTTCATTTCAAAGTGCCATAAAGTCAAAACAATAGGCTAAAAGAGGCTAAAAAGCTTCATAAAGCTGCACAGTTGCACAGTCTTTGTGGGTTTGTGACTGCAAGCAACAACCTTTACATTGCATACACACATTTGATTCAAGCACTAATTCTTGGGCAAAGGCTGCTACCTTTGTTAAAGTCAACCTCTCAGTACAAGAAGCTCCTGTTGTGCTGTGGTTTTCAGATATAACACCCAACACCAACATAATAAAAAAAACAACCTTTATGAGCCAATATAAGACTGTCGGCTTCATTTCATAAATGCATGGCAAGTATTTTATCAATGTTTCCACTAAATGTTTGACCCTATATTGCCCATTCTCACTGCCTGTATTGTATTATGGCAGGATTATACAGTGTGTGGGAACCATTTAGTAATGTAGTGATATTGTAGAAATCCTGGAGAGAGGCTTCCAGCTGCTAGAAACAACATGATTTGAATAATTTACTGGGCAATGGAACAACAGAAAATCCCACTGTATGTGTGCTGGTGACATAATGTTTCAACATAATGATTTGTCATGGTTTTCTGCAACAAAAAAAAAAAAAAATCTAAGCTATCTGGCTCCCTGTTGTTTTTCAGCTGTCTTTGTCTTTTCTAAGGAAAACAAACTGATTTTTGAGGTATTTCAGCAACTATGTGTTCGTTGTACTGTACAGAGGCAGAGGCAGTACACGCTAAAAAGATTAAAAAACAGCAATACTTTTTCTATTTATGTGGCATTCAAATTCCTTTTAGGATAACAAGAGTGTGAGAACGCCAAAGTGTGAAATAGTTCATTTGAAAAACTAATGGATTTGCTGTTTTATAAGATGTTGCCCGTTCTGGCACAGCATGAAACATTTAACCAAAGATCCTTGCCAAAAGTTCACATTTCAGAATTTCATTCACAAATTCCTATGTTTTTATGTATGTTTTCAGATGTTAAATGTCATTTCTGATTTAAAAAAAAAAAAAAAAACAATTCTAGAGAGTGTATCTGTGGTCTTTATTTGGTAAGTGGGAATTTTCATAATTTCACATATTGATTTGTTTAACCACAGAGTCATCAAGAATTCTCACTGATGATGTACTTTTGAGAAAGACCCCTGTGCTCTGCCATCACCTCTGTCCTGGCTGTGGAAAGGTCAGTGTGTATCACTTCTTTTTTACATTACAATGCTCAAACAATATTTGTCTTGTTTACAGCTCTGAGCATGCAGAGTACTCAATAAGTTGCTTAAACACTAAAACACCAAAGCAAATTCCTGTTTCATCTATTTCGTGGAAATAATCTAGGCTATGCGAGAAAAAGAAGATTTCAGTGACTAGAATTTCAATGCCTGTGACTGGTATATTTTTGGGTTGTGACCGGAGTTTGACCCTGTAATTCCCTTCCCCCCATCTTTCTGAAACAGCCATGACTAATGCTTAAAATCTGGAAATAAAGAAATACCCTGGTTGATGTGTGGCAGATACTGTGGGTGGGAGGGTGACTAACCTTTGTCATGATGATGGAATCGCAGACTGAGTTGTTCTCTTCTGCTGTGGCCATATGAGCTCTCCAGCGCTGCAGCCGAAAAATCGTCCAGTTTCACTTTCTTCACCAAGAAAGAGCGAGGCATGATGGGACAGTCGTTGCTTCTATACTGATACAATAAACACACACCCTCCCTTTGTCTTTCAACCCACTTCAAACTTAATCGCCTGATTGTAACTCTAATATACTCCCTGGTTTGAGCTACTAAAGGTGAATTTGCTCCCTTCAATCAAACGGCCTCGAAAGTGGAGAGGGGACATGGCTTTTAAAGATTAAACAAACCAAGCGCTCCACATGTGCCTTTTTATAGTATACCTAATATTTTCTTTTGCTCAGGTGTGTCAAATACAGACTGCCGTTTGTTTTTGTTTTGGACCTGAGGGCAAAATAATCTGTTGTCCTCGCCACTGGAAGACCCGTGGAGCTCTGAAAGGTCAAAAAGAAAGAAATAAATAAATAAATAGGCTATTGTCCTGATTACATTAATGATGAGAAGCGTAGTAAAAAAAAGTCCCCCTTTTCTTGTTTACTGTTAATTTGTTGAATTCCGTTGCTTGAAAAAGAAAGACGACTGTTTTCTTCTGGCTCCAAACCGTTAGTCTTCAGCACGCAGACAGCTCCCCAGTTCTCCGCCTAACCTGAGCCGGTCTCGTGGTTTCAGCACCGGACAGCTCCCCTCGACGCTACACAGGTCTCTTTCCCCTTTCTCCGCGTGCCACAGCCAAGTGCCACTGTCCGTTCAGCATCAGAGGAAAGAAGAGAGAATAATAAGTTTCCCCCGTTTTGAAAATAGCTCAGCTCGGAGCGAAACACACACCGGTGGAAATTCCCCTGTAGGTGAGTCAACCCGATGTGGATTTTTGTCGAAAACAAACCTTTAGATGTAAGCCTACCGGTGCCTTCAAAAGGACGTGGAAAGGTACGGAGTCGTAACGGTCGGAGAGAAACGAAGGTTAAACGGGTTCAAAGGGGTTCACTGAGTCCAGAAAACGTCTCGAGAAAAAGACTTCAGCTTTTCACAAAACAAACTTAACCAAACGTCGTCACAACTCCTTAAAAATATTGCTAAAATAATGTTTGTTTTCTTTCAAACTGCAGTTGGAAGACCAGAACAGCTCATCTCAGTGTCGCTAACTCTCTCTTTCACTCTCTTCTCCTCTCCGCCACTCGGTCTCTCCCTTCTTCTCTCTTCGGCGCGTGCGGAGCTGCGGCTCTTTCTGATGCACGAGATCAGCTGTTGCAGCTTTATAGGCCGAGAGAGAGAGAGAGGGAGAGAGAGAGGGAAGTGCTTAATTTTATTCATCAGAAGGAAAAAAAAGAGCATCTTGTCTTTTGGGACCAGCAGCGGCGCACGCTGATGGCTGGGCAGGGATTTAAGTTTTAAGTGCGCGCTGACGCCGATTTTTATGACAATGAAATTAAAAAGCAGGCTTTTCCTTCCCAAACAGATCCCTGTAGGAATGACGCATGTTGCGAATGATAAATTAGATGTGAGCAGGTACAGCAAGAAATGATCAGCAAATCTGGTGATCCTGATGCCTGTGGTATGTTTGGAACATACCAAACATTATTTTACACCACTTTTTGTGATCATTATTTATTTGGATGCTCTCCAAATTGTCATTTTTCCATTTTCCATGTCCATTTGTGGCATTTGTATGAATCATTCCGGGGTGATTTACAGTGAATATAAACACAAGCTCCAAAAACTGACAAGCAACCAAGGGGTAGATGTTTACATTGCAATTTCAATAAGTGGAAAATTGCAAGACAATCTGTTTATATTATGTGTATTA
Organism: Micropterus dolomieu; assembly: GCF_021292245.1. Classification (NCBI taxonomy): domain Eukaryota; kingdom Metazoa; phylum Chordata; class Actinopteri; order Centrarchiformes; family Centrarchidae; genus Micropterus; species Micropterus dolomieu. The sequence continues at coordinate 13,036,728 of NC_060158.1, read as the reverse complement.
CTGTGAATGTAAAGGTACAGTACTTACTGTTGGTTTACAGAAAAAATACCCCTCTCGCCTGATGATTCCAGCCTTTTTCAGGGACTGACAACCATCAAATCAACCAACTTCTGGTGGCACTGAACACAGGTCAATGCTATTACACTGCAGTCAACCAATTGAGTTCCCTTTATGCAAATAAGAGCTCCCCCTGGACCAATCAGATCTCCTGTGCGTAAATCCAGACTCAGCATTAACCAATGAGTTTGGTTAATGTAACTGAGGTGAAGATGTTTTTACTGAATGGTCATTCACAGAGCCAGAGAGTGAGACAATGTCAGAGCTCCATTGGACTTGCCTTGCACAATGTTCATTTGTGTAGCCTGTATGTCAGAGGAAAGAGACATGGTGCAGAGTGACGATGCACTGTTTTGGTGTTTACACACTCAAACAAGCAGACTTCTCCCTGCAGCCAGTAGACAGCGATGCACACACTCACGCACTGATGCAAACCCCTACCCCCATTCATACACATGCAGGCGAGCAGGATGATGGTGTATGATGTAATGCAGTGACGTGTGCTTATGTAAGTCCAATTCACTGAGGTTTTAGGAGTTAACCTATTTTTATAGTTCATTGATAAATGTTTGAGAGAGACAGAGAGAGTTTGTCTATGAGTGTGTGTCTCACTGTGGTTAATTGAATTGCAGAGGATTGCTTTTTAACTTTGTGTGAGTGTGTTTCTGTTAAAGTGTGTGTGTGTGTGTGTATGTGTGTGTGTGTGTGTGTGTGTGTGTGCAAGCATGTGCAGTTAAGTGCATTGCAGAGTATTGCCTTTTTGTCTGTCTCTTTGGTCATTACCATTGCTGCTTTATTTATGTGCTGATAAACTGTATTGAAGGGGTTATTTTTTCACGCTCATGTCGACTGCATGCTATAAGATATAGGGGCTAACTGTATGTGTTTTAACATGTGTTCTGAGGCTCTAAAAAACCTACAAAAGTTAAAGGATTTCAAGGAATCAACATCTGACTCTGCATCCTTATGCAACTTTCCGCCCCTTTTAATTGTCTTCAGCTTATTGTTTTGGTTTTCCAGGCCACATATTAACTGTATAGTTAAGAGTATTTTTCATCACCCCTCCTATATGGCGTAGTTCACAGTAATTTCCAGAAAATACACTGACTTACCGATTGTACGCTATACCTGCACAGCACAAAAAGGCAAGAGTGTCCTATGAAGAGGAATGACAGCATCAGCCGTTTCAGTAAGTGCCACAAAATTAAATGTTTACGTTTAAGTGACAAAGCCTCCTACCAGCCGTGGTAATAATGACGAGCTCATAGGAGGAAGCCAGAGGAAGTTGTTACAAAGTCTGCATAGGGAGGAGGTCAGGGTAGATGGATGTTCAACAAAACATTGGGCTTTAACAGTGTTCATTTCCCATTCCTAACTGACGAAGCAATGTTTTTTAAAAAGTTAGTAACACATTATTATCGTAATCAAGACAACAAAGCTCCCCTAACTTTAACAAACTAGTTATTCTAACCCAAACCATGACGTTTATCCAACCATAACAAAGTGCTTAAACCTAACCAAACCCTAACCATAGCACATCATAAAACTGATTAAAAGTTATTTGTGACAGTTTTGGACAGTTTTGGAAAGTACAGACAAATGATGTTGTCTTGCCAATAGGGATGTCAGATCAGAAAGTGATTCTAGTAGAACATCTACCAATTTATTAAACTATATTTTTTTCAGAAGTTGGTGGACTAATCAGAGCTAAATTCAATATTTCAATATTAGTTAATATAGTCAATATTTGAATAAAGTAAAGTGGACCAAAATACAACCTCAATAGAGAATGGAATGGAATAGAATGCCACCATGTGCAATACCCACATTATTGTGGATATGACCCCAGAAATGATTGTGGGTCAATTGGATGAAATTACCTATTAGACACCACACATTTTCGCTCAGTGTCTAAAGATGGTATAATCATGTAATAAATGTGCACAGTGTTTTAAACTACATGTAAGTTCTTTGTTTCTGTGAGATTGTTCAGAGCCATTTCTGTCCCGTAGTGGTCAAAAATCATCTAATACTGCTTTAAAGCAGCTATAATCAATATGTTTTATAATTACAATGAACCTACAGAGAATTATCACCCGAATTTGCAGCTCCCCTCTGCGAGTTTCAGCTCATAGGTCAGCTGTCCGGCCCACTCTGCTCTCATAGGTTAATTTTTGGCTACAGCAGACACCTGTTTCCAGCGAAAAAAACTCTTAAAACCCACTGTACACTACCTGCTCAACACCAAACAGCAGACAGATACAGAAGGCAACAAGCTTGTGAACACAGTGAAGCATTTAGTAAGAAAAGAGACAGATATTTGCCTCAGGATTTAGTGGAGACAAAAAAAACTGTGCTAAAAGGGGGAGTCACAAACACAACTCCAAATAAATTCTAATATGGCTTTGTAACTGCTGGATGTGTAAAAAAGCAACTGTTATACAACCAGTTAGGCATTAAAATATGATTCTAAAGTGAATCTATCTAAAATTAGACCTATAAAATAATTTACTGTTTTAGTTTGTTTCTGTGTGCTTTTATACTCTCCATGGTGCCAACTTCACTGCAGACAGAGTGACAAATGCAAGACAGATCAACAAGGCAGATATTAAAAGGTATCTGTCGGTGGGGGCTGATTGTGATTCTCTCACTGATTGTCTTTTTGTGCGTATTGATGACACACCAGGAAATACCAATTCTGTCTGGTCTATTTCTATGATGTTAAAATTGTCCACTCCTCGTTATTTTTTGTGCTAGTCTGTGAGTGCAGCTACACTGCTGAGGTCAGCGAAATATATTTGTGTTTGTGTGTTGTGTGCAGAGACTGTGGGGACATGTGGAGACTGGAGACCCATTAGCATAATAATAGATTCGGATGCATGTAGACAGGCAGGCGGTGTGTGAGCATGTCTGTGTGTGTGTGTGAGTGTGAGTCCTTAGGAAACACAATCGAAGGGTCCATGTTGACTTTTCATTCCTCTGCCTTTTAAAGAGCTATTTAAATGACAGGGTTTTAAATAAAAATCCATTCAAATAGACGGTTTTACATATAAAGCACTATCTAGATGAAATGGCTTGTAAACAAAAACTGACAGAGAGAGTTATACGGAGCAGGAGGGAGGAGGAGAGAAAACAGAAAGAGGGGGAAAGACAGACAGAAAACAAAGAGGGAGAGAAACGGAAAAATAAAGGGACAAACCACTAATAGAGGACAAATGGAAGGTCAAGCTGGGTTTCAAATGTAAGAAGAGACAGAGAGAAGCAGCTCACAATAAAATAACTGTCACAGTGGATAGATAACCATAGTGATGGATGACCCTCTCTTTGATTTCAGCCTACACCAATTTATTATATTGGTTTGTTGTCTTTAAATAAAACCCATTGGAAAAAAACACTAAATACATTTACTTTTTCATTCTATTTATGCATCTGCTTGTCAAGTATTTACAATACTAGATACTGAGGCAGTTACATGATGTTAATGATACTGAAGTAAAAATCAACATCAAGTGTCCATTAACAAATTTAGCAACAAAATACATCTTTAGTCATTGCCTTCCATAACAACCCATATGAGTGTTTGCTGATCTGACACCCTATGGCAGGACTGCATTGTTTGCCAGTGCCTTCTAAAATGAAAGCGCCTTTAAAAACCGTAAAACCATAAATCACTATTACAGAAACGATTCATTTGAAACAATTTTCTGATCAGCAGCTGCTGTGGTTAGGTTCAGTTTTGGTTAGGTCACAAAAACTACTTGTGTTACAGAGGTCACCGAGAAAGATCAAGAAGCAGAAGTCAACAGAGCTCTTGCATGCCAAAGTCACCACCTGTGTTGACCCAACCACCCTGACCTTCTCCATGTTGCATTTTCCAGGTCTAAAACAACTTTCACCTTTGTTCCTGATAAAATAAATATTGTGATTCTGATGGCTGACCCCGCTCCTTGTTAGGGGAAATATTAGGTTTTAGGGTGTCTAAAGGCTGGAACATGCACTGGTCTGCATATTAGCATACAAGCACAAAATTGATCATGTTGCTGTTTTTTTTATGCATGTCTAGATTCTAAGTATGTTTTTGTATATTTTCCACTTCAAACCTGCATCCAAAGGAGCTTGTTCACCTTGCTTGCTTGCTTGCTTCAGGTTCATACAATGCTTGTGAGATTTGGGAGGTTTGCATGTAGGCTTCTCTTAGACCTATGGTTACCTTTTACACCCATCTCTGCATACACCCATAGAGACATTGACTTGTATCTTCAGAGAACCATTACCCTAATCCCTTAGGGATCCAAAGACACATCTTACAAGATGATCAAAGGGGTTAGAAAGAGGAAAAATGTCTATTGTCCCTTTTTTTTTTCTTGTGAAATAAAGGATATTTTTATAACTTCAAAACTCAAAAAATACTTTAAAATTGAGGAGGAAAAATAACTCTGTGGTTGAAGTGTCCACATAAGTTGTTAAAACTTTGTTTTAAGAGCTCACGAGCCAAAAGGGTTTATTAAAGAACAACTGCCTTTAGTCAAAGTAATGTAATGCAGTGTAATCCCATGCAATACAAGGCAACTCAGTAAAATAGTGGCCAGGGATCTGTCATGTCCAGTGCATTAACATGTGAACAGTGCAGGACATGACGAAACAAAATATAATAGAATAGAAGTAAAAAAAGAGGAGCCATAATAAAACAAAACAGAAAAGAATACAACAATATCACCAGTAAACCCGTCATGTCCATGTGATTAAGATACATATATGACCCTGCATGTGTGCTATGAATATGTATGTTGCATGTATAAGATGTGACCCTGGACATTAATATGTATTGGCTGGTAATGAAGCGAATGGGCAGATCAGATGGGTCCTTTTTAACTGGTCACATGTGGCTCATTAGGGTAGGGCCACACAGAGCACCTGATACCCTCAAGATGACTACTGCACCCCAAGAATTATTTTATGTAATTTCTGTTTTATTAGGCAAGGCAGAAAAACAGAGGAGAGATGAGAAATCAAAGTCTACATTTGGATCTGAACTAATTTGACACGTATGTGGTAACTCACTAAATTGTCAGGAAGAGTACAAGGACATTTAGCGAAGTTCAAACGTGAATGACAGTGTCCTGGAGCAAGACTTACAAGTCTCTACCAATTTGAGGGGGCGCTGCTTTTGTGGCAGACCCTGACCTCTGACCTCTTTGTGGACATCAAAAGCAGAACTTTTCCAGCAGGAATCATCACCCCACATTGTCACCATAACCTTGGACCTGATGTGATGATGCACAAGCAACATTTGGGTCTCTGGAAAAGGGACAGTATACCTTTATCAGTAATGGAAATAAGCACATGAAACAAAGTCTTTGAGGACAAAATGTTCTGATCATATTGTCTGAAATCTTAGGAAGACAAAAAAAATGTATACTGGGAGAGAGGCGGATAGAGAGCAACAGGACAGATAGTCGAGTCCACATTAACTAGGCACTTGTGTGTCATTATAGTAGGTTGATATAAGACAGCTGATACCCATGTTGGGACTCTGAGGTTAAAGAGTTATATCACTGAAACCCAGTTTCTCTCAGTGGACATTTCAATGTGTTTCTCTTTTCTTTTTTTCTAGCAGCAAAACTAAACATGTGACATATGGCCAGATTTTAGAGGCAGCAAACTTGTCTTTCCATATTGCCTGGATCCATTTGGCTTAATTTTAAGGCTTTAAAATGGTCAGCCATGCAGAAAAGCAGAGTATAAATGCTATAAAAGTCAGATAATTAGGTCCATTTAAATGGAGCCACCAGGCCCAGCAACCTGAAACAAGGGATGATACATACATACATAATTTTTTAGCTTGTTGACATAGTGAATGTAATATAGTGAAATAAAAGTGTTATAGCAAATACAATTATATTCTCTGAACGATTTTTAAAATTGGAACCATCCAAGTCACCCTGTAATAGCTAACTCAATTATACTGCTTAAAAAATGCGATGAAATTGCAGTTTTAACAGAACCAATATTATTGCAATTTTGCTATGTATGACAATGAAACTCCAATCAAATCAAAATCCAGGAAATGTGTCTCTGCCTTGATTGTACAAGGACTGATATTAAACTGGGGACACATGAGTCATAATGAATCCCCAGCACTGCTTGAAAACTTTCTAATACTTGAGAATTATCTAACTTGCTGGTGATCTCTCTTTAGTCTTCACTACAAGGACAGGAAGCTGTACCGTGATGCTTTTAAACAAAGACAGTGGTTCAAATCCCCACTCTTTACCACGGTTAAAACGCTTCAGTCAATCCAAACCCATTACAGCAGAGTTGTTTGCAGACGTATTCCCTGGTTATGTCTTTCATGTTACCACAGAAGTTCAGTAATTGTAAATCAGCCTGATGATGATGGATGTTTATGTGACCACATAATGAAATAATAGACTAAAGCATCCGAGGCTTGTATGAGTAAGAAAAGTGTCTGTGTCTAATGTAATACCACCTCCACGTCCTTCCCTTAAGATTTTAAAACTTGGCAGTAAAAGAAGGTAAAGCGTAGCTCGCTGTCAGAGTAAAGAATGAACAGCAGCAAATTAAATCTAAACTGTATGAAAGTTTTCTAACAGCAGTAAGGAACAATCTCTTCATAGTTGAATGATTAGTCTTTGTATCATCAGGAATAACTATATTTCTTGGATTTTGTGTTTCTCAGCTCTCTGCAGTTTCATTTTTATTTCTTACCCTAAATTGAGTTTGCCATTACACAATGATCTAAACACTTTATGACATATTACTGATGTATTCCTCTCACAATACTGTATACTGTAGGTGCCAGGTAGTTTTTTCATTCACAGTTTAAATTTCAAGAAAAGCCACGTACTGGTTATGACATACCATTTTAAAATAGTTTTTGCTTTTGTAAAAATAATTATGACATCAAACTTTAACATTTAAATCAAATTAAATACCAAAGTTTTGTTTAAAATTTGGATTGTTTCTAACTCAAACATACTACTAAGTCTGTGTGCAGGGTGATATTATATGAATAAATCGTATTAACAATCAAATGTACGGATGTTTATTATTCCTGTCTGGGTGTGAAAACTACCTTTATGAACCCAAGTCTGGGGCGACACATGTTCACTGACAGATAGACAGATAGATATATAGACAGGTTTATGAGTCATTAATTCAAACAAAGACAGCTTATTAACCAGCCTGTGTTCACAGCTGGCTTACACCTGATACCTTCAATATCCCCTGGACTCTGTTAACTGTGTGTGTGTGTGTGTGTGTGTGTGTGTGTGTGTGTGTGTGTGTGCGCGCGCGTGTGTGTGTGTGTGTGTCAGTGCATGGTCCCATGGTGCTATAAAATGATAAGAAATGCTTTTACTGTGTCCTCTCCAGTGTGCTCTGATCTCCACCTTACTCCTTTAGAAGACAGCTTACAGTATCAAAGTAATTCAACACATTTAAATATCATATAAAAAAACAATATCTAAGGACTGAGTTACAATGGATACAGATCATGAGGCCATAAACAAGATGGTTCACATCACATGATTTCCAGAATATTAAAAAGTGCTCCAAGATGGTGCTTCACTCATTCCAATGAAAGTTGCTCAACAGATTCAAACCTGGAAAAGAGCTTCGTTAGGCATCCATTTTGGTCAACAAGTCCACATACCTAAACGACAAAATAGGTCAATTGTCAATTGTCCCAAAACAACATACTAGACTGTTTTCCAAAAACGGTATATATGTCCGTTGGTAAAAACAATGACATATATTACCATTCATCAAATGTTCATGTTGGAGCGCTGGCGAGTACCGCTCCAGCGGCAGGTGTACCAGACCTTAAGTACGTTACCTATGTCACGTGACCTAAGTCACATGATGTTTAACACGTGGTAATTCAACAGTGGTGGTTTGGTTAGCTTTAGTTTGTACGATACATTATGTAAGTGACGTAAATCATCTACAAAACATTATTTAATTTTAAAAATGTCACATTTGACCTTCTTTCACAAGGGACTCAAACCTCAGTTTGTCCTTAGTTAACTTGACACATCCACCCACCCCACCACCTCCTTACATGGACTTTGTCGCTCTTCATTTTACATCAACTGCCTTTTTCCGCCACTAGAGGTCGTGGCCTAACAAAAAACGTAAATATGGGTAGTGATAAGCTATATAACAGGGGTCAATATAACATTGGACCAAATTTTTTTCAAGCCATTATAGGGCAGGCCAGAACAAATTATTTAAAATCCTTTTTTACTCATGTGCATGTTTAGCTCAGGCGGTACTATGTGGGACTCCCATTAGGGAGGTTGGAAGATTGATTCCAAATAACTGCATGGATTTTTTTTACCCTTGTTACTTGATTATAAAGAAACTTTTGCACATGCTCACAATAAAGCATGTGCTGCAGTGTGTGTGCGTCCCGGCGTTTGATCCGCATTCATAAACCTATGGACTCTTATTTTCATTTCCCTGAGGAAATTCAGGGGAATCCAATCATACAGGGTGCGAACTAGGGGGGGAGCCTAATAAAACATCAGCTCCCCTAAAAGCATGATTTGTGATATTTTGGTGGGCCTTTACAGCATGCTTTATTGTCATTAATCTTATCATGGATCATGTGGAGTGTCAGACTTCATCCCACCAGAGGAAATGATCACTGACCGACTGCAGTGGGCCAGTCGCATCGCGATCTCCTGTCCCTGGTCCGCACCACTCCCTCTCCGGTGCCAACAAGCGGTTCGTGATCGTTGGCTGGATGAATAGCCTACTATGCATCCATGTATCCATGCATTACTGCAACTGGGGGCTCTCTGTAGCGCCACACAACTTTCTACATTCTTCCCAGAGGTGTGTCAAGCAAGCCACAAAAAGTCCTTCAAAACTCTTCAAAGTAAAAGCTTCCAATAAACTAAACATAAAGCATTGCTGCAAAAAAACGCTTTTATTTTGGAGTGATTGTGTTAGTTACTGTAGCTGTCATGACTGAGATCTATTTCAGCACCAGCCACTATCAATTTATTTATATTTCTGCTATCAAAGCAATCTGGCCGCGGGCCAGATATTATTGCTGGCGGGCCGGTTCTGGCCCGCGGGCCGCCTATTGCCGACCACTGCTATATAATAATTGACCTACATGGCTATTTTTCTGGTGATGACAGGCTGATTTTGAAATGGTTGTGATGTTCAGAAAACAACATTCACCATTTTACTGCAGTTCTTTTGTTATGATAATGGTGAGGTTGTGCACGCGTCACGTGTCTTTCAAATGTGTATGTTAAAAAGGCCCAGTGCTGTTCCTCGGGGCTTGATTCTACATCTTAACACACTGATTTGAATATTTGTCTAAACCCCTTTTAATTCTCATAGCATAATTCACAACAAATACGGGACAGTTCAATTGAATATTAGCTTGAAACACGTAAAGCTATTTGTTCATTACTATTAGGTCATGTACGCTCATGGTAAACTAAATTGTCATAAGAAGTCAGATTAGACTGCTACAAGGAAGTATTTTCTTTTATTCTAACTCAAATCAATGAATTTAGCATGTGAAAACATGTAGGTAAAGTCCAGAAAATACAGAATAGAAACACAAACATGCTTTAATAATCCAGCAGGGACTTTGAGAAAGGGTTATTAGTGGTTGCGTTCAGACTCAGTAAGAAAGACTTCTCTATTACGAGATATCCAGTACGTGTTGGAAAAATAACACGTATGTAAAACATAACAAAAGACAGGGATTTAATTTCCTATTAAACCAATATTCCTGTACTGACACAAATACCTTGCTCTACTGAGATTTAATCTGCATTTCCTTTATTATTTTCAACAGGAGTTCTTCTGGTTGAACGCATGCATCTAAATAATATTTCAAATTCCTAATAAATGTTGTGTTTGTCTGTTTTCCAGTTGGAATGAACACAACCAGCAGGAGCATCGTGCATTTTCCCGCCCTACAGTTGTGTAAATGAAGACATCTTCAAAGTTTGCTTTTCACAAAGTTAGTCGATGTCACCTTTCTTAAATTCAAAAAGGGAACAAGAGGAGTAACTGGAAATCAGCTAAAATTAGCAAAAGCCAGTTTTGATTGGCAGGGATGTTCCTGTGATGAAAACATATCAAACTGTGATATTTGCAAGCCAATCCACCTCTGATTTGAAGCCACATGCAGATCTATTTTAGCTCAGGTCTCAGCTGTGTCAACATGTTGATCTTCGTGTGAGGTAAAGACAGTTCACACGAAGCTCCTCCTGTGATCTCGGACAATTAAGCCTCCATTTGCAAACATGAAAACGTCACACATAAAGCTAGTTATTTAAATGGTCTCTCATTTCGTGCAACAACTCAGCAGAGAAGAGAGATTCAGGGGGTTAATTGGGTCTAGGGACACAGCACACACACACCACCAAATCCTCTTAGCTTTATAATGAAGGAAGTAGAGATGGGTTGAGGAAAAGAGAAACGTGGTGATAGAGGGAGGAAGGGAAAGAAGGCGAGGATGGAGAGATGAGAGAGAGAAAGAAAGAAAGACAGAGATGCAGGTCAAGATAAAAGGATAAACACTGAGGGATAAAAAAGGAGGGGGTGCTGTGATGGAAGGAGAAATAGGAAAGAAAAAGTTGAAGGGGTGACAGTTAAGAGTGGATTGTAAAATAACAATGCTTTGTTGCCATGGAAACAAACATTTTTATCAGCCCGAGAGGCAAGGAAGTAACCTGCTTGTTAAACCTCCTGTGCTATCTTGTTAAGCTGTTGTTGTGTTTGTGTGAGCAACAGCATGTTTGCAGTCGTGGTATTCCCTAACTAAAAATGCTGTGGGCACACCACCGGCTTTGCTCTGTTTTGTGGGGTTTTATTCTCCCTAGATTTCTAGATTAATTAGTATCTTCTCTCTCAAATGAATGTGTGAGGTTCTGATATGTTTATAATGTCAGTAAAAATAAATATTGTGAGCATATTTGTATTTAGGCCAGACTGAATTAGGGAAGTTGAAAAACTTTAATCATAAATCTTCACTGCTGTTTTCAAAGTAAGGTTGGAGACTTTTCTAGATTCACAAAGGAACATGTAGTTTTTCTATAGTACATATCTGATTGTTTTTAAATCACAAAAATTCAAAAGTTTTCACCTGACAGAAACAAAATAATCCCGAGATACTATGATCTCTGTTGTTTGGGACCAAAACAAGCAACTAGATGTAGGCAGTCCTGTTTTGTTATCAGTTTTACATAGTTTGGGCACAATAGAGGTCATCTGTATTCAAGAAAAGTGAAGAAACGTAGAGCATAAAAAAGCAATGCTGTTACAGAGTTAACACAAATACCACCCATTTCACAAAGCAAAATATGTCTTTCTGAACCCTCCAGGGAGCACTACGATCACAGACAAAATGCTCAAATCAGGTCAGTTCATATCAGCAGCTCACATACCTCCTCACATGCTAATTCGCCACATTGCTTTTCATCACAAAGCAATGTCAACAAAAAGATCAGATCTAAGTCCTGCACCTGATGATTTGAAAGCAGACTGACAGCTTATTTGATGGCCTCCAAATTGAGAGATTAGGTCATTTTCTTTTTGGTCATGGGTGAACATTCAGTGATATAAAGACCAAATCTATAAAAAACCAAGTCTAATTTCCTCAGACACTCTATCTTCTTAATCTTTGATCTTAAATCGTTAAGATGTTCTTGTTTTAGATGTTATTTATGGTCAGCATTTTTTGTGCTAAAGCCATTTCATGTATTTACATTCAGTAATTATCTCTCTATCTATCTACTGTATTATCTCTTATTATGTATGTATTATCTCCATTCCTACTATATTCTAATTGCCTACCTACGCACAAGACATTCACAGCAAATGACACATGTAACAGTGTTACTATTTGTAATTTTATTTCATTGTCTGTTTACTGTTCACTCTCAAACAGCTATATCAGAGTTTAATACAGCTCTGTTGGAGACAGAACATTTCCTACTGCTGCAGGCTCCTAAATTATGGTCATTTTTAGGTTCAAACTTTCTACTAGAAAGTGTTTACATGCTTTAATGGTCATAAAGCGATTTATTTTTCTCAAGCTGTCCATTTCTTCAGCACTTTATTCTTCTTTATTCTTCTTTATTCTTTAGGACATTTTACCCTCTGTCTGAACAGTCCGTTGTAGCTCCTGTCTTTTTAAAGTCCCCCCCCCCCAAAAAAAAGCCCACTTGCTTCTGATTGGCCAACTTCTGGTCTAGCTATGTGATACTAGGCAGCAACCAATGCTTGTGGCCTGGTGCACCTCATCCTCTTGCCGGTGTGCTCGATGGACATGACAGCTGCAGAAACTTAACTTGGATAATAGTGATATGGGGCAATGGATTTGATATATTTACTGTTTATCATACCCCAAATAAGTAACATTAAGAAGTCGCAGGAGCGGAGTGTTTCTGGAATCCGGGCCTCACTGATTACAGTACAACTTTAGAACTTTATTCACTTATTTTTGTGAAACTAGGTCAGATTTTATGGAGAAATTATTGTCTGGTTTTCCCTCTGATGTCACCCGGCTGCTCTGCCTCAACTTTCGCTAATTTACGAAACCTACAGCCCGAGCTTGATGGAATAATGACTTGGTGGGGCTGAGGGTGACGTATTCAGTACGTGTTCAGTTGGCAGGGCTGTCTACTCTGATGAACTCTGGATGAGGTCCTATGCAAGACAAATCCATTCATGACATCATGAATGGAGCTGTGTTTGGACATATATTTACTGAAAGACAGGAGAAGAAGAGCAAGAGAAAAAGACAGAGAATGTTTTTTTCTTATAGTCTTTAGATACACAGGGGACACAAGTGTTTGTTGAAAAGGCATCAAAAGTGCATTTTTTCCATAATATGTGGCCTTTAAACCACTGCTGAAATACGAGGTGGTTTTTATTGTGAAGCAGTTACAGGAAACACAATGTCTTAAGCTGCATTTCCACCAAAAGTACCGGACTTTTTATTCCCCGGATCTCATTTCAAGGAACTAAAAGGTTCCTTCAGCCCCATTGTTGTGTATGTTTTCACCACAGTCTAAAGATTAGGCAAATTAACCAGCTGACGTACATAGTCCTACACCATACAAAGCGATGGACAGGCATCATAATTTAGTAACCACGATCCATTAGCCAAATGTATAAATGAACATCAGATTTGATGGGAATATAATGAAAAACAATAGGCTTTGCTTGACCATTAAAAAGTATAATGAAGAAACACATGATAAAGTTTGTTACAAATTTAATAACAAACTGGATAAAGCCATCAAGTACATAAAATAACTCCAGCACAGAGAAAAAAATCACAAACATAAAATCGCGACAGTTTGGAAGGTTATTAAAACATTTCCAGCAGACAAGAGCTGCAGATCAGCTGTAGCACTTACGTCTGTGTCTGCCTGACCGTCGGAGGAACGGGATTTTTAACGAGCTGTCATACCTGTTCCGTTTGTTTTTAGGAAGAGGAGGCCGACTTCGGCTCCGTCTAGAAACCCTCCTGACTAATGAAAACTTAAAACAACAACTCTGAACCCAGTGTTTAGCGTAACTCCATCAGCTGTCAGCTGTAAACATACCGTTGCACCCTGGCTGCTATTTCCAAGCAATAAATTTAATGCCGACGTACAATCTCAGGCAGACATCGACTTGTGCGTGCTATTGACGGTTGATTGTGATTTATTGGTTTGCAAACAAAGGTGGAAAAGGGGAGCAGTAAAAAAACACCCGACATGCTTGTTTTAAAGCCAGTAGCCTCTACTCGTCCATTCAGAAATTCACTGCAAGGAAAGGCCCATCCACTAAAGTACCGGCACTTTCAGAAAGTACTACCCCTGAGCAGGGACTTTTTGGGGGGTAAAATAAAGACCCTAGAATTAAATTTAGACCCTGGTCCCTGCGGTGGAAACACAATGAGTTCCTCCAAAGGTTCCTTGTTCCGGGGTATAGTTCCTTTGGTCGAAACTTGGCTTTAGTCTCACAACAGTACGTTTAAATGCATCTATAAAACAAGATAATGGTCTTTGGCTTTTTTCCTCATTTGTTAATCCTGAATTAGAGCTTTGAGTTAATCAGAACAGTAAACCTGAGATAAAACAAACGCAAGAGTTGAAAAGATACAGCAAAAGGGAGAATTACCATGCACTCCCTGTGCAATCTACCTATTCACTGACATACAAATAAGTGCCACAGCTACAATAAGCAGCATATTTATCAACCATTATTAGCTGAATTAAAGCATTTAAAGAAGTCCAGCAGTTTTCACACCCAAAAACTTGAAAACAGGATGTCATGGACAGAATATACAGAAGACTATAAAATATGTTCTTGTCCTGCATGGTGCTTAAAAAGTGACTCATCCACACAGTGGTATGACGCAGATGATGGAGCTGTATGATATTCTGTCGTTGTCAATGCCAATTTATTTTATAGAATTTTAATCTTGTATGCTCCATAATGGGCAGATTATTGCACAGGAATTTCTTGGTCAGCTAAGACAGTAAACGGATCAGGGGAGAATATCATATAGAAGTTTGGCACAAATACACAAACACATGCACCAGCCAATCCTTCCCCGTCACTTTTTCCTCATTACCAGTGAACCTCTCTCTCCCTCTCTCTGATACTGCTGATTCTAGTGTCACAGAGTTGCAGAGCCATGCAGTTATTCCATTGAGTTATAGTGTATCTACTCTAGTGGAGGAGAACAGGATCATATCTTGGGTTGCCTTTAATCTGAGACAAAGATGAAAGTTATGTGTGCAATCACCAGAAACCACACAGACCCCACTGAAGGGGTTTATAAAAAGACCAAATTAATGATAAGGGATAAAAGGCTGTGATGTCATTATTAAATAATAAAAAAAATTATCTTTATTTTTTCATCAGGGTATTAAATGTAATATCTTTGCCCGTGAAAAGAAAAAATAATTACTTCTTCTCTTTCCAAACTGACTCACTATTATTTTAATAACTTACTTTTTAATAACCGTAATGAGTCTAGTAAGATGTTTTGGTTATTTATTTTACATAGATATCTCACTGCTTGCTTTCATAATTTGTCAGACAACTCTCCAACAAAAGAATATCATTGTTCGATAAATGTTGAATGTTGCTGACATAGACTGACTCAGTCCATCTGTGTTCATGTGTGTGTGCATGTGTTATAGGACGCCGGGGGAACAAAGGATTTCCATGACACAAGGGGCCCAGGACATGATTGGGAGGGGTGGGGGGATAAATTAGGAAAACGTAGCCCAGCAGAGCCATGGACAGACTCTGGAGGAGTCGAGACAACAGAAGAGGGGATCAGAGGAAAATGAGGGATAAATGACAGGGAAGTTTTAGAAAGACATGCTTTAATGGTTTTAGGGTTGAGCACTTTGAGGGCTTTTTTTCTCAGCAGTTTCTGAGCCGAGAGTCATTCAACTTTGTCGCACAAAGCTCTGGTTAAGTCAGCTCCGGTTTGCCTGGTTAATGGGGGGCTGTGTGGACCAGTTAACTGAATTTGGGGCTTCGAAAGTCAACTTAAACAACCAAAGTCATTCTGACCTTGAACAATTTTAATCCTTCTTTGACAGTGTCTGACTACAGCAAAGCCTTTACCACAAAACATACATTTAACATATTAAGTATGGGTAAATCATGGCTCCATTAATTTTGAAAACATTAGCATAAATACTAGCCTGATTCCAGACGTCTGAACCTCCACTTACATCTCCAGTTCCTTTCAGTGATTTCAAAAGAAATAAATATCAATATATAGAATAGTAAATTGAAACAAAACAATCATGTCTCCTAGAAATTATGTTTATGAATTAAATTGTGTTTTAGGTTGTTAATAAATGTATCTGCCAAGCAGCAAATTGGTGATACTGAACATATAAGCAATTCGTTAACTGACAATGTTGTTCATTTGTTTTCATTTCAACAAAAGCATGATTTAAAACTTTTATGATCATGATATGATCTGATCATAAAATGTCAGATTTGATCTGATTTGAAGTCCTACACTTTGTACGCCCACCCTGATTAACTCACTAAAACTTCCATGTATTACATTTTTCCATGCGCTTTGTTCCCTTGAAAAAAAACATTACCACAAAACATAAACAGAAATAACTTTTCGATCAGAATGTAACTGCAGTTTCTACAATGAATTTTCTATTCTCTACCATTTGGAGTGAAATCTGCAGGATTGTTTTAAAGGACAAAGCAGACAGAGGTCATTGTTCTCCTTCTGAAACAAAGCAAACGTTTCTCTCAGTGTAAATGGTAAAACATGTGAAAGACCAAACAAAAGCTAATTTCTGGCTAGATTAATCTCCAGAGCAAAAGAGAAAACAAGCACATGTATAGGGTCACAGCAGGGACAAAAGGGTTTATGGAAGTGTTTATTTTCATAACTTTTAAACACCAGCATTAACAGTGACTCTGACATACCACTCAGCCCAAATGTTTAAGTATTTTCTAATATAAGTTTAACCAACCTATTACAATCAATTTGACAACAATATAGTGTTGTTAAAGGTGTTGTTAGGTGTAAGTGTACGTTATTACTAAAAATAAAATTAGGATATTTATTGACAGAATTGCTATTTAAACTTTTATCAGTTGACATTTTATCTAGTTTAAATTTTTACTCTGTTTTTCATGTGTAATTTGATGTTTTTATTCTGTTGTTAGTCGTGTCAAGCTGAGATAAAAGAGATAAAGGTGGAGCAAGTAGAGCATGTGAACGCTCTTCCATGTTGTCACGCTTTTCTAGAAAATGCTTTATACAATCTGGTTTGATGGTTGATTATCAGCACTCACCCAGACGTCTGTTGTTCCCCCAACAATAGACTACCACCACCAGTCCCTCTCTGCGTGTGTGTGTGTGTGTGTGTGTGTGTGTGTGTGTGTGTGTGTGTGTGTGTGTGTGTGTGTGTGTGTGTGTGTGTGTGTGTTAATCATGCAGCTCTTATCAGCGACCGTCAGACCTGCAGAGTCTCCGATGTGCTCCCTGCTGATAGCTGCACACACAGAGGTCTCCTCCCCCATTGGGGGTTTAAATAGAGAACTAATAGACCTCAGCTTGGAAAATAAAAGCCGAAGATCATTACCAGGCAAGAACAACAACTTGGTAGAACAGTAACTACAGTAACAAACAGCTGATGATACTCTGGCCTCTTGATGTGCAGTCAGTGAGTATGCAACACCTCCATCCAACAGCAACCACAACGCAGACAATTCTGAGGCAAAATCTAATGAAAACATATTTCATCAAGCAGAAGATCTCAGGTTTTCATTCAATGCCACACTGTCTTTTGCATACATTTGACATTTAAAAATTTACAGAAAAGGCAGAAGGTTTCAGAATGAAAACCACAGAAAATCTGGAGGCACCTATTTTGTTTTAAATGACATATTTACATTAAATTCTTCTAAAACAAGCATTAGGAATTGTGTGTGTTTGGTGAAAGCATTTCCTGGATCCTATCTATTTTGCAACCTGAGGCAGTAGAGGTCAGAGTGAGTCGGCTATGTGTTGAATCATGTCCTGCAACTCGTGACTCTGTCTATGATTTTAGCTTTGACGTTGAGAGAAAAACACACAGAGAGGAGGGGGGTGAAAGGATAAAATCAGTCATTAGAGTCTATTCACTCTGCCTCTATGGGGCCAATGGAAAGGCTCTTAACCTGCTGACACACACACAGAAAGAGAGAGAGAGAGCTGTAATGAACAGTCAAGGGAGTCTATTGCTCCTTCTGTTCACATTTAGACTCTTGATTGGCCAAGACCTCTGACCATGAAGGTCAAAAGGTCAACATTATGACCCCCAAGGACAGCTGTGTGTATGTGTGTGTGTGCATGTGTGTGCGTGTGTGTGTGTGTGTGTGTGTGTGTGTGTGTGTGCATTTGTGTGTGCATATTGGAGCCATGAGTTGATATGCAGAGGTTCAGAGACGATAGCAAAACCTATCCTGAATATTTTGATGGAGATCTTTAATGGTCAGACCTTGATGAGAGTACATTTTTTTATGAATAAACACATTATAATAGGTTAGTGTAAATTGCAGGTCAGCAGCTCATGAACTCGAGGTCTGTTTGGATGTGTGGGAACTCCAGTCTGCAGATGACAACCCGTTAACAGAAGGGCATTTGACCGCCAACCCCAATCACTCTCTTTCTTTCCCCACCCCACCCCCCAGGCTCTGCAGCAACAAGGTCAAACACAGAGGTGGAGGAGGGAAGCAAGATTTGGGCAGGAAGGGTTTTGTGCTGATATTTCATAAAACTACACATGCATATATGCCTGACGTATCACTGGATGACGAGTCTTTCTCTAACACGTGAAAAGTTTGGTCCACAAAAATAAAATATGAGGCTTTGAAGTTGGGAGCTGAGACTACTCTTCTTCTTCTTCTCGTCTCTTAATTTTCCTTTCTTTTTCTTGGGGTCCAGTCCTGATCAGCTGTATATAAAATCCTGCAGAGTATTCTGAAATACATACAATAAGAAACTCAGAGACAACAGAAAGGGAAAAAAGCAGTGGCGAAAGAATCTGGCACTTTCTGTTACAAAGTATCACATTCTGAGCTTACACAACATAGACTTACACGCTCAGCACGAAACGGCAGACAAACACAGTTAGATACTAGCTGGTGAACATAATGGAACGTGTAGCAGCTAAAGGGCCAGATTTTTCCCTCAGACGTTAACCAAAATCAGAGCCAACAGCAGAGTGAATATTGGACTTACGTTTACCTGGTGGACAGAAACACGACTCAAAATGAATGTTGCTTCATGTCTGCAGGATGTGTAAATAAGCAACTTCTTGTCAACAAGTTTGCAATATCAACTTAAAAGTTGATGATGATGATTCAACTGCACCCCCTACCCACCCCCCCAAAATATTATTACTGCTGACAGACAACAGACAACACGAATATGTGGAACTTGAATGCACAGGCGTCAAAATGGATCATGAATTCGATCACGTTTGATTTGAAGTTGTCAAAACATGTTTTAAAAGAAGGATCAGTGGTGTTTTCATGAATGTTGAGTTTTTTTAACATTGTTTGTGTTTTGTTTTGTTCTGTATATATTTAACTGTTAACTTTTGTGTATTTGTTTAAAGACCCATCAAGGGACAGACAGTACAAATTAGCTTAGGCTATCAATGCTGTAGAATGTGGCATTAGACCATGCTATCTACTTGTCACTCTAAAAATTAATCATTTAAATAATTAAGGTCACAAAGTACAAACATCTGCATTGGGCAGGAAAATAGTTTCCCCTCCCACAGTAAATACTGTTGAGGTGCTCTTGAGCAACACACACTCTAGTACTTGCATTTATTCCTGACATACTGTCCATCATTAAAGTAGATGGGGCTTTTGAGTCCTTTGTATCCAATGTCTCTCTGGGAATGACTGATTGACCTGGTTATACAATTACAATTAACATGTAGAAACTTTTATATCTTTCCATTGTTAAATTGTCAATAATTTCATCTGCGAAGTGGAATGATTTCCAAAGTTTTTCTTGGTTCTTCTGGAAAGGAGTCTTGAATTGGAGTGGTAGAAAGGTTGACAGCCTCCTTATAATTTGGTTTATATCTTCTCTCGTCGCTCTATCTTCTCTCTTACGTGCATGATTTCCAAATGTTCAAATGTAGCTTCCAGCTAATAGCACAACTTGGTTCACCTCCAAAATGTCACTGAAATAGGAGCAAATGACCAATCTTTACACTCAAAACAACTCAGTTTGCCTCGCTTGCGCATGCTGTGTGTGGGTATCGTAATTGAGGCAACTGGTTGTTGTTCATGTTTTTGTGTTGCTCCACAGTTTGCTCGTTTGCAGCACTGTACTGTATTTTAAAAATAAGCATTAAGTGGAGCCACACATCAGCCAAAAGTTTAGCAAAGGGCAGGTCAAACTGTTGAATGGAAACAGTGCACTGCTTAAAAAATAAATAAAAATATCAGGAGAGCTGGAAGTGAACAAATACCTGAGACATTGTTAACATAATCACATCACCGCCTAAGTGCTTATCATTTCACCCTTCTCTCTTTAATCTTTGCCAAACGCGACAGTAATTGTGGGGTGCAGCGGCACATGTCAGCAGAGGGATCACTGCCTGCAGAGACGATGAAAAAGATGACCAAAAAAAGAGATAAAGGTGGGGAAAATCATCATATTGGTGGCCATAACCGAAATCTCAGCACTAAAAAAAACTAAAGTCTTTAAGTTTCATTAGGCAGTTCCAAAATGAATCAGCCTACAGCAGGGTGGATGTCAGTATAAACAAACAGGCAAAGGGGACGGAGAGATGTACAGACAGAGGAAGGTAAAGAATTGGGCCAAGGAGGGATCAGCTTCACACAGAGATCACAGACATGGAGCGCTGTCTGTGTGCCTGTTTACTTTCCTCGCTCCATCTTTACCTCCATCACTGTCAGATTTTTCCCCTCTGCATCTCTCTGTCTAAGCTTGTCTCTGAGAGAGAGAGACGTGCGTGAGTCAAAGAGAGAGAGATATAAAAGATAAGCAGAGACAGAGAGATGGGGCTGCAGCAAAAACAGGCAGTCAGAGGAGAAAGGAAGAAGAGAAAGAAGACGAGAACGAAATGCAAATTGTTGTTTTATGGCTGGGTCAATGAACGCACCAATTGTTCTCCTTCTCAATTTCTCTTTTTATCAATGGGCTGTGGACAGGGAAATGAGGTCAGAGAGGTACAGGGGGAAAGAATACAGCCTGATCAAAAGACCCCCAAAAACAGCATCTCCCGCTTTTTATGCGGGGCTATTGTTAAAACTGATTTAAAAGGTTAGGTCTGTAAAAACTGACAAAATGGAACAGTGAAGTGTAACACATGGATATCCTTGGTCCTTCTCTGTTAGATACTCAAATTATATGCCTTATATTTTCAGATGACTCAGGAATCAGCATTATCTCTGCTTGAGTCTGTGCACAATCTGCTATGCATGTGCACACTGTCCACAGTTCAGGTATAAATACTTGTGCTGTTATTGTTTATTTAAGCATTATCAAACCAGAAAGTCTCTTTAGATTAAAACTTCTTTTTCAAGGGAGACCTGACCAAGATAGCACATCAGTACATAATTACTGGAGTTGCTTTAGCTTTCCTGTGCCGTTGTGGGTGCAGCAAGCACCAGGGAAGGCCACTCGTGAAATGGGGAAAAAAGGTAAACAGGAAAAGTCACATTTGACATCTCTTTGAAAACACTTTCGCAATGGCTGTTTATAGCAATGTAGATGAACTTCTGATGAAAATCAGAAGAATCAGAAGGAGCTTTATTGCCAAGTAGTGTTTTACACATACGAGGAATTTGCTGTGGTGATAAGGTGCTACACTTAGACAAACATACAGTCGTCATAAATAAATGTAGAAATATATAACACACGACACGAGATGAAACAGTATTTGCATGTGCAGAGACATTTGTATCAGTTGCAAGGGGGGAGTGTCAGTGGGGGACCCGGGCCTTGTTAATGAGGCTAGTTTCAGACTGTTTTTGTGGCAAGAGGTTTTGGTCCTGATGGACCGCAGCCTCCTGCCAGAGGGGAGAGTCTGAAACAGTTTGTGTCCGGGGTGGGAGGAGTCAGCTGCAATTTTTCCTGCACGCCTCAGAGTCCTGGAGGCATGCAGGTCCAGAAGAGAAGGAAGATTACAGCCAATCACCTTCTCTGCAAAGCAAATGATGCGCTGCACCCTTCCCTTGTCCCTGGCAGTGGCAGCAGCGTACCAGATGGTGATAGAGGAGGTGAGGATGGACTCAATGATGGCAGTGTAGAAGAGCACCATCATTGTCTTTGGTATGCTGAACTTCTTCAGCTGCCGCAGGAAGTACATCCTCTGCTGGGCCTTTTTGATGATGGAGGTGATGTTCAGTTCCCACTTGAAAGAAAGGAAGAATGGCTGGTCCATGTATTTGCTAAACTTATAACTCAAAAATTATCTCAAAGGGCAGTTTAATTTGGCTGTGAATGATCCCAGAGACAAAGGACAAAGGAGGGAGGACCATGCCATAAAAAAGCTACACTAACCTGGCAAAAATATTTAATTCTGTTAGTGAACAAATTGTTTTAAATTGTGTAGTAAAGTGTGGGCAAGGTATGTTGAGCTGAATTAGTCCAATTTCCAGTTAAAAAAAAGAGCATTTCTATGTAAATATGACTTTTAGTCTGTACATACATAGAAAGAGTTGATTGGCTCTTGTGTTTCCAAGAGCGAGATATAAGGTATATGTCTGTGTGTGTGTGTGTGTGTGTGTGTTTGTGTGTGTGTGTGTGTGTGTGTGTGATTGGACAGATTGCGAGGAGAGGAGTTCATGATGACAAAAAATAACATGCACACTTAGACATATACACAGGAAGAGAGGGAATGAGGAGTGTAATCATCTCCAATCAAGATGTTATTGATTTGCTGCTTGATTTCTCTCTCTCTCCCTCTGCCACCAGCACCTGGCTCTTGTCACAGTAGGACGCTGAGGCTCAATAGCAGCAGCGAGACAGACAGTTATACATCATTATCTTTCCGTCTTACACGCACACACACACACGCACAAAACTCTCTCTGTTTATCTGTTTCCTGGTCACTGGCTCCAAGACGAAACACACACAGATGTTTTTTGCTCTTTTCTGCTCTCCAATCACGATTGGCAGCTTGTCTGTAGTCACAACAAATACACACAAGCAGAAGATCCTTCAGTTTTCACGGCACTTAAGTGTTTCCATTCAAGACAGAGTGGCTCTAAACTTCACTTTTCATAGATTGTACAATAACCTGTTAAATTTCATATTTTATCTGAATTTGAAACTTGAATGCGAGGGCAGGAACAGGTGATTACGGAGGTGTAATTTGGCATGTTTTGCTGTTACAGTGTATCCCGGTTCTATGTTAAACACAATATAATATACACTGTGTACTACAGTAATGTGCACTATTATAAAAGTCAGTCTACAAGAAATAAATGTGTTTAAAAGTTTTGTATCCACAGAAATTATAACAGATGTCAGTGCAACTCCCTTTAAAAGATTTGTAGATTTGTGAGTTCATGAACTTCATGAAACACTGTCTACAACAAATTATTATTATTCACGCATTTAATGTAATACATTTACAGTTGTAGTATCCAATATTTATGCATTTGACTCATAACATGTCAAAATAGAACTGTAACAGCAAGACAGAGGGTCAGTGACCTTCTACGGGGAGAGCAGTGATTGGTGGTTATGTAGGGACTGAACCCTTCTATAGAATTTGACCTCTAACCCCTTGTTTTGTTACCTCAGAATAGTACTATACCCTTCTATGGGTTTGACCTTTTATTTTGCAGACTCAAACCCCTCTATGGTACCAAACAGATACCTAAACATATCCTATATAAGCTATGTTTGATG
>NC_060158.1:13006534-13013125 GCF_021292245.1 Micropterus dolomieu | reverse complement strand
AAGAGCAAGCACTAGGCGACAGAGGCAAGGAAAAACTTCCTTTTAAGAGGCAGAAACCTCGAGCAGAACCATGGCTCAGGGTGGGCGGCCATCTGCCCTCGACCGGTTGGGGGGAGAGAGAGAGAGAGAGAGAGAGCAGCCTACACAATATACACACAGAGGTACAGACAGTAAAGGTGATGTTGCTATAGACTAAATGAAAAATGGTACAGATATTTATAGTAGTGTTAATGGTAACAGTCGTAATGTTAATGATTATAATAACAATAGGACTAGTAACAATAGTCGTTGCAGCAGAGGGTGTCGAGCAGGAACACGGGGGCAGCAGGTGACCCGCAGCCACAGATCCAGACTCCACAGCTCCAGAGCCAGAAAACCTGCAGGAAGTGATAGGAGGAGAGAGGAGAGAAAGCACAAGACTACCGGAAAGGGGAGAAGTTGTGTTAGTAACATGCAATAATGGGATGAGGTCACATAAGTTATCTACAAAACATTACTTGACTTTACTTACAAAAGTTTACTAACTATAAATATCTCAACTCTGACTTTCTTTCACAAAGGACTCAAATCTTGGTCTCCTGAGTGAGAACCCTGAGTTTACATGTCTCATCCATCCACTCCACCACCCTCCTTGCGCTTTATGCTACATCACCTGACTTCTTGGGCCACCACAGGTTGTGGACTAATAAAAAAACGTAAATATGGGTTGTAATAAGCTGCTACTTAATCAACTTATACAGCCGTTTTTCTGTTGAGGACAAACTGTTCAAATTACAGCTGTCTCTTGTTGTTCTCAAACTTTTCCTACCCCAGCTTTTAAAGGGATCACTGAGTCAGCCGACCTGATATCAGAGATGTGGCAGCAAGAGAGGTCATGAAGAGCCTTGAAGGTAATCAGTAAAATCTTAAAATGTATTCCAAAACATACTGGTAGCCAGCGTAAAGAGGCTAGTAAAAATGCTGTTTCAATAATCCAGGCGTGATGAGGCAAAGATCTATAAACAGTGAAATTACATGCGTTGTGTGTTATCTACATTTAGAGTGATATTACGTCACATTAGTTAGATTTAGTTAAACATCAGTTACATGCTTACATTCTCCCTAAAACTCATTGTGTGTATCTTGAGGCCTAGCAAACAATGCATTACACTTTTCTCATAAAGACATCGAAAAGCCAATAGTTTCATATAATTTGAACGCTGCATTGTTTACACTGTGTTTACATTTGTCTAGCAGTCTTGTTCCTCCGCTACATTTGCTTTGCTATGTTTCTTGACATGTTTCCACCACGTCGTTCAGTACAATAGCATGAAACTGAAGTAGGACGTCATTTAGCCCCCTTTTGGTCAATCCTATAAAATACTTTATTAATTGACTTGACCAACAACTCCTTCAAACACATACATTATTTGTTCATGCCTTCTAGAGAGACACACAGACTTTGATAGCTTTGTTTAAAGGACACTTGGTTAGGGGTCTTTGTCATTATAGTTACAAAGATAAACACGCGGTTAACAAACAATTATGGTCACGCTTAAAAAAATTGGCCACTAGAGTGCTCGGTCATTTGAACATAAACACATGTCGTTTTGGAGCACTCGCTAAAACAGCTGATGCTTTTGTTCATCTTAGGAGGGAAGTCTCGATTTGCCTTGCAGGCCTCGCTACAAACTGATGTTTTGATGTAAATGTTTTACTCATTAATCCCTCAATTTTAGATGTTTCATCAGTTTGTCTTGTTCTTTTTCATGTTTTATGGCCACCCTACTGGCAGAAATGTGTATTGCACCACGTGCATGCTTGTATTCATTCATGTGCTAACTGAGCTTAAATACAAATGGGTATAAACATGACTCCATAGCACCACTAATGGCCAAAATCTCCGTGGGGTACCTTAAGTCATACTTTCACTTTAGGACCTTTTCAATGAGGCACTTTCAGAGGCACAGCCATTACAACTTTCCATTTACATAAACCAAGTAACAATACTTCTACACATTTGCATTTACTGTATCAGAGTCGCGGGGGACTGGAGACAATCCCAGCTGACATCGGGCAAAAGGCAGGGTACACCCTGGACATTGACAAACACCCACTCACACCTAAGGACAATTTTAGAAACACCAATTAACCTAGCCAGAGCCCCCTGAGTGAACCCATGCGGACAACATGCAAACTCCACACAGAATGGCCAGGGCAACCGGGGTTTGAACCCGCAACCTTCTTGCTGTGAGCTGACAGTGCTAACCACTGCACCACCGTGCTATCCCGTATCACAGTAATAAAATAAAAAAAATATCTTATAAGATATCTCATTGCTGGACTACAGTAAAGGTTTCTTCTGTAAATAGTTAAACAAGAACAAAAAAAACTGTTACAACACAAACTGGTTATTTTTAGTCGTAGTCATTTTTGTAAGCACAAGCTTTTAAAAGGGAGAGAAAGATGGCGTGTGTCCCTATGTGCACATGCGATGATATCACCTATAATGCAATCAGCTGTCACCACTAATGCTCTCATCTGCCCTAATAGAGTGAGTCAGAGAAGAGAAGAGAAGACGAGTGGGCGGACACTTGCTGCGTTTTGAGTGTTGGAAAATGAGCGGCTTCTTAATAGAATTCACCATGGTGCCTTTTCCTAAGGTGTCACACACAGATGCATACACATTGAACACATGCACACACACACACACAGATTCATATACACACATGCGCACGCATACACACAAAGAGGGCTGGGGGAAATGAGCAAGTCTAATTGAAAAGAACCAAGCAGAGAGAAATCTGATGTATGCCGTTTGGCCTTAGGGGAGAGGAAGACGGAGAGAGGGAGGAAAAAATGGGAGGTGAGGAAAAGAAAAGGGAGAGAGATTGGGTGAGAGGAGAAGGCAGAGAAACAAGAAAGAGCTAAAGTGATAGAGAAAAGAAAGATGAGGAGAACACAGTCTAAGTGGAAAACAACAAAAAGTGATAACATGTTATGATGCGACGACTAGACTGCTTCTTTTGACTTTTTTTTTGACAATTTTAGACTTTTATCAGTGGTTCCATCCTGCAGAAATGTTACATCTCCAACAGCCATGTAAAAAGCTGCTTTCCTATTGTAGTACCAAGCGACTTTGGTTGATTTTGTCCAGCTTTGAAATAAATACCTGAATACAATGTTAGCAAATAGAATTACAAGTAGTTACAAGTAAAAAAAAG
The DNA here is from genome assembly GCF_021292245.1 of Micropterus dolomieu. NCBI lineage: Eukaryota > Metazoa > Chordata > Actinopteri > Centrarchiformes > Centrarchidae > Micropterus > Micropterus dolomieu. The sequence continues at coordinate 13,009,922 of NC_060158.1, read as the reverse complement.
TCATTTTTCATTTGTAGTCTTTTAAAGTGGCCAAATTATGCTCATTTTCAGATTATTATCATTTTATTGAGGTGTTGTATCAAATTAGGTTTACATAGTTTCATTTTGCTATGGAGAGATGCATCTCACTTCTACAAGATCTTTGTTGGGAGTTGCACATGCGCAGTACCTAGTTCAGGACAACAAGCCAATCAGAAGGAGAGTAGGGCGGGTGCTGACCAGAAACATGGACTGGAGCAAGAGTTTCAGAGTGGTGAGTGATTAATCTGTAACAAATGTATCTTTCATCCATAACATTTTAACTGAGCTCTGTCTCTACATCACAGTAACAACTTTATGTCCATTGACTGCCTGGAGGGTAGCTAGTGTTTGGAAGTAAGAGGAGAGGCAGCGTCTTGTCACTGTGTGCTGCAGCTCAGTGTGTTTTTCTACCGGTGTTTTTGAGGGTGTGTCGGACTAGTCACTAGGCAAGCATTGTGACGCTCATTTTGCTGTGACGCCACATGAAAGCAGAAAAAAATGCTGGACTACAAATGAGGTGTTTTCAGGCAGTTCAGAGCAGTGTTTTCTGTGGGAGATGGGAACTCCCTTTGAACTGGACTTTAGACTTTTTCACATTACATGCACAAAAAAGATATACAACTCAATAAAGGAGAGGGGAAAAGCTAAAAAGCATAATATGACCTCTTTAAAGTTTCAAAGCTCCAATATAAAGAGATGAAAGCAGAAATCTCAGAAACAGATATCTCAAAACGTGGGCAAATTAAATTAATTGCATATACAGGATTTTGTTTTTCAATTTACATTGGTTATATGAAATTATCAAAGGGCAGACATGTAAAATTACATGTTGACAAATCCCAACGATGACACAAGTCAGACACGAATAAATATAACAGTATACAGGCTTATCTTAAAAGGTCAGTTCACCTAAATAACAACAATAACTTTCCTTTTATTCACCATATTGCAGATATTCTCTATTGAGAGTTCATCTGCGCCTTCAGTATAATGGAGTTTAACAGCACTTAAAATGTGTTTTTTAAGAACTGAAAAATGACAAAAACAATAATCAGGGTTTTTCCTGCATAGAGAAATTTTTGGCACCCCCCAAAGAGGTTTTAGCTAGCGCTAAAGGAAAATCCTCAGCACCAAAATGACCAGAAAAAACAAACAAAACAACAACCTTTCTAATATTCTCCAAATGTGTTTTAATAGCTGTTATGGCAGAAAATTGTGTCTTCTTACGTTTAATATTTTATGTATGATCTTTTAATATTATCATTATTATTACTATTGTCTTTAACTTTATAGATATATGTAGGTATGTTAAATAAAGACAACGGTTGGTTGTAACTCAATTATTTGCTCAACACCTCACCAGGAATATTATTTCCACAACAATAGCCATTTATCAAACAATTGTTGAGCAAGCAGAACACAAACTTAAATACAACGTCTTGTCTTCCAGCAGTAACCTCCCCTCTCATCCACAGCGGCTGTATTTTACACATGCTGCTGGCACTGGATTAATAAACCAGTTCACCGGTACTGTCACTTTTACATTTTACTCCTTGGTGTACCGGCACAGGGACTCTCCTCTGCCCTCTCTAAATCAGTTTTTCTGGGCACTAGTGACGCTCACCTGTTTGCGTTCATGCTGTCTGCGCAGGAAGATCGAGAGCCTTTCATGCAGCCGTGTGGCTCGTCAAAGTCACTTTTCGTTAACCAACCAATCACAGCCTAGAGGAGGCAGGGTATTAAAAATGTTTGAGGCACTACAGCAAACTTTAGAAATGTTTAGCTCGTTGTTGTGTTTGCACAGTTTTTATTTTTGACAAGTTAATTTACATAAACAAATGAGAGACTGACCACCATGTAGAGCATTTTTCTGGCACAATAATTTAGTGACTGAAAACAACCCACAGAAACTGCTGTTTTGTCCAGCTGGAATTAATATTAGGCTACTAATGGTAAGCTATAGTAGCCTGTACTATTATCTGAAATTATAATGAATATACAAGCATTAGTACTGTGTAACATGTAAATATATTATTATGCTAACATTATACTTTCTATTTAATGTTATATTTGTTATATATATTTCTTTATCAAATGTTCAGAAATAACAAGAAAATGCATAGATTTCGGTCATTAGGTAAGTCATTGCCTTTTCTGAACGCGTATCCATCATGCTTACTGTCGCGCGAAGTCACCCCCCCAAGGCCTATTCTGAGCCAGGAAAACCCTAATAATTCAGAAACAATGTCTGAAAAGAAGGTGCATTTATGGCCATCTAAAGACAGATTGAAGCTTCTTACGTACAGTAAATAGTACATTTTCTGATCCTAAAAACAAGCCAAGTACATATTGTATGTGTGTGTGTGTGTGTATCACTACTGTGTCTGAAGTAAGATGAGCAATGAAATGATTGGTCCTTAACACTCCTTCAATCTTCAAGTTCAGCAGTACTTTGAGCGACATCCCTCTGCTGGTTAAAAACATGTGTAAAAGTGTTTTCATAAACAAACATTTTGCTCAACACTGTTGATACCTGTGTTTGTTCAGTGCTGACTCAGTTGAAGCTGTCACTATTTCCTCAGCTGTCTCACTTTTCGCTGGCCTTGCACATTTGCTTTGATAGTATTGACTCTTAATATGTCTGGTTAATGTGGTGTGTAATTTTTTTTTTGTTGTTGTGACTGACAGCTTGTATAACATAAGTCACTGGGTTGATCTGTCGGTTGATGTGCAGAAAAGATGCAAACAGATGCCATACTGCAGAAGAACCATTTTGGTTCCACAAATAACCTTGTAGAATAATGTTCTTTAAATAAACTTTTGTGTAATTTGATTTTTAAAATTGTAATACTTTTTTTCGATTTCAGTCCAACGTTGCTACTGATATGAAAAAATGTTATAGCCAATATTTAGGCTAAATAAAATGATTAGGTTATATACAGGTGAAACTCGAAAAATTAGCATATTGTGCAAAAGTTAATTTATTTCAGTAATTCAACTTAAAAGGTGAAACTAATATATTATATAGACTCATTACATGCAAAGTGAGATATTTCAAGGCTTTATTTGATATAATTTTGATGATTATGGCTTACAGCTTATGAAAACCCCAAATTCAAAATCTCAGAAAATTTGAATATTTTGAAAAGGTTCAGTATTGTAGGCTCAAAGTGTCACACTCTAATCAGCTAATTAATCCAAAACACCTGCAAAGGGTTCCTGAGCCTTTAATTGGTCTCTCAGTCTGGTTCAGTGGAATTCACAATCATGGGGAAGACTGCTGACCTGACAGTTGTGCAGAAAACCATCATTGACACCCTCCACAAGGAGGGAAAGCCTCAAAAGGTAATTGCAAAAGAAGTTGGAT